>NC_136768.1:15259028-15269028 GCF_947034865.1 Barbatula barbatula
AACACGCACGGTTAATGACACTGGACTGGCTCGAGAAACACGCACGGCTAACGACACTGGACTGGCTAGAGGAAAACGTATGGCTAACGACACTGGACTGGGTAAACGACAACGAGATGGCAGTGGAATCGAGCAAGATGTAAGGAATGACGGTGGAAAGAGAGAGTACCTAAAAGAAGCAACTGTAACGGTGGATGTAGGACAGGTGAAAGACGCAAGGGCAGTGGACATCATCAAAGCATTGACGGAACAGATTGGAGAAGGAAGAATTTTAGCAGTCAGACCTAAAAGAGTGAAGGAATATGAGGTAACACTGGAACACGAGGAGGACATAGAGCCTTTAATGGATGGAGTGAAAATAAATGGCATAGACTGCGCAGTTAAAAGGCTCCAAAACAGGGAGTACGTTGTCTCCTTCATGCATTTGCCCGCTTACACTGCTGATGTGGATGTTCTAAACAAACTGGAGGGATGGGGAGTAACCCCCATCTCTAAAATTAAACGAAGAGTGTATCCGGGCACCATTATTGAGGATGGGACAAGGTTTGTAAAAACACGATTCCCGAAAGAAGTTGCCTCCCTCCCGTACAGCACAAAAATAGAGACGGCAGAGGGACCAAAGTATTTCCGGGTGATGCACAGCCACCAGGTGAAGACCTGTCGGCTGTGCATGAGCCCGGATCATGTGGTGAAGGATTGTCCGGACTTTAAGTCCTTTAAGTGCGAAGAGAGGGGGCACTTCGCGAGGGACTGCAATGCAGTAAGGTGCCCAGATTGCAAATTGGCTTTAAACAACTGTGTGTGTGGGATGAGTATTGTGGAGGAGGAGAAGCAGGTAGACGGGCAGATGCATGAACAAGACAATGAAGAGCCAGAGGAGGGATTAAGAGGATTACAAAATGACGAATCAACAGGGAATAAAAATACTGAGGACCAAGAGGAAGAGTGTAATGGACATGAGACGCAAGCACAACAAGAGGAGGATACACGGACACAGATGGACCTGACTGAAAGTTCGCAAAGAAGGATGGACACTGTGGAACCAAATGGTCAAAGTGAAGAGGAAAAAGAAGAGGAGCAATTGAAGCCTAGTAAAAGAAGATGATCAATCAAGGTATCGCCCAATTTAGAGACTGCTAGGAAAAAAATGCTTAAAGAGGACTCAATTGAGACAAGCAATAAGTATGACGTGTTAAAGGATTTTCAGGAGGATGATCTAAAATGATGAGTTTTATTAATATCTTTATATGCCACATGCTTTTAAGATTTGTTACCTTTAACGCTAGAGGACTGTTAGACATAAGGAAATTTGAGAAAGTGAAAGAAATGTGTAAAGGTGAGGACGTGATTTTACTACAAGAAACTAACTGGAGGGAAGGCTTTATGACTGAAATAACGGAAAGGTGGAATGGAGCTGGAATGGAGGAATGGAAAGGTGGAATGGAGCCTGCTAGCCCTGGCTAGCAGGCCTAGTGCTGGGGCCTTCTTGGGACGAGTAAAACTTCTGACGGGGGTTCTCTGAAAACAAGCGCGGCGGTTCTACGTGTTTGCTCGTAGTTTTGCCATGCTTTGGCACTTTAATTCCGATTCAAACGGAGCGACGTGTCCGAGGAAAGTACTGCGTCGTTTTCTGTCGCTATCCCCGACTGCATACACACATCCGTCTCTGTGGCGCAATCGGTTAGCGCGTTCGGCCGTTAACTGAAAGGTTGGTGGTTCAAGCCCACCCAGGGACGAGAGAAGCTTTTCCTTGCTATGTTGAACACAGCTGCAGCAGTTGTGTTCTGCAGCACCCCATCACGCGGTGGCCAAGCTGGCTCAACAGAGCCTTACTCTATAACAATAAGGTATTTCTAGCCGAAACGCCAGCAAGGAAAAGAAGCCTCTGAGCTTCCCAAATTGAGAGCTAAACCTGGTCCGCTTGCGTGAAAGCAGGGGTCCTGAGTGACGGACACTTCAGAAAGGGCAACACCGTATTGCCCTTGTTCAGGTGTCAGTCATGGTCCCACTGTTTCCCAGAGCTAAAGAAACCGAATTGCGACCCCCAAATTTTGTACTAAATGTGTACTATCAGTAAACAACAGAAAGAAGGACTTGGGGTTGAGGAAAAGACCCCCCTGACGACAGTTTGCTGAAGCAAGTGAACACACTGCCCGACTCTAACAGCATCTGTTCTTTAACACGCTTATGCAGCCCTGCCCTTAGCAAAGCCCCCAAAATAACACAAACTCACAGTGGTTCCCCTCCACGGAAAACTTTAGTAAAAGACGAAAGATTTATGCGTAGATGAAGAGAATCTCGAGCTTTGCCAATCTGTCCACGAACCAGCGTGCACACTATGTCACGCCACAATGTTCACAGAGGGTCATTTCTCCTGCAGGCTCCTCTCAGACCACTTTAATTGAGAGGAGGAAAATAAGTAAAAATCAATTCCATCCCCAAATAACTCCAATCGCCTCTCACGAGGTGCCGACGACGCTGATTGCACGCTGACCACAGGTAATCAGATTTAAATCTGCCTTATTAACAGATTTGTCCAACTCTGACAAATGCCAGACGAGGACCTCAGACATTAGTGTAAGGCTTGGACTTTTGGAGCAAGCATACTGCTGTCCGTAATGTGGAAATCTGCTATGGACACCCGAAAAAAGTAAGTCACATTGCAAAGGGTTTGCCCGAGATGAAGTGTGGGTTGTTCTCCTCTAGAGAGACAAATCAACAGCTGAGTTCAATGCACCGCACACAAAGTCGGCAGGATTGGAACTTGCGCGGGGAGACCCCGATGGATTTCTAGCCCGACAACAGCACGTCACGACTTTGCCGGAAATTATGTTTTTTATTTTTTTCCATCTAAAAAAGAGGTAGCGGCATCGACGTCCGCATCATTCGAGGCTTTATTCGCATTATTCGAGTCGAGGCTCACCGCTAAGGAAAAATGTCTTCCCACAAGCTTTCTTGCAGTGTTTTTTGCATTTTCATTTAGACAGTGTGAACGTGTACTGTGGTACGTTTCCTTGCGCTTTCACCATAGTTTCATGAAAAGCGTTATCCCCTTATTGTTGGGCGATTGTCAAAATAAGTCTTTTGCCCTGGGCTTGAAAAATCTCTCTGCCCAAATGTGCTTTACTTATAATTTTTGTGTGTGTGTGTGCGTGAAATCACATTAACGTTTCAGACATGGGCAATTTGTTGTGCTTTATATTTCGCTTGGGTGTATTGCCCTTTGGCTCATTTCGTACCATTGGCAGTTGTCAGTATGAAAAGCAGCGTGTGCTACTGATACTTGACGTTAACTGAACCCTGGTTGAAAACCTGCCGATGTCTTAGTTTATCATCAGAAAAACCTTCCGTCTTCTATGTGTTTCATCGTTCCACAAGTACAGCGCTACAACCCCTCGGAAGGGGTTCTGATTGGATGCCCTGTAAAAGACAATGCTCCGCTGAGAGGTCCCACCGAGACTTGAACTGGGATCGCTAGATTCAGAGTCCAGAGTGCTAATCATTACACCATGGAACCCTGTGTCGAGTGGTTTTAGGCCCGCTAGGCGCACAAGAAAAGGCCACCCGGTTCAGGGTGCACAAATATCTCTGTGGTAAAGCAATTCACAGGCAAAGACTTGCCGAAACTAAACCAGGGACCTTTAGATCTTCAGTCTAACGCTCTCCCAACTGAGGTACTTCGGCCACATCATCTGTCTTGTGCAAGCGTTTTGGCGAACGACCCCAGCATCATTTTACCAATGAGAGATGGACGGCATGCCAGGGAAAAGTCAGTGGCCAGTACGGGGATCGAACCCGCGACCTTGGCGTTATTAGCACCACGCTCTAACCAACTGAGCTAACCGGCCTATGGGCTTCTGCAATCACATTTCGCTTCGCTGATTTTACTCCTTTGAGTGTCGTACTGTTAAGTGGCAACAGTTCCGTTTAGTTCGTTCAAATGGAAGAGCGCTTGTTTTGCATGGGAGAGGTAGCGCCATCGACGTCCGCATTATTCAAGGCTTTATTCTCTCACCGCTTTATATAGGCTCACCGCTAAGAAAAATTGTCTTCCCACAAGCTTTCTTGCAGTGTTGACGTTAACTTAACCCCGGTTGAAAACCTGCCGATGTCTTAGTTTATCATCAAAAAAACCTTCGGTCTTCTATGTGTTTCATCGTTCCACAAGTACAGCGCTACAACCCCTCGGAAGGGGTTCTGATTGGACGCCCTGTAAAAGAGAATATTCCGCTGAGAGTTCCCACCGAGACTTGAATTCGGACCGCTAGATTCAGAGTCCAGAGTGCTAAACATTACACCATGGAACACTGTGTCGAATGGTTGACGGCCCGCTAGGCGCAGGAGAAAAGCCACCCTGATCGGGGTGCACAAATTAGCTCTGCCGTAAAGTAATGAACAGACGAAGCCTTGCCGAAACCCGGCAAGTGTATTGCCCTAAGGCTCATTTCGTACCATTGGCATTTTTCAGTATGAAAAGCAGCGTGTGCTACTGATACTTGACGTTAACTTAACCCCGGTTGAAAACCTGCCGATGTCTTAGTTTATCATCAGAAAAACCTTCCGTCTTCTATGTGTTTCATCGTTCCACAAGTACAGCGCTACAACCCCTCGGAAGGGGTTCTGATTGGACGCCCTGTAAAAGAGAATGCTCCGCTGAGAGGTCCCACCGAGACTTGAATTCGGACCGCTGGATTCAGAGTCCAGAGTGCTAAACATTACACCATGGAACACTGTGTCGAGTGGTTGACGGCCCGCTAGGCGCAGGAGAAAGCCACCCTGATCGGGGTGCACAAATTAGCTCTGCGGTAAAGTAATGAACAGACGAAGCCTTTCCGAAACCCGGGATCGAACCAGGGACCTTTAGATCTTCAGTCTAACGCTCTCCCAACTGAGCTATTTCGGCCACATAATACGTCTTGTGCAAAGGTTCAAACCGTTGGGCAGAAGCAATTCCAGACGTGGGCCTCAAAAGGGGTTCTGATTGGAAGACCCAAAAAAGAGAATGCTGTGCTGGGAGGTCCCACCGATATTTGAACTCAGATCGCTGGATTCAGAGTCCAGAGTGCTAACCATTACACCATGGAACCCTGTTTCGAGTGGTTTTAGGCCCGCTAAGCTCACAAGAAAAGGCCAACCGGTCCAGGGTGCAAAAATATCTCTGCGGTAAAGCAATGCCTGGGCTTGAAAAATCTCTCTGCCCAAATGTGCTTTACTGCGGGTGTTTGTGTATAGAGGCGTCTAGAACGCCAAAAAACGTAGAAGAATTTCAATCGTGCGCCAACAAGCTAGTTGAAAGGCTCAAACCGTTGGGCAGAAGCAACTCCAGACAGATTGGATGCCCTGTTTAAGAGAATGCTGCGCTTAGAGGTCCCACCGAGATTTGAACTGGGATCGCTGGATTCAGAGTGCTAAACATAAATCTAAAGTCAAAATAAGTCGTTTGCCCTGGGCTTGAAAAATCTCTCTGCCCAAATGTGCTTTATTTATCATTTCTGTGTGTGTGTGTGTGCGTAAAATCACATTAACGTTTCAGACATGGGCAATTTGTTGTGCTTTATATTTCGCTTGGGTGTATTGCCCTTTGGCTCATTTCGTACCATTGGCAGTTGTCAGTATGAAAAGCAGCGTGTGCTACTGATACTTGACGTTAACTTAACCCCGGTTGAAAACCTGCCGATGTCTTAGTTTATCATCAGAAAAACCTTCCGTCTTCTATGTGTTTCATCGTTCCACAAGTACAGCGCTACAACCCCTCGGAAGGGGTTCTGATTGGACGCCCTGTAAAAGAGAATGCTCCGCTGAGAGGTCCCACCGAGACTTGAATTCGGACCGCTGGATTCAGAGTCCAGAGTGCTAACCATTACACCATGGAACCCTGTTTCGAGTGGTTTTAGGCCCGCTAAGCTCACAAGGAAAGGCCAACCGGTCCAGGGTGCAAAAATATCTCTGCGGTAAAGCAATGCCTGGGCTTGAAAAATCTCTCTGCCCAAATGTGCTTTCGTTCAAATGGAAGAGCGCTTGTTTTGCATGCGAGAGGTAGTGCCATCGACGTCCGCATTATTCTAGGCTTTATTCTCTCACCGCTTTATATAGGCTCACCGCTAAGAAAAAATGTCCTCCCACAAGCTTTCTTGCAGTTTTATTTGCATTTTCATTTAGACAGTGTGAACGTGTGCTGTGGTGCGTTTCCTTGCGCTTTCACCGTACTTTCATGAAGAGCATTATACAAAAGAGCCATAGCCGATACGAGGTTACAACTCGTAATTAACTATGTTTGGGGTAAGACCACATCATTTACTTTCGACCTATGCGCTGTCATAAATTGTGGGGGAAAAAATAGCTCATAGAGGGGGTACGAGGTAAATGTATGTATGGACGGGAATATGGACAGTGTTTGTAAGGCGTACCAGTCTAGGCAAACCCATAGGGGAGAATGGTGTCCGTCATGGAATAAGGTAATAGCATATACCGGTGGTTGGACCCCGGAAAGAACCTAGCCTTTGGACCCGTACCTCGGCAAAATTTGATTTCAAAATGCAAAGAGATTACAGAGCAAGTCAAAATCCACTCACCCTTTCAATATCCACCAGAACGGGATCAGCCAATTATACAGGGGAGTTTTTCCTTATAATGGGGGTGCACATGCAAGGAACAGATAGAAAAGCAGTAATAAAATTTGTTGTGGACAGTTCACCTGAGGAGGAAAGAAATGAGACAATAGCTGAGCCATTATCGGTAGGACAAAAGAATGGAGTGGTAGAAATAGATTACACCATGTTAAAACCGGAAGATTTGATAGAAAGAGCAACAGGATATGGGGAAAATAATTTGTGGCTGGAATGGATAATTACCACAGCCAGAGAACAGAGGTTAGATGATTGTGTAGGATGTGCTAATGCAAGACCCCATTTATATATTGAACCAGCCCCGTTGTACCAAAACGATACGTGGGGTTATGAGTGTATGCTGACACGGATGGCCAGTCCAAAAAATTGTACCACATTGGCAACAATATTCCCACCAATAACCAACCTTTCACAGGCAGGTCCATTTACACCAAAGAAAGCAAATTATACCTGTTATGATATTAAACGTCAATCACCAACCAGCAACCTGGGGGAGATAAATAAGGAGTGGTGTGATCAGATCATAGTAGATAATGGGACTAGAATAGGTACGTGGGCTAGGGCAGGTTTGTATTATTAGTGTGGAGATCGAAGATTGTTTACTAGGATACCTGAGAAGGCAAAGGGAGTGTGTGCTTTGGTAAGACTGGGAGCTCCAATAACGCTGATAGGTGACAGAGCAGTCAGAACGGAATCCGTGAATTCAGCAACATTGACTAGAAGACGTAGGAGACACATCATTACAAAGAGAGCAATAGGTTCAAGTGTAGATTTATCATTAAATAGTCCTACGTATATCGATGCTATAGGGATTCCCAGAGGTGTACCAGATGAATATAAGCTAGCGAACCAAGTGGCAGCAGGTTTTGAGAATACACCATTAATAGCTGCTCTTTTTTCAGTCACCCCAAACAAGAATGTAGATAGGATTAATTATGTGCATTATAATGTCATGAGATTAGCAAATATGACAAGGGATGCAGTAGATGGTTTAGCGGAGCAACTAGCACCAACTTCACTGATGGCTATCCAGAACCGTATGGCTCTGGACATGCTGTTGGCAGAGAAGGGAGGAGTATGTGTAATGTTTGGTGATCTTTGTTGTACGAACATTCCCAATAATACTGCCCCTGATGGATCAGTGACGAGGGCATGGAAGGATTGAAAACTTTGTCTATCGAAATGAAGGAACATTCAGAAGTAAATAATCCTATTGGAGATTGGCTAGACAAAACATTGGGAAGATGGAAAGCAATAGTAATGTCTATTGTGATGTCCATAGGGGTATTTGTAGCAATTTTGATTACGTGTGGCTGTTGTTGCATTCCTTGCCTTAGATCACTGTGTAATCGCTTAATAATTTCAGCTATTGAGAGACCGGAAAGCCCCAAACCATTTAATATGCCATTGTTATCTAGCTATAATAACGACACGGAGGACCAAGAATTTTGACCTCTTTCGAGGTCAAGAGAGGGATTATTGGGGTTACGATGTTCTATGTATTATAAATTTATGTTTACTGTTGTTTTACTGTCAAATATAATGATATGAGTATGTCCATGCTGTGCTGGGTTTTTGTCTTGAAAACTAGTTGGCAGGAGTGTGAAACGAGAGCTTTGAGGAATGCGGAAGCTGAGTTTCAAATAACGTGTGTGTGTGTGCGTAAATCGCATTTTTCGGCAGGACGGCTATTTTCAAAATGTTTCGCAGGGAACCAACGGTTGGGGGGAATGGAGTCAGATTAACATGCCCCGAGGTGATTGGTTCCAGAGGATTGAACGCCCGCCCAAGGAAGGGGAAGAGCCTGAAGAGAGAATCGACGTCACATATATTATAAATATCTGTAACCCGGAAGTGTGTTTTTCAGTTGTTCGCTCATATATATGTTGAGAGGCAACCCCAGCTGGAAAGAAGCTTTTACATCTGACAATAAATTCTACTTATTGGGAAAAACTGTCTCTTTGACTTTTCTTCAAATTTTTGAACATGCAGGACTGAAGCGAAAAAGTCCGTCAGGGTCTAATAGATGTAGCACAAAGGAAAAAATAGTCTAAGGGTTAAAATTGTCAAAAAGTATCTGGATAAAGAGAATATAACAACATGGAAGAAAACGATGCAATATTTTTTAAACAAATGCGGTAATTTTCTTTTGGGAGAAGACATTTTATGGATGAGAACTAAAGCTTGGATGACAGAAAAGATGCCAGATTTTTACAAGGAAATGATGAGTGCATGGGGGAATTTTTAACCTGTTTACAACACATGCTGAGTGGTAGAGAGGATATTTTAAATCAACCATTGTTCTTAAACAAGAACATTTTAAACCAAGGGAAAGAGGTGTTTTTTAAGAAGTGGTGGGAGGTGGGAATTACAAAAGTGAGAGATGTTTTATATGAGTTTAAGGAGGGATTTTTACCTGTGCAGTACATTGTGGACACTATGGAGGAAGCAAAAGAAGAATATAGTAGACAAGAAATTGAGAATAAGTTTAAGATAATAAAAAGTGCAATACCAGAGGATTGGATAAGAAACATTAATGACATGAAACAGGGGAAACAAGAGGAAGAATTGTATGTCAGGTTGGGAGGAAAATTAAGAGTGTTTAAAGAATGTACTGTTTAAATGTACGGTTTTTTTAGAGATTGTGTTTTTAAGAAACCTGTTGTGAATAAATACTGGTTGCAGAAATACAAAGATTTGGAAGAAGACCACATATGGACCAATATGAAGGGAAAGATAATAGAGACAAAACTGGGGACTTTAGAATACTTAATCAGGCACAAGGCGGTTTTTACTGATGTTTTATTGACCAAAATCATATTTACATTTTACATTTACATTTATTCATTTGGCAGACGCTTTTATCCAAAGCGACTTACAAGTAGTTTTTTTTTCACAGTGACACATTACTGCAGAGCAATCAGGGGTAAGGTCTCTTGCTCAAGAGCACTTCAGTCATGACCTGCTGGCACTGAGATTAGAACTGGCAACATTCTGATCACAAGCCCAACTCTAAAAGGAAAGTTGAGAAGTACCTGAAGTACTTACACTTTTATTTTAAGGAACAAAACAGGTTGGAAGAGTTTTCTTATGTTTTTACTAATGATGTGTGCAAAATATTTGAGGATGTTTAATGTAGAGAGAAATCCAGGCAGTTTTTTTGACATTTTACATTTTGATTAAGACTGTATATATTTAAAATGTAACTCAAATATTGCTTGAATGTGTAAAGATCAAAAGTGTTACTGTATAACTTTTTGTTAATGTGTTTTAAATAAAAAAATAAATAAAAAAAAATAAAAAAAAGCACGTCTGATCTCGGAAGCCAAGCAGGGTCGGGACTGGTTAGTACTTGGATGGGAAACCGCCTGGGT
>NC_136768.1:15274028-15279028 GCF_947034865.1 Barbatula barbatula
TAAAGAGGACTCAATTGAGACAAGCAATAAGTATGACGTGTTAAAGGATTTTCAGGAGGATGATCTAAAATGATGCGTTTTATTAATATCTTTATATGCGTCATGCTTTTAAGATTTGTTACCTTTAACGCTAGAGGACTGTTAGACATAAGGAAATTTGAGAAAGTGAAAGAAATGTGTAAAGGTGAGGACGTGTTTTTACTACAAGAAACTAACTGGAGGGAAGGCTTTATGACTGAAATAACAGAAAGGTGGAATGGAGAAATAATATATAACAATGGTGATGGTAGAATGGGCAGAGGAGTAGCGTTTTTAATACAAGAAAACAGTGGTGTAACGTGTAAAAAAATCTATAATGATAAAGAGGGAAAATGTATAGCAGCAGAAATGGAGTTTGAAGGAAAAAAGGTGATTGTAGTCAACGTTCATGCACCAACAATAGAGAGTGAAAAAAGCGAGTATTTTAGAGTGTTAAGAGAGTTTTTAAAGAAATACAAGGAAGTGATTATGATGGGTGATTTCAATACTGTGTTTAGCAAATTAGAAATGGCGGAGGGAATGGTTTTTAAAGCGGATAAAGGAAGGAAAGAATTGAAATGGTTAATGGATGAAAACAACATGATTGATATATGGAGAGAAAGAAATGAAAGGAAAAAAGAATACTCAAGGAGGCAGCTAGTCGGAAACTTTATGTGTAAAACAAGAATAGATTTTGTTTTATGCACAAGGAATATTGAAGGTTTTATAGAAAAAATTAAATATGAAGAAACAAGCTTAAGCGACCATAAGCCAATTTTTATGCAAATAGACTGTAATACAGCGAAAAGAGGGCCGGGAGTATGGGTTTTAAATACAGAGATTTTAAAGAATGAAGGCTATATTTTAAGTGTTAAAGGAATTATTGAAACGGAAAAGGAGAACGGAATGTACATCGAAGACAAAAGAATATGGTGGGAAAATACTAAATATTTAGTTAAAAAGTTTACAATAAAATACTGCAAGTTAATACAGAAAAGTAAGAGAAATAAGGAGAGCGAAACAAGAGAAAAATTGACAAAAGAATTAAATGAGAATGGGAAAGATATACAAAAAATAATGGAATTAGAGGGGAAATTAAGAGAAATGGAAGAGAAAAAATATGAGGGAGCAAGATTAAGAAGTAAAGCTAAATACACGGTGGAGGGTGAAAAATGCACAACATTTTTCTTTGATCTAGAAAAAAGAAGAGGGAAAGCAGAAATGATAAAAGAAATAAGAGGGAATAATGGTGTAGTTGTGGAAACAAACGAGGAAATACTAAGAGAAATAAAAGCATATTATGAGAATTTGTTCAGGACAGAGGGAGTGAAAGAAGAAGAGAGACTGGAGTTACTGAAACAAATAAAAACAACAGTTGGAGAACTACATAAAAAAGAGTGTGATGAGGGGATAAGAGAAGAAGAGATAAAAAGAGCTATAAGTGAATTAAACAAAAAGAAAAGTCCGGGTATAGATGGTTTGGGGAGTGAATTTTATATAGTTTTAAAGGAGTTTATAACTAGCATTTTAAAAGAAGTATATGTAGATATCTTTAAGAAAGGAGAACTGAATCAAAGAATGGGAATGGGTTTAATGAAGTTGATCTACAAGCGGAAAGGAGAGAAGATAGAGTTAAAGAACTACAGGCCAATTACAATGCTTAATACTGATTTAAAGATTCTATCTAAAATCTTAGCCAATAGATTGAAGGAAGTAATGCCGAGTATAATTAAAACAAACCAAGTGTACGGAGTGAAAGGAAGAGATATAGCAGATACAACAATAAGTATAAAAGAAATAATAAGATACATACACGAAAAGAATAAAAAAGGGTATATAATTAGTTTAGATTTTGAGAAAGCATTTGACAGGGTAGAACATAGCTTTTTATTTGATGTTTTAAAGAGTTTTGGTTTCGGAGAGAATTTTGTCAAATGGATTAGGATTTTATACAAAGGTGCGGTAACAAAAATTAAATGTAACGGGTTTGTAACAGAGTGTTTTAAAGTCACGAGATCGATAAGGCAAGGATGTCCACTTTCAGCTCTTTTATATTCTTTAGTTTCTGAACCACTAGGTCTGGCTATAAAACAAGAAGAGGGAATAAAAGGAATCAATGTCGAGGGAGAAGAGAACAAAATATTTCAATATGCGGATGACACTACAGTGATAGTAAAGGATTTAGAGAGTGTTAAAAAAGCAATGAGAATAGTACAGGTGTTTTGTAAGGGATCAGGAGCAAAAATAAATGGAGAAAAAACTGTGTATATGAGATGCGGAAAGGCGAAAGATTTAACAAATAGTTTTGCTTTTAAAGAAACAAAAGAAATAAAGATTTTAGGTGTTTTAATGGGAATGGACGAAAAGAAGGTAGGAGGAACAATGTGGGAAGAATTATTAGGGGGTATCGAAAGGAGGATGAATTTTTGGAAACTGAGAACTTTAACTTTGAAAGGCAAGGTATTAATTCTGAATGTTTTAATGGTTTCAAAACTATGGTATGTTTTATATGTATCATCTATGCCGTTGTGGGCAGAAAAAAGGCTGAAAAAATGCTTTTTAGATTTTTTATGGGAAGGGAAGCCAGCAAGGATTGCATACAACACCCTAATTGGAGCAGTGGAGAAGGGAGGATTGGGCTTAATGGATTTTGAACAAAGAAAGAATAGTTTAAGAGTGAAAATAATACAAAAGTACTTAGACGAAGAAAACAAAACGGCATGGAAAAAGACAATGGAATATTTTTTAAGTAAATGTGGGAACTTTAATCTAGGGGATAATATACTGTGGATGAGAGCAAAGAAATGGATGACAGATGAGTTGCCAGATTTTTATAAAGAACTGATGAGTGCTTGGGGGAATTTTTTAAATAATGTACTTTTTAACCCACAAGGTAGAGAGAACATTTTAAATCAGCCTCTATTCTTAAACAACCGCATTTTGAATCAAGGAAAGGATATTTTTTTTAAGAAATGGTGGGAGCTGGGAATTACAAAAGTAAGAGATGTCTTATATGAGTTTAAGGAGGGTTTTTTACCAGTGCAGTATATTGTAGATGTAATGGAGGAGGCAAAGGAGGATTATAGCAGACAGGAGATAATAAACAAATACGAAATAATCAAAGAGGCAATATCAAAAGACTGGATAAAGAGAATTGAAAGCATGGAAGAGGGAAAAGAAAAAGAGGTGTATGTGAAGTTGGGAGGAAAATTGTATGGTTTTAAAACATGTACGGTGAAGATGTTTTATGTTTTCTTTAGAGATGGTGTTTTTAAAGAGCCAACTGTAAATGGATATTGGGTGCAGAAATTCAAAGATCTAAAAGAAGAATGTATATGGAGAAACATGAAGGGGAGGTGTGTGGAAACAAAATTGGAATGTTTGGAATATTATATAAGACATAAAGTGGTTTTTACTGAGGCTGTTTTAAATAAAATAGGACTTGAAGAAAACGCTCTGTGTAAAGTGTGCCAGGAAAAGGAAGAGGGGATTTTACATATGTTTTTATATTGTAAAGAATTGGAGGATTTTTTAAGAAAATGTAAATGTTTAATCGAAGATTTGACCGAGGAGTGGGATGAAAATATAATGGAATGGAACAGAGTGGTGATGTTTGGTTGGGAAAAGAAGTGTCAAAACAAAAGCTTTATCAATCTGTGTGTAATGCTAATGAAAAGTGCAATATGGGAGAGAAGAACTGTGGCTAAAAAGGAAAAAATTGTGTTGGATGTTTGGGCTGTATTTAAAAGGAAAACAGAACTATATATCGAAAGACTGTATGTGTATTTTAAAGGGGAAAATATGTTGGATGCTTTTTATAATGTTTTTACCCCAAAAGTTTATTGTGGTTTAAAAGGTTTAATGTGGGAGCTGCCGGGAAGCGAAGGAGATTTTTTAAAATAATGGTGTATGTAAATGGAAGATATGTGATTTAGAGATGATTGTAGAAAAAAATCTGTATTCTCTATTATGGTTTTATTTTGTATTGTATTTTATTGATTGAAATAAAAAAAAATAAAAAAATTTAAAAAAAAAAGCACGCCCACTCTCGTCAGATCTCGGAAGCCAAGCAGGGTTGGGCCTGGTCAGTACTTTGATGGGAGGTAACCTGGGAATACCAGGTGCTGTAAGCTTTAACACAAAGTGGACTTATGGCTGCTTTCTTTATGCGTCGAGCTTGGTAGCACATATTTTGCTTACGGCCACACCTCCCTGAGCATGCCCGCTCTCGTCTGATCTCGGAAGCCAAACAGGGTCGGGCCTGGTCAGTACTTGGATGGGAGACCACCTGGGAATACCAGGTGCTGTAAGCTTTAACCTAAAGTGGACTTATGGCTGCTTTCTTTATGTGTCGAGCTTGGTAGCACATCTTTTGCTTACGGCCACACCACCCTGAGCACGACCGCTCTCCACTGATCTCGGAAGCCAGGCAGGGTCGGGCCTGGTCAGTACTTGGATGGGAGACCGCCTGGGAATACCAGGTGCTGTAAGCTTTAACCCAAATTGGCCTTATGGCTGCTTTGTTTTTGCATAGAGATTGGTGGCACAGCTTTCGCTTACGTCCACACCACCCTGAGCACGCCCGCTCTCGTCAGATCTCGGAATCCAAGCAGGGTTGTGCCTGGTAAGTACTTTGATGGGAGGTAACCTGGGAATGCCAGGTGCTGTAAGCTTTAACACAAAGTGGACTTATGGCTGATTTCTTTATGCATTGATCTCTGTAGCACATCTTTTGCTTACGGCCACACCAACCTGAGCACGCCCGCTCTCGTCTGATCTCGGAAGCCAAGCAGGGTGCGCCTGTTTAGTACTTGGATGGGAGACCACCTCGGAATACCAGGTGCTGTAAGCTTTAACCCAAAGTGGACTTATGGCTGCTTTCTTCATGCGTCGAGCTTGGACGCACAGTTATCGCTTACGGCAACACCACACTGAGCATGCCGGCTCTCGTCAGATCTCGGAAGCCAAGCAGGGTCGGGCCT
>NC_136768.1:15314028-15334028 GCF_947034865.1 Barbatula barbatula
ACCAAATGGTCAAAGTGAAGAGGAAAAAGAAGAGGACCAATTGAAGCCTAGTAAAAGAAGATGATCAATCAAGGTATCGCCCAATTTAGAGACTGCTAGGAAAAAAATGCTTAAAGAGGACTCAATTGAGACAAGCAATAAGTATGACGTGTTAAAGGATTTTCAGGAGGATGATCTAAAATGATGAGTTTTATTAATATCTTTATATGCCACATGCTTTTAAGATTTGTTACCTTTAACGCTAGAGGACTGTTAGACATAAGGAAATTTGAGAAAGTGAAAGAAATGTGTAAAGGTGAGGACGTGATTTTACTACAAGAAACTAACTGGAGGGAAGGCTTTATGACTGAAATAACGGAAAGGTGGAATGGAGCTGGAATGGAGGAATGGAAAGGTGGAATGGAGCCTGCTAGCCCTGGCTAGCAGGCCTAGTGCTGGGGCCTTCTTGGGACGAGTAAAACTTCTGACGGGGGTTCTCTGAAAACAAGCGCGGCGGTGCTACGTGTTTGCTCGAATTGCCCTTGTTCAGGTGTCAGTCATGGTCCCACTGTTTCCCAGAGCTAAAGAAACCGAATTGCGACCCCCAAATCTTGTACTAAACGTGTACTATCAGTAAACAACAGAAAGAAGGACTTGGGGTTGAGGAAAAGACCCCCCTGACGACAGTTTGCTGAAGCAAGTGAACACACTGCCCGACTCTAACAGCATCTGTTCTTTAACACGCTTATGCAGCCCTGCCCTTAGCAAAGCCCCAAAAATAACACAAACTCACAGTGGTTCCCCTCCACGGAAACCTTTAGTAAAAGACGAAAGATTTATGCGTAGATGAAGAGAATCTCGAGCTTTGCCAATCTGTCCACGAACCAGCGTGCACACTATGTCACGCCACAATGTTCACAGAGGGTCATTTCTCCTGCAGGCTCCTCTCAGACCACTTTAATTGAGAGGAGGAAAATAAGTAAAAATCAATTCCATCCCCAAATAACTCCAATCGCCTCTGACGAGGTGCCGACGACGCTGATTGCACGCTGACCACAGGTAATCAGATTTAAATCTGCCTTATTAACAGATTTGTCCAACTCTGACAAATGCCAGACGAGGACCTCAGACATTAGTGTAAGGCTTGGACTTTTGGAGCAAGCATACTGCTGTCCGTAATGTGGAAATCTGCTATGGACACCCGAAAAAAGTAAGTCACATTGCAAAAGGTTTGCCCGAGATGAAGTGTGGGTTTTTCTCCTCTAGAGAGACAAATCAACAGCTGAGTTCAATGCACCGCACACAAAGTCGGCAGGATTGGAACTTGCGCGGGGAGACCCCGATGGATTTCTAGCCCGACAACAGCACGTCACGACTTTGCCGGAAATTATGTTTTTTTATTTTTTGGGCAGAAGCAACTCCAGACAGATTAGATGCCCTGTTTAAGAGAATGCTGCGCTTAGAGGTCCGCACACAAAGTCGGCAGGATTGGAACTTGCGCGGGGAGACCCCGATGGATTTCTAGCCCGACAACAGCACGTCACGACTTTGCCGGAAATTATGTTTTTTTATTTTTTGGGCAGAAGCAACTCCAGACAGATTGGATGCCCTGTTTAAGAGAATGCTGCGCTTAGAGGTCCCACCGAGATTTGAACTGGGATCGCTGGATTCAGAGTGCAGTGCTAAACATAAGTTGAAAGGCTAAAACCGTTGGGCAGAAGCAATTCCAGACATGGGCCCCTCGGAAGGGGTTCTGATTGGAAGCCCCAGAAAGGAGAATGCTGTGCTGAGAGGTCACACCGAGATTTGAACTCGTATCACTTGATTCAGAGTCCAGAGTGCTAATCATTACACCATGGAACCCTGTGTCGAGTGGTTTTAGGCCCGCTAGGCGCACAAGAAAAGGCCACCCGGTCCAGGGTGCACAAATATCTCTGCGGTAAAGCAATGCACAGGCAAAGACTTGCCGAAACTAAACCAGGGACCTTTAGATCTTCAGTCTAACGCTCTCCCAACTGAGCTACTTGGGCCACATCATATGTCTTGTGCAAACGTTTTGGCGAACGACCCCAGCATCATTTTACCAATGAGAGATGGACGGCATGCCAGGGAAAAGTCAGTGGCCAATACGGGGATCGAAGCCGCGACCTTGGCGTTATTAGCACCACGCTCTAACCAACTGAGCTAACCGGCCTATGGGCTCAAGCAATCACATTTCGCGTTGCTGATTTTACTCCTTTGAGTGTCGTACTGTTAAGTGGCAACAGTTCCGTTTAGTTCGTTCAAATGGAAGAGCGCTTGTTTTGCATGGGAGAGGTAGCGCCATCGACGTCCGCATTATTCGAGGCTTTATTCTCTCACCGCTTTATATAGGCTCACCGCTAAGAAAAATTTTCTTCCCACAAGCTTTCTTGCAGTGTTGAGGTTAACTTAACCCCGGTTTAAAACCTGCCGATGTCTTAGTTTATCATCAGAAAAACCTTCCGTCTTCTATGCGTTTCATCGTTCCACAAGTACAGCGCTACAACCCCTCGGAAGGGGTTCTGATTGGACGCCCTGTAAAAGAGAATATTCCGCTGAGAGGTCCCACCGAGACTTGAATTCGGACCGCTGGATTCAGAGTCCAAATGGTATAAAAGGATTTAAAATGCTACTTATCTCTCGCCTGCAAGTGTTTGTGCAAGCCTTTTGGCGAACGACCCCAGCATCATTTTACCAATGAGAGATTTATTTGCATTTTCATTTAGACAGTGTGAACGTTTGCTGTGGTGCGTTTCCTTGCGCTTTCACCGTAGTTTCATGTAAAGCGTTATCCCCTTATTGTTGGGCAATTGTCAAAATAAGTCCTTTGCCCTGGGATTGAAAAATCTCCCTGCCCAAATGTGCTTTACTTATCATTTCTGTGTGTGTGAAATCACATTAACTTTTCAGACATGGGCAATTTGTTGTGCTTTATATTTCGCTTGGGTGTATTGCCCTTTGGCTCATTTCGTACCATTGGCAGTTGTCAGTATGAAAAGCAGCGTGTGCTACTGATACTTTACGTTAACTGAACCCTGGTTGAAAACCTGCCGATGTCTTAGTTTATCATCAGAAAAACCTTCCGTCTTCTATGTGTTTCATCGTTCCACAAGTACAGCGCTACAACCCCTCGGAAGGGGTTCTGATTGGATGCCCTGTAAAAGACAATACTCTGCTGAGAGGTCCCACCGAGACTTGAACTGGGATCGCTAGATTCAGAGTCCAGAGTGCTAAACATTACACCATGGAACACTGTGTCGAGTGGTTGACGGCCCGCTAGGCGCAGGAGAAAAGCCACCCTGATCGGGGTGCACAAATTAGCTCTGCAGTAAAGTAACGACCAGACGAAGCCTTGCCAAAACCCGGGATCGAACCAGTGACCTTAAGATCTTCAGTCTAACACTCTCCTAACTGAGCTATTTCGGCCATTTGGTGAGATGTCATTGCAAGAGAAACAATTATGTGTTGATGCAGAATAACTGCGTGCTGAACGTGATGTTTGTGCGCTGAGAGGAAAAGAGTTAGAAAATGATTTTGAGATAAAAAAAATTGAGTTGCAGCGTAACCTAGAGTTAGAACAGACACTGGAGTTACGTAAATTGGAGTTACAATCTGAACGGGAGGAAAGAGATTTTCAGTTGAGAAAATTAGAGTTAGAACTGAATGCCCAAACAGTTGGAACTCCACTTCGTGTGCCACTATCTGTTGAACCCATGGCGACTGCACCTGTTTTTGATGTTTATAAAAACATTAGACTAGTGCCACAATTTTTTGAGAAGGAAGTAGATAAATATTTCCAACATTTTGAACGTGTTGCAGAGTCTTTGAGATGGCCAAAAGAGTTTTGGACCTTATTGCTGCAATGTGTTTTAATTGGGAAGGCACAGGAAGTTTATTCAGCGCTGACTATAGAGCAAAGTCGTGATTATGACATCGTGAAGTCTGCTATTTTTCATGCATATGAGCTGGCACCTGAAGTATACCGCCAGAAATTTAGAAGTCATTTTAAGGCTGAGAAGTGCACATATCTGGAGTTTGCTAGAGAGAAAGAAAGCTTGTTTGACCGTTGGTGTACCTCAGTAAAAGTAACCACCAAGGAACAGCTTAGAGAACTGATTCTTTTAAAGGAGTTCAAAAGCTGTGTTCCAAATGCGGTTGCTATGTATCTAAATGAACATAAAGTGAGTAAAATGTCAGAAGCTGCTCTTATGGCAGAGGAGTTTGTTCTTACTCATCAGCTTTCTGTTAGTCACTTAAATGATCTGAGTAGGTCAAAGTTAAGTGTTACTGTTAAAAATAAAAAGGTGGTTGCACGCCAGAATGCTGTGTCAAATTTCGCTGATAATACCTCAGTCACACGTACGAAAGGTGAGTTGGTTTGCTTTTATTGTAAAAAGCCAGGACATAGAATTTCTGATTGTATTGCTCTCAAAAGGAAAGAGAAAGGCGTTAAACATGTTGGTTTGATTTCTACATCAAATGTGAAGCATACTCCTGCACGATTTAACCAGCAGATTGAACGGGTGGATGTTACTGAGATGGAGAGTGTCAAAAATAATGCTGATTTTGCACCATTTCTCACTGAAGGGACTGTGGCTTTGCCTGATTCGGATGAGACTGTACCTGTACGTATCCTCCGAGATACTGGGGCGGGGCAATCTTTTCTGATGGAAGGACTTTTGCCCTTGTCTGAACTTACTACTACGGGAACAAAGGTGCTGGTCCGAGGACTTGAGATGGGGTTCACCGAAGTTCCTCTTCATTGCATTCATCTTAATTCCAAACTTGTGTCAGGTGATGTGGTAGTTGGAGTTCGTGCTATGCTTCCTGTCCCTGGTGTAACTTTCATACTGGGCAATGATTTAGCTGGGGGGAATGTCTGGGAAAAGTCAGACGGCAGTGTTCCACCTATAGTGGTCTCTGCTGTTGAGAAATTAGCTGGATCTTCTGATTGTCTTGATTTATACCCTGCATGTGCAATCACTCGGGCGATGGCTGAGAAAAGGGTGTCAGATGAAACTGAAAATATTCTTTGTAATACTTTTATTGTTTCTGAAAATCTTTCTCAGCCAGAACTTAGTATTGCGTGTACGGATGTGCAGGATAAGATACCTGTTCATGAGTCACATGTTGTTGTTGATCATAAGACAGATGGGTCTGATTTTATGTCAGAAAGTCCATTTATCTGTGATGACCATGTTAACGCTTGTTCTTTATCTCCGCTTTTTAGTGTGACTCGAGATGATCTTATCAAAGCGCAGCAGGCGGATGATACTCTTCAAAAATTGTTCTCTTTAGCTCAGGAAGTAGGAGACAAGACTTCATCTCCTTTCTATTTTCTCCAGGATGGATTGCTTTATAGACAACAACCTATGAGCTCTGATATTATACTCGATCCTAGGATCCAAATCGTGGTTAAATTTCGTCAAGACCTGTTACATCTTTCACATCAGGGCATGGCTGGTCACTTGGGCGTACGAAAGACCTATGATAGACTACTAAGAAAATTTTATTGGCCTAGATGTTAGCGAGATGTGATTAACTCCATACGGTCCTGCCATACTTGTCAAAAGACGGGAAAACCAAATCAAAAAGTTCCAGTTGCTCCTTTACAGCCTATTGCTGCAGTTACTACTCCTTTTTCACACTTGACGATTGATTGCGTTGGTCCTTTACCACGATCTAAGGCTGGACATGCTTATTTACTCACTGTAATGTGTCAGACTACACGTTACCCTGCAGCTTATCCTCTGAGATCAATCACTAGCAAAGCTATTTTAAAGGCTTTAACAAGTTTCATGTCTATTTTTGGTATTCCAAAAACCATTCAGTCTGACCAGGGTTCAAATTTTATGTCCCGAAACCTCTCTAAGGTCATGCGACAACTTGAAGTTAAACATAACATATCAAGTGCTTATCACCCTCAAAGTCAAGGAGGTCTTGAAAGATTCCATCAGACCCTAAAGTCACTTTTGAGGTCTTATTGTGTCGAGCTTGACTGTGAATGGGAGGAAGGACTTCCTTGGATGTTGTTGGCTAATCGTGAGGTTGTACAAGAGAGCATAGGTTTTAGCCCTAATGAGTTAGTGTTTGGACACACTGTTAGAGGCCCTATTGCTGTCTTGGCAGATGAGTGGACTAATTCTGACCCTCCTGAAAATGCTTTAGACTATGTAAGTAGTTTCCGTTATCGCCTCTATGAAACTAGAGCAATCGCTTTACGAAAGTTAGCTAAGTCTCAAGGGAAGATGCAGAAATTGTTTGATCGCAAAGTTAAGTCCAGACATTTTCAAGCAGGTGACCAAGTACTTGCGTTGTTACCTGTTTTGACTAGTCCTTTCCAGGCTCGGTTTGCTGGACCGTATACGATTGCAAAGAGTCTTCCGAATAACAACTATTTGTTAAATACACCCGATCGGCGAAAGAAAATCCAGGTTTGTCATATTAACTTACTGAAATTATATGTTACTCCTGTACCTTCTTTGTCTATTGATGTTGTAAAAACTGCTGAAACTATAGATTTAAGTGTTTCAGAAGCATCTGTAGAGGTGGATGATCATCTAGAGGAAATAAAAGGTCCTTCTCGAGGAGAAGTGGAAGGGCGACTAAATAACTCTGAAATGCTTGTCAATTTGGCTCACCATTTGTCACACCTGTGCGAGTCAGAGAAGACAGACATAATTGAGTTGGTAAGCTCGTTTCCCTCTCTCTTTTCTGATGTTCCTACCCGAACTTCTGTCATTGAGCATGACATCGATGTCGGTACAGCTCAGCCAGTGAAACAACATGCTTACCGTGTCAATCCTATAAAAAGGAAGTTACTTCAGAAAGAGGTGGATTATTTACTTGATCATAAGTTAGCGGAACCCAGTTTTAGTTCTTGGAGTTCTCCATGTATTTTAGTGAGTAAACCTGATCGTTCGTATCGGTTTTGCACTGACTACAGGAAGCTTAACTCACTGACAAAACCTGATTGTTACCCTCTACCAAGAATAGATGACTGTGTTGACCGGGTTGGCTCTGCAAAATTTGTTAGCAAATTTGACCTCCTGAAAGGTTATTGGCAAGTGCCGTTGACATCCCGTGCTAAAGAATTATCTGCTTTCGTGACACCTGACAGGTTTCTGCAGTACACTGTTATGCCTTTTGGGGTCCGAAATGCTCCTGCTACATTTCAGCGGTTGGTAAATCATGTGTTGTCTGGGATGAGCGGTTGTGAGGCTTACTTGGACGATGTTGTTCTGTATAGTTCGTCTTGGTCTGAACATCTCAATCAAATCAATGAACTTTTTGTGCGTTTAGCAAAAGCCAACTTGACTATAAACCTTGCTAAGTGCGAATTTGGAAAGGCTACGGTGACATATTTGGGAAAGGTTGTTGGCCGGGGTTGTGTGAAACCGATTCACGCTAAAGTAAATGTGATCTGTAGTTTTCCCAAGCCAGCTACCCGTCGTGAGTTACGACGATTTCTCGGGATGGTGGGTTACTACAGGTGATTTTGTCATAATTTCGCAAATGTAGTGGCCCCTCTGACCGATCTGTTAAGTCCAAAGAGACCCTTTCAATGGTCTGAAAAATGTCAGTGTTCCTTTGAGAATGCAAAATCTTTATTAGCAAATGCTCCTGTGTTGGTTACCCCTAATTTTGAGAAGCGATTTCAACTTGCAGTGGATGCTAGTGCCTATGGGGCTGGCGCTGTTCTTTTACAAGAAGATTGTAATGGAATCGAACATCCAGTCAGTTATTTCTCAAAGAAATTCAATCGTCACCAGCAAGTGTATTCTACGGTGGAAAAAGAGGCATTAGCCCTTATTCTAGCCGTTCAGCATTTTGAGGTCTATTTGAGCGCGGTCTGTGGTCCTATTACTGTATACACTGACCATAATCCATTGACGTTCTTAGATCGAATGCGCGGCAAGAATCAAAGAATTATGAGATGGAGCCTTATTTTACAACCTTTCCACTTACAGATTAAACATATACGTGGCAAGGATAACATAATTGCGGATGCTCTCTCACGGATGTAAGATGTACCAGAGAGTCCGGCATTGTTTTTTTTCTCTTTCCCTTTCACCTTCTCTTTTTTTCCATTCTCCTTTTTTTTCTCTCTGATGTCCTAGGGCCCAGGATTCCGGGAGTGAAATGGCGTTGGATTTATGGAGATCAGTACTAAAGTTATTGTACATTCACATTTAAAAGGTTGTTTTGCCTTTGTATTTTTTTTCTTTCGGTTCTTTAGGAGAACCTCCCTCTGGAGTGGGAGGTGTGACGACCCAGAGTCTCCTCTTCCTGATTCAATTGGTGCTGATTGTGGGAGTCCCTGATTGGTTTCCTTATGCTAATTCACAAATTGGTTAGAGTATATGAGAGTGTGGTGCGTTATTGAAAGGAGGCACTCTCTGGAGAAGTACTCTTCTGGGGCCTCATGTACAAAGACTTGCGTTGAATTCATACTATAACATTGCGTACGGACAAAGCTGTAAATGTGCGTACGCACAAAAAAAAACAGATGTATGAATCTCTGCGTACGAAGGATCCCACGCATATTCTCTTTGTACATCCCAATTAACGTAGAATTGAGCGCACATGCATGAGCACAACTCCCCACCCAGTCTCCTCCCCTAATTAAATCAATTTAAATATGGTAATGAGTTCACTTTGGCAAACGATAGCAGTAAGAAAATGGCTCAAGCAAGCGGCAAGAAACGAAACTTTACGGAAAGTGAACTGGAGGTGCTACTATCGGAGGTAGAAACCAGAAAACATATTTTATTTGGCACTTTGTCCTCCGGAATTAACAACAAAAGGAAAAAATATGAGTGGGAGAGTTTGGCTGGAGCCGTCAATGCGGTGGGATCTGAAAGTCGCACTGTAAATGACCTTAAAAAGAAATGGTCTGATATTAAGGTGGACGTAAAACGGAGAACTGCTGCGCACCGACAAAGTGTGGGCAGAACAGGCAGTGGTAAAGGGGTCGATGAACTAACACCCTTTGAGCAGAGAGTTGCCTCAATTATAGGTGACACTTTACTCTCTGGAGTGGTATCTGCTGCTGTGGGAGACTCAGATTCACTACAGGACTGCCACGAAGGTAACAATTTTTCATTTGTTTTTACTTTGGTATATATAGCCTTTTTCATTATCAAATGCATGCAATGTAGTTGACCAAAACTACACCAGAGATTTTACATATCCATTGCATTTATGGCAAATGCGTGTGCCCCTTAAAAATGGAACGGACTCAAATCAAAGTTAACATGTGCCTGTGTTTATTTAGACTCATATGGTGCAATAGCCGGAACATCCACTGGCACGCACTCGGAATCCTCCCCTCCTGAGCAGCCAGCGCCCACTGTGCCCAGTGTTTCCAGTGCTCCCACCAGTGCTGACGCCCGTCCGTCTGGCCGCGTCTTGACGCATGCTGTTTTGGAGTCACAACAGCAAATCGTCATGGCCATCGGAGAAATCAACAGTCACCTTAAAAATATCACTGACGCACTCACAGACATAAGCCACTCATTAAAGGAATTGGTCAAAAAATGAACTTTGTCTCCGATTACCATTTATATTGTTGCAATCACATGTAGACGGGCCTGAATAGCTTGTTGGTTGGGCTGCACATACATTGGTCCTGGGTCAGGGTCATCTGGCGGTGCTGCCACCTCACCAAGTGGTATGCCATGCCTGTGCGCGACATTGTGCAGCACACCACAGGCCAGCACAATGCGGCACACCTTGTCAGGGCGGTATAACAGCATCCCCCCACTCCTGTCAAGGCAGCGCCACCGACATTTCAGCTGCCCAATCGCCCGCTCTACAACTGACAGAGTGCGAGAATGGGCGTTATTGTATCTGCGCTCTTGGTCAGTTTGTGGGTTGGTGAGGGGGGTTAAAAGCCACGTCTTTAGTGGATAACCGCGGTCTCCTGAAAGGTTATTCAATAATTAAATGCAAAAAAAATATATAATATACAATAAGATAAAGCATAACTTTAAATGCATCACTTACCAAGAATCCACCCATCACGCAACCTGCCAGTTTGGAGCCTCATCCCAACCATGCTGTTTGTAAGGATGTATGAATCATGGGTTGACCCAGGCCACCTTGCCACAATATTTGTTAGGCGCATTTGTGCATCACATATTATCTGCACATTTATTGAATGGAAATGTTTCCGATTCACATATGCAAATTCTTCTTCAGATGGCGCCTTTACAGCAATGTGTGTGCAGTCGATCGCTCCGATTACATTAGGGAAACCGGCTATCGCTGCAAATTGCGTTTTAATGTTTGGCTGGTCAACTGCATCATAGGGGAACCTTATATACCTGGTAGACATGCGGATGATCCCGTCCCATACCGCTGGCATTGCGCGGCTCAAAGACGACTGGCTTATTCCTGAGTGGTCTGCCAGTTCCCTTTGGAAAGAACCAGTTGCCAGAAAACCAAGTGTTGTCAGCACCTGCAAGGGAACGGGTATTGCGTGGCTCCTTGCTGTCTCTCTCTCTATATTCGGACCCAACTCAGCACAGAGCTCCAAGAGGATAGCCCTTGGAAATCTGAAACGGCTGATAAGCCAGTCATCATCCTGAGCAAGAAAATCATTGTGGTCCCTAAAAACTCGTTCTCTTCGGATTCTGCCATTAGCAATGTCCTCTAATAAAGCCAAAGCTGCCATTGCCATAGACTAAGGGTTGTGTCAATTTGCATACCGGTATGCTTTTATATGTTCTTATTTAATTGCATAATTGATATAATTAATATAATCCCATAAGGCTTGTGTGACAATATATGTCAATTATTTATAAATTGCTAATTAATAGCAATGCTTCCCACAGGTGGTGGTGCGATAGACTTGTAGAACAAATTATTGTGTAATGTTTACAACTTCACTTCATTGCCTGTAAGAGTCGCCAACGGACAAAAACAATGAGAAATGTACGTACGCCAGACATGAAGTTGGCTTGGAGGAACGCACATTCTCGCGTCAATGCACAGGCAAAGACTTGCCGAAACTAAACCAGGGACCTTTAGATCTTCAGTCTAACGCTCTCCCAACTGAGCTATTTCGGCCACATCATCTGTCTTGTGCAAGCCTTTTGGCGAACGACCCCAGCATCATTTTACCAATGAGAGATGGACGGCATGCCAGGGAAAAGTCAGTGGCCAGTACGGGGATCGAAGCCGTGACCTTGGCGTTATTAGCACCACGCTCTAACCAACTGAGCTAACCGGCCTATGGGCTCCTGCAATCACATTTCGCGTCGCTGATTTTACTCCTTTGAGTGTCGTACTGTTACGTGGCAACAGTTCCGGTTAGTTCGTTCAAATGGAAGAGCGCTTGTTTTGCATGCGAGAGGTAGCACCATCGACGTCCGCATTATTCGAGGCTTTATTCTCTCACCGCTTTATATAGGCTCACCGCTAAGAAAAATTGTCTTCCCACAAGCTTTCTTGCAGTGTTGACGTTAACTTAACCCCGGTTGAAAACCTGCCGATGTCTTAGTTTATCATCAGAAAAACCTTCCGTCTTCTATGTGTTTCATCGTTCCACAAGTACAGCGCTACAGACCCTCGGAAGGGGTTCTGATTGGACGCCCTGTAAAAGAGAATATTCCGCTGAGAGGTCCCACCGAGACTTGAATTCGGACCGCTGGATTCAGAGTCCAAATGCTATAAAAGGATTAAAAATGCTACTTATCTCTCGCCTGCAAGTGTTTGTGCAAGCCTTTTGGCGAACGACCCCAGCATCATTTTACCAATGAGAGATTTATTTTCATTTTCATTTAGACAGTGTGAACGTTTGCTGTGGTGCATTTCCTTGCGCTTTCACCGTAGTTTCATGAAAAGCGTTATCCCCTTATTGTTGGGCGATTGTCAAAATAAGTCCTTTGCCCTGGGATTGAAAAATCTCCCTGCCCAAATGTGCTTTACTTATCATTTCTGTGTGTGTGTGTGTGAAATCACATTAACGTTTCAGACATGGGCAATTTGTTGTGCTTTATATTTCGCTTGGGTGTATTGCCCTTTGGCTCTTTCGTACCATTGTCAGTTGTCAGTATGAAAAGCAGCGTGTGCTACTGATACTTGACGTTAACTGAACCCTGGTTGAAAACCTGCCGATGTCTTAGTTTATCATCAGAAAAACCTTCCGTCTTCTATGTGTTTCATCGTTCCACAAGTACAGCGCTACAACCCCTCGGAAGGGGTTCTGATTGGACGCCCTGTAAAAGAGAATGCTCCGCTGAAAGGGTCCCACCGAGACTTGAATTCGGACCGCTGGATTCAGAGTCCAGAGTGCTAAACATTACACCATGGAACACTGTGTCGAGTGGTTGACGGCCCGCTAGGCGCAGGAGAAAGCCACCCTGATCGGGGTGCACAAATTAGCTCTGCGGTAAAGTAATGAACAGACGAAGCCTTTCCGAAACCCGGGATCGAACCAGGGACCTTTAGATCTTCAGTCTAACGCTCTCCCAACTGAGCTATTTCGGCCACATAATACGTCTTGTGCAAAGGTTCAAACCGTTGGGCAGAAGCAATTCCAGACGTGGGCCTCAAAAGGGGTTCTGATTGGAAGACCCAAAAAAGAGAATGCTGTGCTGGGAGGTCCCACCGAGATTTGAACTCAGATCGCTGGATTCAGAGTCCAGAGTGCTAACCATTACACCATGGAACCCTGTTTCGAGTGGTTTTAGGCCCGCTAAGCTCACAAGAAAAGGCCAACCGGTCCAGGGTGCAAAAATATCTCTGCGGTAAAGCAATGCCTGGGCTTGAAAAATCTCTCTGCCCAAATGTGCTTTACTGCGGGTGTTTGTGTATAGAGGCGTCTAGTACGCGAAAAAACGTAGAAGAATTTCAATCGTGCGCCAACAAGCTAGTAGAAAGGCTCAAACCGTTGGGCAGAAGCAACTCCAGCAGACAGATTGGATGCCCTGTTTAAGAGAATGCTGCGCCTAGAGGTCCCACCGAGATTTGAACTGGGATCGCTGGATTCAGAGTGCAGAGTGCTAAACATAAGTTGGAAGGCTAAAACCGTTGGGCAGAAGCAATTCCAGACATGGGCCCCTCGGAAGGGGTTCTGATTGGAAGCCCCATAAAGGAGAATGCTGTGCTGAGAGGTCACACCGAGATTTGAACTCGTATCGTTTGATTCAGAGTCCAGAGTGCTAATCATTACACCATGGAACCCTGTGTCGAGTGGTTTTAGGCCCGCTAGGCGCACAAGAAAAGGCCACCCGGTCCAGGGTGCACAAATATCTCTGCGGTAAAGCAATGCAGAGGCAAAGACTTGCCGAAACTAAACCAGGGACCTTTAGATCTTCAGTCTAACGCTCTCCCAACTGAGCTATTTCGGCCACATCATCTGTCTTGTGCAAGCCTTTTGACGAACGACCCCAGCATCATTTTACCAATGAGAGATGGACGGCATGCCAGGGAAAAGTCAGTGGCCAGTACAGGGATCAAACCCGCGACCTTGGCGTTATTAGCACCACGCTCTAACCAACTGAGCTAACCGGCCTATGGGCTCCTGCAATCACATTTCGCGTCGCTGATTTTACTCCTTTGAGTGTCGTACTGTTAAGTGGCAACAGTTCCGGTTAGTTCGTTCAAATGGAAGAGCGCTTGTTTTGCATGCGAGAGGTACCGCCATCGACGTCCGCATTATTCGAGGCTTTATTCTCTCACCGCTTTATATAGGCTCACCGCTAAGAAAAATTGTCTTCCCACAAGCTTTCTTGCAGTGTTGACGTTAACTTAACCCCGGTTGAAAACCTGCCGATGTCTTAGTTTATCATCAGAAAAACCTTCCGTCTTCTATGTGTTTCATCGTTCCACAAGTACAGGGCTACAACCCCTCGGAAGGGGTTCTGATTGGACGCCCTGTAAAAGAGAATGCTCCACTGAGAGGTCCCACCGAGACTTGAATTCGGACCGCTGGATTCAGAGTCCAGAGTGCTAAACATTACACCATGGAACACTGTGTCGAGTTGTTGACGGCCCGCTAGGCGCAGGAGAAAAGCCACCCTGATCGGGGTGCACAAATTAGCTCTGCCGTAAAGTAATGAACAGACGAAGCCTTGCCGAAACCCGGCAAGTGTATTGCCCTAAGGCTCATTTCGTACCATTGGCATTTTTCAGTATGAAAAGCAGCGTGTGCTACTGATACTTGACGTTAACTTAACCCCGGTTGAAAACCTGCCGATGTCTTAGTTTATCATCAGAAAAACCTTCCGTCTTCTATGTGTTTCATCGTTCCACAAGTACAGCGCTACAACCCCTCGGAAGGGGTTCTGATTGGACGCCCTGTAAAAGAGAATGCTCCGCTGAGAGGTCCCACCGAGACTTGAATTCGGACCGCTGGATTCAGAGTCCAGAGTGCTAAACATTACACCATGGAACACTGTGTCGAGTGGTTGACGGCCCGCTAGGAGCAGGAGAAAAGCCACCCTGATCGGGGTGCACAAATTAGCTCTGCGGTAAAGTAATGAACAGACGAAGCCTTGGCGAAACCCGGGATCGAACCAGGGACCTTTAGATCTTCAGTCTAACGCTCTCCCAACTGAGCTATTTCGGCCACATAATACGTCTTGTGCAAAGGTTCAAACCGTTGGGCAGAAGCAATTCCAGACGTGGGCCTCAAAAGGGGTTCTGATTGGAAGACCCAAAAAAGAGAATGCTGTGCTGGGAGGTCCCACCGAGATTTGAACTCAGATCGCTGGATTCAGAGTCCAGAGTGCTAACCATTACACCATGGAACCCTGTTTCGAGTGGTTTTAGGCCCGCTAAGCTCACAAGAAAAGGCCAACCGGTCCAGGGTGCAAAAATATCTCTGCGGTAAAGCAATGCCTGGGCTTGAAAAATCTCTCTGCCCAAATGTGCTTTACTGCGGGTGTTTGTGTATAGAGGCGTCTAGTACGCGAAAAAACGTAGAAGAATTTCAATCGTGCGCCAACAAGCTAGTAGAAAGGCTCAAACCGTTGGGCAGAAGCAACTCCAGACAGATTGGATGCCCTGTTTAAGAGAATGCTGCGCTTAGAGGTCCCACCGAGATTTGAACTGGGATCGCTGGATTCAGAGTGCTAAACATAAATCTAAAGTCAAAATAAGTCCTTTGCCCTGGGCTTGAAAAATCTCTCTGCCCAAATGTGCTTTATTTATCATTTCTGTGTGTGTGTGTGTGCGTAAAATCACATTAACGTTTCAGACATGGGCAATTTGTTGTGCTTTATATTTCGCTTGGGTGTATTGCCCTTTGGCTCATTTCGTACCATTGGCAGTTGTCAGTATGAAAAGCAGCGTGTGCTACTGATACTTGACGTTAACTTAACCCCGGTTGAAAACCTGCCGATGTCTTAGTTTATCATCAGAAAAACCTTCCGTCTTCTATGTGTTTCATCGTTCCACAAGTACAGCGCTACAACCCCTCGGAAGGGGTTCTGATTGGACGCCCTGTAAAAGAGAATGCTCCGCTGAGAGGTCCCACCGAGACTTGAATTCGGACCGCTGGATTCAGAGTCCAGAGTGCTAACCATTACACCATGGAACCCTGTTTCGAGTGGTTTTAGGCCCGCTAAGCTCACAAGGAAAGGCCAACCGGTCCAGGGTGCAAAAATATCTTTGCGGTAAAGCAATGCCTGGGCTTGAAAAATCTCTCTGCCCAAATGTGCTTTCGTTCAAATGGAAGAGCGCTTGTTTTGCATGCGAGAGGTAGTGCCATCGACGTCCGCATTATTCTAGGCTTTATTCTCTCACCGCTTTATATAGGCTCACCGCTAAGAAAAAATGTCCTCCCACAAGCTTTCTTGCAGTGTTATTTGCATTTTCATTTAGACAGTGTGAACGTGTGCTGTGGTGCGTTTCCTTGCGCTTTCACCGTACTTTCATGAAGAGCGTTATACAAAAGAGCCATAGCCGATACGAGGTTACCGTGTGAACAACTCGTAATTAACTATGTTTGGGGTAAGACCACATCATTTACTTTCGACCTATGCGCTGTCATAAATTGTGGGGGAAAAAATAGCTCATAGAGGGGGTACGAGGTAAATGTATGTATGGACGGGAATATGGACAGTGTTTGTAAGGCGTACCAGTCTAGGCAAACCCATAGGGGAGAATGGTGTCCGTCATGGAATAAGGTAATAGCATATACCGGTGGTTGGACCCCGGAAAGAACCTAGCCTTTGGACCCGTACCTCGGCAAAATTTGATTTCAAAATGCAAAGAGATTACAGAGGAAGTCAAAATCCACTCACCCTTTCAATATCCACCAGAACGGGATCAGCCAATTATACAGGGGAGTTTTTCCTTATAATGGGGGTGCACATGCAAGGAACAGATAGAAAAGCAGTAATAAAATTTGTTGTGGACAGTTCACCTGAGGAGGAAAGAAATGAGACAATAGCTGAGCCATTATCGGTAGGACAAAAGAATGGAGTGGTAGAAATAGATTACACCATGTTAAAACCGGAAGATTTGATAGAAAGAGCAACAGGATATGGGGAAAATAATTTGTGGCTGGAATGGATAATTACCACAGCCAGAGAACAGAGGTTAGATGATTGTGTAGGATGTGCTAATGCAAGACCCCATTTATATATTGAACCAGCCCCGTTGTACCAAAACGATACGTGGGGTTATGAGTGTATGCTGACACGGATGGCCAGTCCAAAAAATTGTACCACATTGGCAACAATATTCCCACCAATAACCAACCTTTCACGGGCAGGTCCATTTACACCAAAGAAAGCAAATTATACCTGTTATGATATTAAACGTCAATCACCAACCAGCAACCTGGGGGAGATAAATAAGGAGTGGTGTGATCAGATCATAGTAGATAATGGGACTAGAATAGGTACGTGGGCTAGGGCAGGTTTGTATTATTAGTGTGGAGATCGAAGATTGTTTACTAGGATACCTGAGAAGGCAAAGGGAGTGTGTGCTTTGGTAAGACTGGGAGCTCCAATAACCCTGATAGGTGACAGAGCAGTCAGAACGGAATCCGTGAATTCAGCAACATTGACTAGAAGACGTAGGAGACACATCATTACAAAGAGAGCAATAGGTTCAAGTGTAGATTTATCATTAAATAGTCCTACGTGTATCGATGCTATAGGGATTCCCAGAGGTGTACCAGATGAATATAAGCTAGCGAACCAAGTGGCAGCAGGTTTTGAGAATACACCATTAATAGCTGCTCTTTTTTCAGTCACCCCAAACAAGAATGTAGATAGGATTAATTATGTGCATTATAATGTCATGAGATTAGCAAATATGACAAGGGATGCAGTAGATGGTTTAGCGGAGCAACTAGCACCAACTTCACTGATGGCTATCCAGAACCGTATGGCTCTGGACATGCTGTTGGCAGAGAAGGGAGGAGTATGTGTAATGTTTGGTGATCTTTGTTGTACGAACATTCCCAATAATACTGCCCCTGATGGATCAGTGACGAGGGCATGGAAGGATTGAAAACTTTGTCTATCGAAATGAAGGAACATTCAGGAGTAAATAATCCTATTGGAGATTGGCTAGACAAAACATTGGGAAGATGGAAAGCAATAGTAATGTCCATTCCTTGCCTTAGATCACTGTGTAATCGCTTAATAATTTCAGCTATTGAGAGACCGGAAAGCCCCAAACCATTTAATATGCCATTGTTATCTAGCTATAATAACGACACGGAGGACCAAGAATTTTGACCTCTTTCGAGGTCAAGAGAGGGATTATTGGGGTTACGATGTTCTATGTATTATAAATTTATGTTTACTGTTGTTTTACTGTCAAATATAATGATATGAGTATGTCCATGCTGTGCTGGGTTTTTGTCTTGAAAACTAGTTGGCAGGAGTGTGAAACGAGAGCTTTGAGGAATGCGGAAGCTGAGTTTCAAATAACGTGTGTGTGTGTGCGTAAATCGCATTTTTCGGCAGGACGGCTATTTTCAAAATGTTTCGCAGGGAACCAACGGTTGGGGGGAATGGAGTCAGATTAACATGCCCCGAGGTGATTGGTTCCAGAGGATTGAACGCCCGCCCAAGGAAGGGGAAGAGCCTGAAGAGAGAATCGACGTCACATATATTATAAATATCTGTAACCCGGAAGTGTGTTTTTCAGTTGTTCGCTCATATATATGTTGAGAGGCAACCCCAGCTGGAAAGAAGCTTTTACATCTGACAATAAATTCTACTTATTGGGAAAAACTGTCTCTTTGACTTTTCTTCAAATTTTTGAACATGCAGGACTGAAGCGAAAAAGTCCGTCAGGGTCTAATAGATGTAGCACAAAGGAAAAAATAGTCTAAGGGTTAAAATTGTCAAAAAGTATCTGGATAAAGAGAATATAACAACATGGAAGAAAACGATGCAATATTTTTTAAACAAATGCGGTAATTTTCTTTTGGGAGAAGACATTTTATGGATGAGAACTAAAGCTTGGATGACAGAAAAGATGCCAGATTTTTACAAGGAAATGATGAGTGCATGGGGGAATTTTAACCTGTTTACAACACATGCTGAGTGGTAGAGAGGATATTTTAAATCAACCATTGTTCTTAAACAAGAACATTTTAAACCAAGGGAAAGAGGTGTTTTTTAAGAAGTGGTGGGAGGTGGGAATTACAAAAGTGAGAGATGTTTTATATGAGTTTAAGGAGGGATTTTTACCTGTGCAGTACATTGTGGACACTATGGAGGATAAAGAAGAATATAGTAGACAAGAAATTGAGAATAAGTTTAAGATAATAAAAAGTGCAATACCAGAGGATTGGATAAGAAACATTAATGACATGAAACAGGGGAAACAAGAGGAAGAATTGTATGTCAGGTTGGGAGGAAAATTAAGAGTGTTTAAAGAATGTACTGTTTAAATGTACGTTTTTTTTAGAGATTGTGTTTTTAAGAAACCTGTTGTGAATAAATACTGGTTGCAGAAATACAAAGATTTGGAAGAAGACCACATATGAACCAATATGAAGGGAAAGATAATAGAGACAAAACTGGGGACTTTAGAATACTTAATCAGGCACAAGGCGGTTTTTACTGATGTTTTATTGACCAAAATCATATTTACATTTTACATTTACATTTATTCATTTGGCAGACGCTTTTATCCAAAGCGACTTACAAGTAGTTTTTTTTTTCACAGTGACACATTACTGCAGAGCAATCAGGGGTACGGTCTCTTGCTCAAGAGCACTTCAGTCATGACCTGCTGGCACTGAGATTAGAACTGGCAACATTCTGATCACAAGCCCAACTCTAAAAGGAAAGTTGAGAAGTACCTGAAGTACTTACACTTTTATTTTAAGGAACAAAACAGGTTGGAAGAGTTTTCTTATGTTTTTACTAATGATGTGTGCAAAATATTTGAGGATGTTTAATGTAGAGAGAAATCCAGGCAGTTTTTTTGACATTTTACATTTTGATTAAGACTGTATATATTTAAAATGTAACTCAAATATTGCTTGAATGTGTAAAGATCAAAAGTGTTACTGTATAACTTTTTGTTAATGTGTTTTAAATAAAAAAATAAATAAAAATAAATAAAAAAAAGCACGTCCGCTCTCGTCTGATCTCGGAAGCCAAGCAGGGTCGGGACTGGTTAGTACTTGGATGGGAGACCGCCTGGGCACCAGGTGCTGTAAGCTTTAACCGAAAGTGGCCTTATGGCTGCTTTCTTTATGCGTAGAGATTGGTGGCACAGCTTTTGCTAACGGCCACACCACCCTGAGCATGCCCGCTCTCGTCAGATCTCGGAAGCCAATCAGGATTCGGCCTGGTCAGTACTTGGATGGGAGCCCGCCTGGGAATACCAGGTGCTGTAAGCTATAACCCAAAGTGGCCTTATGGCTGCTTTCTTTATGTGTCGAACTTGGTAGCACATCTTTTGCTTACGGCCACACCACTCTGAGCATGCCTGCTCTCGTCTGATCTCGGAAGCCAAGCAGGGTCGTGCCTGGTCAGTACTTGGATGGGAGACGCCCTGGGAATACCAGG
>NC_136768.1:15356528-15376528 GCF_947034865.1 Barbatula barbatula
GGGATGGGGAGTTAATCCCATATCAAAAATTAAAAGAAGATGCTACCCGGGCACTGAAATTGAGGATGGAACGAGGTTCCTTAAAGTAAGGTTCCCAAAAGGGGTGGCATCATTGCCCTACAGTACAAGGCTGGAAACAGCAGAAGGGCAGCAGAACTTTAGGTTGGTGCACAGTCACCAGGTGAGGACCTGTAGGCTGTGCATGAGCCCGGACCACCTGCCGAAAGAGTGCCCAGAGTTCAAGTGCTTCAGATGCGGAGGAAGGGGACACTTCGCAAGAGACTGCAATGGTGTCAGGTGCCCGGAGTGTCAGGAAAATTGTAATAAATGTGAATGCTGGAGGGAGGGAGAGGTAGGAGGAAGGGAAAATCGGGTGGACGGACAGGTGCATGAAGGAAACAACGAGGAGGAAGGAAAAACTGATGAAGGACAAGAAGAAGAAAATGTACAACAAAAAGAAAGCGAAGGAGGAGCGGGTAACCCCACATGGAAAGAACCTATATGAGGATATATGCGCATATATGAAACCTATATGCAGTTTATATGCACATATATGCTGCATATATACAGCATATATGCACATATATGATAATATATATGCTGCATATAGGCGTATATATGCCACATATAGGCAAAATTGAGGTGCATATATGTGCATATACAGGCCATATAGGTCTCCTGTATTGCTTCTTTATATCCCCATATAAGCCCTATATGTACATACAAGATATGTCTCCTATATAGCTCTCGTGGCAGGATCTGGTCATTTTGTAGCTCATATCTCACTTTGGCAACTGTCATACATGATGCTCATATTTTCTATTATCAAGGCAATAACTAAGAACTAACTTTAAAAAAAATTATGCAAGAACTTATGTATGTGTGAACACGTGAAATTGGTATCACATGTAATTGGCATTTTATGGTATTTAACTATGGCAATTAAGTGAGAGGAGATGGAAAGCTATGATGTCTACACATTTTCCTGAAATATTTACAAGGTCAATTCTTTCTTGTATGAAGATAGTGGAAAAGAAGGAAATGTATAACAAAAAAATTTTATTTTGTCAAACAACCCTTTTTTCCAATTTCAAGTCACTTCCAGATTCACATTACAGCTCATACACATCCACACATTCACCGTTACATCCACCAAATGCAATGCAAAATGCAATGTTTTCTGTATCGTCTTAATGCAGTTTCTACATGAATATGGCTAAAAGGTCATTACAGTCTAAATGTAGCAACAACAAAAAAAAGTACATAGAACATACATTCAAGTAATCATCATCATCATCCCACATCTATCTGAGCATTTCACTGTGGTTAATGAATTTGAAGACAATGTCAACATTTCTGTTCACCGTTTTAACGAACAGACACTTTTCTTTTATCTGAGATGCTTGTATAGCAACTAAAGGCCCCAGACTTTTCCCTACAGGGATGAAATAACAAGGATTTTTAAATTGACCACAGATGTCCTGTTTCACTTTTTGGTAGTACTTCCCCACTGCATAACATGTCTCCCCCTGCCCCAGATCACAGACAATGAATGTCTTCACAGAGAAAATACTTTCCTCTCGATCAGAAAGAAGGACAGTGTACGAGTTTCTCCGAAAAGTACGAGAGTAGTTTTGTGAATGAACTATTTCAACATTAACCACTACTCTGCAAAAATATTTCACAGTGACTCTATTTTCTAGGTTGCTGATGCTGTTCAAGGCCAGAAAATCATCATTTCTGATCATACAAATTTTAGGCCTACCCAGAGATGTAACACCATGTGAGCGACTTACTTCCTGCACCATTTTCTTCTCAACTGAAAAAGACTCTAAGAGAGCTAAGTAATCAGCAGAAGCTGCCACCGTGGTTTTTTGGGAAAATGATGGAAATGCAACCTGTAGCCAAACTGTTTTCATTATCTGCAGAGAAACTCCCTGGCTGCTCTTTATCATATCTAAAATGATCCCATTGTATGACTCAAACACAAATGCAGACTGTGCCCAGAGGGGACCCCAGTTCCTCACAGTATTGGGCAGATGAAGGCACAAATGTACATTGAAAGTGACATTATTGATCCCATAAAGGGTCTCCATTTCCTGAACAAACTCCGTCAGCAACCCCTCAGATTCTGATATGTGCAGTGGTGATATATTCTCACCGAGTAGAAGAGAAACTCCCTTTACCAACTTAAACCAGTGCTTCAGATATTTTTCAGGTAAGACCCCTTTCAATGTTGGTATGCTGTAATAAAACAACCACATGTTCCACTCGTGTGCCTTCCAGAACTTTTTCTCTTTCACTGAGCGGGGGACACGGGAAACATTACAGGGGGGTTTAATAGAAGTTAAAATGTCATCAATCTGTTCTGTTGAGCGTCCGATATACCATGGCGATTGGTTGTTTTCAGAATGAAACCACAGCGTGGTGATGCTTCTTGCTACACCCAGCAGCACACTGTGCATATAATCTGGAACACAGCCATCAATTATATTAAAATCAGGTAGACAAGACAAAATACTAGGACCTTTCACTCCCTTAGTGGGGTTTCCAGCAAGAGCCTCTTCTACTAGATCATCAGTCTGGGAGGGATTCCTCAACTCTGCTTTTTCATAGGGATAAGCCCTTACACGCCCCCTGCGTTTTAACACACTTGTTCCTTTCTGCATACAAAAAGAACACCCAAACTCTCCATTAAACTGTTTAAAGTTCTGAATCAGTGGCCGAGCAACTGAATCTGCCACCATGGTAGTAACCAGTACTTTACTTGTGACAACTTCCCCACTTTCACTTTGCCACATAAGACCATTAGAGTACAACTCTATGCATTCATCGACAAATGGTTTCATGTAAGTGTTCATATTTGGTTTGTTTTGACCAAACCACAGGCCACAAAGCATAACATGTTTTGCACGTAGTTGTATTGGCAGTTCATTAACAGTACACAAAATTGGCCACAAACTTTTTGCGTTTGATTTGTGCACTGGCACTCCATCACAGTTGAAAGTCAGTGATATGCTGTCTGGTGATGCAAGGGGTGATAGTTTTTTGTATAAATGTCCATCGTATATATCTTTGATGGAGGCATCCTTCTTCTCAAAACGGTGTTTCAGATGTTTCCCTAATTGGTGGTCCTCAAGCAGTTTTTTTATTTGGTATTTTAGTGGCAAGTACAAAAAACACTGGTCTTTTTGTGCATGCGCTTTTGATGTGTCCTGGTCACAGACTGGGCACTTGACATTAAAGGGACCTTCCTGCATGCTTACGTTGCAACTCTTGCACACATAATGTACTTCTAATATGTCCTTCACTGAATCAAATGCTTTGTAGAAAAGGTACTTTGAGCCACTAACCAATTCCCCATCAGGACCAGCAGTAAAGTTGATAAGATGCATGATGTCCTCCAAGGCTCTATTTGTTAATCCGTGTTTGAGTTTTAATGCCAGCAGCAGGAGTTCCACCTGTTCTTTTGTTGGTTTCTGGTCTAAAGTTGGACTTGTGGGGTCTTCTAGATGTTCCTCTACTGGCTCCCCAGGTGAAGAGCTAGGGCCAGGTATGGGTTGGTTCATCTGTGAATTTAAAACATTGGATAAAAACATGGGTATCGCTGCAATATGGTTAAGGACAAAGTAATATGGTATTTACAATTTGTGCTCCACTTTAAGCAACATCAGGTGGAAGTTTGGGTCGTGAAATTATCTTATGATGATTTACAGTAACTAGTGTGCATGCACATGCACGAAAAAAAAAAGAAAAAAAAAAAGAACTTGAATATTTTAGCCATTTTTAGCAACTTACTGTGTCATCAGATGCAGTAGACACCGGGTCATCTTGATTGTCCTCTTGGGTGAGATACCTAAAATAAAAATAAAAATCCTTGATCAAGAAATATGTAGGCCTAGTAAGTAAGTAAACTTTATTTATATAAAGTGTACTTACTCACAAAGTGCTTTACAGTAAAAACAAATAAAAACAACACATAAAAACAAAATCGTGTGTGCGTGTTTTCTACTTACTGAGTTGTAGAAGAAGAGGCCACAGCTTCTTCATCACCCATATCTTCAGAAATGTCCCTACCAAAAATGTTGTGGTAATGTTGTTAAAACACTTCATGCATCATTCAATTTACAGTCCCTCCAGAAAAACGCGATTATGCGATCGCAGAATTCAATGCATAATCAGCCAATGTCCGCATATTCATGCGGGGGCCGCATTTTTTCAAATACGCCGCACTTTCGCCGCATAAATTGCCGATTTCCGCGCAAAATATGTGGGGCTTGCATGATTTCATAATCCCCGCATTTTCGTTGTAAAAAAGTCACATATATCTAGGGTTGGGTACCGAAACTCGGTGCCAATGGGCCCCCGGATCCGACGTAAACGGTAGTAACGAGACCGAATAAGAACGAAGATTTCGGTGCCTTATTTCGGTGCCTGACTTTACACTATACTGGACAGCAGGTACCGTTAGCTAGCAGCGTGATTAATCACGGTTAACATGCTGACAGGTGACATTAAACAGTGTAAAGTGTGACTGTATATCAACAGTCTGCTCTGCAGCGCAGCAGCTGCTGATGTCAAGCACAGACGGTGTATTCACTGACACTGGTAATTGTTTGGTTTTGGTTGGTTATTTTAAAATACCCTTTTCCCATCTGGTTGCTGTTTTTGTCGTCCAACAGCAATTTACTGGTGAAATAAGTTATTGTTTATTATAAGATTACTATTAAATCATTTAATTTTGACCATATGGCCTTAGTAATAAACAACGTGTTCTTAAATGTCACAGACTGTTGTTGAGTAGGCCTATCCTTCTTGTTTCTTCTTCTTTTTTAAAAACTTTCTTAAAAAGTATCAGTTCAGGCACTGTTTTAAAAGTACCGATTTAGCAACAGTATCAGAAAAAAACCCAAACAATACCCAACCCTACATATATCTCAGCAGAAAGTTGAAAAATGTTGCGTTTACTTCACACAAGAGCAGCCATTTTCCCCTGTTGCCATGGGAACGTTATGAAGTGACGTAATTTCACCTACTGAGAACAGGGTGTTGGGGGAATCACTTTTTTTCTCTTTTTCATCAAACCGCAGTTTTTCCAAGTTCCCGCAAGTTCCCGCAATTTTTGCAAGTTCCCGCATTTTCATCGCATAAAATTGCATAAATATCCCGCATATTCCATCGCATTTTTTAAGAAAACGTGCCGCATAATCAAGGATTTTTGCCCGCAACAATCACGAAAAAACTCCGCGTTTTTCTGGAGGGACTGAATATAATAGGATTGAATTGACTGATTGATTAAGTCCAAGTAGGTAAATTCCATTCATGAGGTTAAACCTCTAAGACTGTAGATCCAAAACACACAAAGTGAAATATTTTCCTGGCTAGAGTTCCAACTTTAACCGTTTTCTTTATTTCTTTATTTTTTAGTTGTTTTTTTTGGGGGGGGGTGGGTTATACAGTGGACATGGAAAGATAAATTTTACCTTTGTACAAACATACTTAACATACATTAAGGGAAATTATGCCACATACGTTTATATGGTATAGGAAATGATGTGTAGCTGGTAGCTTTGTTAGCTGGCTAACTTAGCAAGCTAGCTTCTACCACGTTTTGTTACAATACTTACTTTTGTTTACGTCTTCTCTTTGTTCTTTCTGGAACGGGTGCTTCGTCGTCAACGAGGTACCTTTTGTAACGTACTGGATCCATATCTATTGCTTTTCTTTAATTGCGTCTTATTAACGTTATTTATACTGGCAAGCATTTCTCCACTCTGCTGCTACCGATCGGCCTCTACAGCGTCGCGTAGTTGATGACGTCATCCGCATGCGGCCGAGCGCGCTATCTTTCGCGCCGAAAGATAACGGCTGGGAGTAAAAATGGCGATAGCGTTGGATATCCGCTATGTCCTACTTGAATGGACTGAGGGTGAGGATAGAGGGGCCCATAGTATTTTGGCCATCGACTGTGTCCGGAATTTTTCAGTTAAAGATTTTCTTGAAAGGACTGAAAAAACCGAGAAGCTGGTGGAATGGCGAAAAGGCCGCCAACCCTGGCCGGTGCACCAAGCCAGAATTATTGACGTGGCAAGTATGTTACACACTAACTTTAGCTGACGTTATGTAGCTAGTTACATACCACATTAAATGGTTTTGCTCGCACTTAAAGAAGTGTAAAATGGATCTTGCTAGGTACCTGCTAGCAAGCTTAGCTTTCTGACGAATGTTAGCTAGCTAGCTACCTAATTTGCTAATGTTAGCGAATGTTAGATTTTGTAACGTTAAACATGATTAGACAAACGTTTGCAGTTCATGATAACATTTCAATGTTATTGCACCAGAATTTGAAAAAACTCTCCAAATTAAACTGCGTGAGATCTAGATGGAGAAAGAGGGCACACAAGGGCAAACAAAACGTCCTCACATCCCAAACTCAAAGTACAGTGAGCAGCAGGGGCAGACTGAGAAGGCTTCAAAGAAAATGGTAACTAACTGCACCAATTGGTGCTTTACTTAAAGTTATCTCCCCGTCTCTATCTTGTTTCTTAATGTGTGGGCATGTGTGTAGGTTTGTACTTGTGCCATCTATAATGATTTCATGTGCTTTGTTGACAAGATGTATGAGCAAGGTGGTGTAACGTAAGTTAATAAGAGTTGGGCTAAAAGTCAGTCACATTTGTAGCTTATCAGCAGTCTACCTGGGGTAGACTGACAGAAGCGAGGCTGCTCACATCTGCACCAACGGTCCCTCTGACCACCACCAACCATTCACACATAGGGATTGGGTGAAGTGTCTTGCCCAAGGACACGACATTATGCACCTGCAGGAGCCAGGATTCGAAGCCCCGACCTTCCGATAATGAGACGACCCGCTCTCCCATCTGCGCCACTGTCGCTGTTAAATTGCGTTTAATGGTAGCTGTTATAAGGTATGAAACCAGCACAATAGGGAACTTTGTCCTCTGTTTCTCCCTCTCCCTCCAAAGGTTGATGTGAAAAAGAGATGTTCTTCTAAATACAACCACGAGGAGGAGGAGGAGAAGGTGACGGCGGAGGAGGAGGAGGAGGAGGAGGATGAGGCGCGTCATGACAGACCTTCAAAGAACAAGGTACACTACCAGTCTGCATCCAGTGTGTGTTATTACATTGCAATACAGTAAAGATAAGCAAGACTTTTATAATAATAATATATATATATATATATATATATATATAATAATATTATAATTACCAGTAGCTGTTACAAGGTATGACACCAGTAGGCAATTTTGTCCTCTCTCTTTCTTTCTCTCTCCCTCCCAGTGGGCCAGCGAAGAGGAGGAGCGTATTGGGGATGAAGAGGACATAGTACCATCCTCTAAGAAAAAGGTAGCCTAAATGATGACATCCAGTGTGTGGTGTAGTGCATACATACATTACATGAAATACAAGATGTGGAAGTTTCATGTTTTAAGTAAGGAATAACCACCAGGAGGCCGGACAACCAGTTACATATAGCCAAGTGGAGGGATTTCTACCCTAGACTTCTTGCCACCTTCCTCTTACACCTCTCGTGACATCCTCCCAGCCAACCAGAATCAACCATTTACAAAAGAAGTTATATAACAATTAGCTGTTGTTCTTCTCCCTGTCTCTCTCTCTCTTTCTTGTAGACAGCTGCTGATTTTAGAAAACACCTGGACGAACAGATGTGGGAGAGAAGGAAACTAGACCAAATGCAAAGAAATTTGCAGGAGTTGAGAAATGAAGTCCATTCTCTTAAAAATGAAAATGCACGTCTGAAAGACATTATCATCAATCGTAAGTATTTCTAATTTTAATATTTATTAGCAGGGTTTTTTCTGGAGATAGATATTGCAGTGGTAGAGAAGTATAAACTTAGAAATTGTATGGGCTGAAACACGTGTTTGGCAAAATAAATGCTATGTTGTTAGCTGGTGAGGTAGTGTGGGTGCTCATATAGCCGTTGATAAGATTCAAATTTCAATTATATTTATTTGTCTCTTTCTGGAGGATTTCGTAGAGGGTTAACAAAAGTCATGGCCTAGAGAACATACAGTTCATGAGAATAAATGATGCTTCTCTGCCTTCAACGGCTCAAGGTTAAATCGAAGGTAATCGGCTCCAGAAAAAAACCCTGGGGAATTTGAATTTGGGAGAAATTGGAGAAAGAAAATTGCGTTCACAACCAGGTTTCCTCTGCAGAGCCTTATCAATGGGCTTTGGAGGGTTGTAGCTTGCGTTCACAGCTGCAGGAAATGTCTTTCGAAGAGCAAGGGCACTGAGTTGCTGGGTGCTACTTTGATCTAGTGATTGTAATTATTATTGTTTTTTCTTTATATAACCTCTTTCTAGAAATCCCTCAAATGAAAAGTGACCTTGCCATTATTGCTCAAAAGGTAAGTTCCTTTGATTTTCATTGCTTTTTAAAATTGTTTCTCAAGCAGAACTGTAGAGACTTGTGATGTTGGGCTGATTGATAGTGTTAATTATTTGATGTATTTGCACTTTAATTTATTGAAGATAATAACTATATTTTTCTTCTATGAACAAGACTGGAAGGACTCCTGTGGTGGATCTAGATTCCTCCTTCTCGACTTTTGGAGAAGTGCAACCAGTGAGTAACCCCCTTGCATTTTTATTTATTTATTTAGTTTACTTGTTACTCAAACAGAGCTATATGGATTTGTATGATGTTTGGCTGATTACTTTTGCATGTAACTTTAATTTATTGACATGTTTAATGTTTTCCAAGCCCCCCCTGTAAATAAGAATCTATAGTGGCTTGCTTGGATGAATAAAAATTGTTGAAGAGTTTTACTATGTTTCTTTCTTCTCTAAGACTCCAGAGAGGAGACCGAGCCCCGAGGAGACCGAGCCCTTTCAAGAGAGTCCCATGGTGACTGAGCGCTTTCGGGAGACACCACAGGTGTGTGTAACCCTTTTATACCTCAGATTTTTCTGTATTTATTTTCTCCAACTGAGCTATAGAGATTTTTATGTTGGGATAGTTAGTGGTAATATGTAATTTACTTGCCCCATATGCATAAAATTGTTGAAGAGTTTAACAATGTTTTTCTTCTCTAACAAGACTGCAGCAACAGCTGAGACCTCAGCGAAAACAAAGGTGAATAACATATTATGTTGTAAGGATGGGTATAAACTGTGTGCTTTGTAGGAGCCAATTAGTGTTATAAGTGACAATCATCATTTCCTCCTGCCCCCCTTCGCTCCTCTCCACCCACTGTCTTTTCTCCTTCCCTACTCTCCATCCAACCTCCTCCTTTCCCCCCACCCTGTCCTCCTCCTTCTCTCCTTTAATAATGTTTAGGGCAATGATTAATTTGTGTCATATCTTTATCATTAATCTGCATTTATACATAAAACCCTATTAACTATTGGGAAGCTAAGCATAATAATCAATATGAAACATGAAAATGTTTCTAAAAGTTGCCAATAAATTAATATTGTGATGTGAAATTATTTTTCAGATCGAAGTTATAAAGGGCTCTGGGGTGTTTTGCCAGGCAGAAGCGTGGAAAGCAGCCCGCCTTGCCACCTCTGCTACTGCCATGGTGCGGAATCTGCTGCTGGGCACTTTTGATTTGGAGACTTTGCTGAAAAGCAACCTGAATGGTACGAAACAACATGTTCCTAATCTCTTCTGTCCTTGAAAAAAAAAACAAGTCAGTCATATTCTGTGGAATAAATTATGTTTGTGAACGGGCATACCATCGCTTTTTTACTTGGCATTTTTGTATTTCCTTGCACCTCAAGAAAATAGTGATGTGTATATAAAAAAAACTTGCTTTCTCCACCTTCATTTTACTAACTTTCACTTTCATACTTAAAGGTGGGAAGCCAACCAGAGGGGATGGGGAGCAGCTGGTCGCCCTTGACCAAATTAAAAAGGCAGCCATTATTGGTGAGTAAATGCATTGCGTTGAGAAGGGAAAACAAAACTTTTAAGACTTTATAAGTTCACCACTTTAACCATAGCCTACTTGTATCAATGTTTATTAGGCATTAATGGAGACTGCATAAGGTAGGGCACCCATTATTGTTACTGTATCTGCTTGGCACCCATAATACTAATTCATCACTTGCTCACTTCTTGATCCTACCTTTCCTCTTCTAAAGCCACATTTCTGGGGTATTGCGCTGTAAGGTGTGTAGTCCTCTATTTTGTAGAACACAGTGTTGCAAATAACCTCATGGCATATTGTTGTTGTCTGAAGTGTTAATAAATAATCATATTCACCCCTCCTTCACCCTTAATCCCCTCTGTCCTGTGTTTGTGCCTTATTTTGATGTTTCCAATCAGAATTTCTTTCAGATTTAGCAGAATCCAATCAGAATCTTCCAATTGACGTGTTTACATGACGCATTTTTATTATGATCAGCCCTTTATCCAAAATATGTGTCCAATTGCAGTTGCACTGTAAGCACTTTGGGTTCCTGATGAAGCACTATATTATTATTATTATTATTATACTGTCTTATTATTTTTGTCTTCTCTAGATGCTACATTGAAGAAGTGGCCGGCAGCCAGCCGAGGGCAGATTGGCACATCTATCAATTCGAAGCTCACGGAGCTGAGAAGATCAACAAGATAAATTGTTTTTTTTTTCTGTTCAGTGTTTTGTCTTATTTTTGTTCTTGTACTATTTGATTGCTCTTAAGTAAATAAATAATGTAAATTTCTACATTTTGGGCTTTTATTTATGTTGCCTAGTAGCTATGCATTTTAATAATTTTACTAATATATAGGTAAACATAGGTGCATATTTAGGTAAACATATAGGCGCATATATACGTGCATATATGCACACATATATATGTGCATATATGTACCTATATAGGTACATGTATGCATGCATACATGTACCTATATATGTACACATATGTGCATATATATGTGCATATATGCACACATATATATGTGCATATATGTACCTATATAGGTACATGTATGCACATATATATGTACACATATGTGCATATATATGTGCATATATGCACACATATATATGTGCATATATGTACCTATATAGGTACATGTATGCACATATATATGTACACATATATGTACACATATGTGCATATATGTACATATAATATAGGAAAACGGCCAATTTTATATATGTCACATATATTAAAAACTTATATCAAAACCTATATTAAAACATATATGTTTATATAGTTTTTTTCCATGTGGGACAGAGAGAAAGGAGAAAGGGGAAAAGAAAACGAAACGGATAAAGAACAAACAATGGAGCCGGACACGAAATGGACGGCAATGGAAATATTGGACAATTTTAAGAGATATCGGGAGGATGCTGAGAAAGATGGACATGGAAGGAAGGATCAGAGGGATGAGACGGAAAGTGAAGAGGAAAGAACAAGGGACAATATGGACAAAGGCAGAGAGGAGAGAGGACAAATAAGAAGGAGATCATTAAAGGTAACACCGAATTTGGAAAATGCAAGAAAAAAGACTATGACAAGGGGCCTGGGGGGAGAAAATAGAGAATAATGGATTTTAGGTATTTATTTTCCTCTTATTTAATGGGTTTAAGCTGTGTTACTTTTAATGCAAGGGGACTGATGGACATGGGAAAATTTGAAAGAGTGAAAGAAAAGTGGAGGGGAGAAGATGTCATTGCTTTACAAGAAACAAATTGGAAAGAGAGTGTGATGATGGAATATAAAAAGAAATGGGAAGGGGATATTTTATATAATAATGGGGATGGTAGGCTTGGTAGAGGGGTAGCGTTTTTATTGAGAAAATATGATTTTGACAGAACCAAAGTGGTGTACAAAGATAATATGGGGAAATGCATGGCTGTGGAGGTAAATTACGAAGGACGTGAATTGATTTTAGTGAATGTACATGCACCAACAGAAGAGAAAGAAAAGAAAGACTTTTTTAATCGCTTAAGTAGTGTAATAAAGAAATATAAGGAAATAACAATGATGGGGGATTTTAACACAGTCTTTAGCAAACAAGACATGGTTGAGGGGATGGTTTTTAAATCGGACACAGGGAGGAAAGAGTTAAAGGAATTGATGAGAGAAAACAACCTAATCGATGTATGGAGGGAAAGAAATGGGGGGAAAAAGGTTTATTCAAGGAAGCAAATAGTGGGGAATTTTATAGGTAAAACAAGAATTGATTATGTGTTATGTACAAGAAATGTGGAGAATTCTATTGAAAAAATCTGCTATGAAGAAACAAGGTTTAGTGATCATAGTTTTTTACGTTTTAAAATAGATTGGAATAATGTACAAAGGGGACCGGGTACATGGATTTTAAATACAGAGATCTTAAAGAAGGACGATTATGTTGCAGAGATAAAAGAAATTATAGAGAAAGAGAAGGATAATGCAATGTATAAAGAAGAAAAAAGAATGTGGTGGGAGAAAGTTAAATATCTAATAAAAGGTTTTTCAATAAAGTATTGCAGAATCTTGCAAATAAGTAAAAGGCACAAAGGAAAAGAAATAAAAGAGGCGTTAGAAAGAGAATTAAATAACGAGAATAAAGACATTACAAAGATAAAAGAAATAGAGGAGAAATTGGAAGAAATAGAAGAAAAAGAATATGAGGGGCAAGATTAAGAAGTAAGTCCAAATATATGGTGGAGGGCGAGAAATGCACAAAGTTCTTGTTTGAATTGGAGAAAAAAAGGGCGAAAAGTGGAATAATAAATGAAATAAAAGGGAAAAGTGGAGAGATAGTGGAAGGGAATGGAAAAGTGCTAGAAGAGATAAAGGTTTTTATGAGGATCTTTTTAAAACAAGAGGGGTGGAAGTTGAGGTAAAACAGAAACTGTTAAATCAGATTGAAACAAATTTAAGTGACGAGGACAAAAAAGAATGTGATGAGGAAATCAAGAAAGATGAGATTGAAAGAGCGATAGATCAACTAAATAAAAGGAAAAGCCCAGGGATGGATGGTTTGGGAAGTGAATTCTATATACGCTTTAAGGACATTTTAATAGAGATTTTAAAGGAGATTTTTAAGGAAATTTTTAAAGAGGAAGGAATGAATGAAAGGATGGGAATGGGGCTGATGAAGCTAATATATAAAAGGAAAGGTGAACAAATAGATTTAAAAAACTACAGGCCAATAACAATGTTAAACACTGATTTAAAGATACTAGCAAAGATTTTAGCAAATAGGTTAAAAGAAGTTATGCCACGAATAATAAAAACAAATCAAGCATATGCAGTAAAAGGAAGAAACACAGCAGACATAACGATGAGTATAAGGGACACAATACAATACATAAAAGAAAAGAATGAGGACGGGTATTGTGGGGATTTTAATGTGTTTTAGAAGTGCTATTACATTTAATATGTTTCATATGCATTATTACTTTTATTCATTCATATGCTTCCTATGCAGTATTATTCCATATGCATCATTACTTTTAAAAGTGTTTTATTATTCTATTACTTGCATACAATAACCCTTAACCTCAAATAATGTGTTGAAGTTAACCAAGAAAGAGGAAGTGTGGGTGTCGCATGCAAAAGATAAGAGGAAGTAGCAGGAGACAGCGGAAGTCTCAGAATACATGCATGCAACTGAAGAGATAAATGTAACGCCAAAAAAGGAGAAAATGTACACACACACACATATTCCATTGTCTGACCTTTTAAACTATGTTGTTGCTGGGTAGAATTGGGCTGTGTAGGTTGTCATTTAATGTTTTGCAGACATTCTGAGAACGATGGGGTGAGAGCTGATTGGACTAATACCAGGCAACACGTCACCGGTCCACAGAGAAGATAGACGGCGTGAAATAACTATAAATATGATGCGGAACTGTTTTCCGGGGTTGTTTTCTGTAAAGACACTTTGTCTAAGGCAACCCAACAGCTGTTGTATTTTTTGAATCTTCTGATCAATAAAACTTCAAGATTTACTTTGACTGGCCTCCCTCCAATTTTGAACACGCAAGAACACATTTAGAATGTTCTATAGATGGTGACATCCGACGTGATTGGAGAAAAGGGGCATTTAGAAGAATTGTAAAAGTCGGGGATTGACCGAGAACTGGGACGAGATAACTTTGAGTCCAACACACGGCCGACAATATAAAAGGTAAGCAGAAAACCTGTTTAAACTAATTTCTGCAAATTGAATATTCCAAATTCATGTGTTGAATTTAAACGTATATCCGTGCCATTGATTACAAAATAGAAATTGTTGATATTTGTTGATCAGAATAAAAGGAGGGTTTTAAACATTTGAAGACGAGGTTAGAGTCCTGCGTCACAATAGTTAAGAAGAGAACTATTGTTGGTTTTGAACATTTGAAGACGAGGTTAGAGTCCTGCGTCACAATAGTTAAAGATAAAACTATTGTTGGGAAATACTTTTGAAACGCCTACACGTAACCAGTCGTGAGTACGCCAAAAGATAAAATTATTGTTGGAAAATACTTTTGGGACGCCTACACGTAACCAGTCGTGAGTACGCCAAAAGATAAAATTATTGTTGGAAAATACTTTTAGGACGCCTACACGTAACCAGTCGTGAGTACGCCAAAAGATAAAATTATTGTTGGAAAATACTTTTGGGACGCCTACACGTAACCAGTCGTGAGTACGCCAAAAATAAGTAAACTGTATATATATTGAGAGTTTATTCTGTAATGAATATTATTATACAAAAAGTATAGTAAAACATAAGTAAATTGTGTATATTTAGAGTGTATTGTGCATTGAATATTATTTTAAAAGAATAGTGAAAGACAATTACAGTGTATATATTGCTTGTGTATTGTGTACTGAATATCAGTTTGTAGAATGTCTGAGTTTGAGAGAGAATGTGAGGAATACGGGTGTGTCCCCGGTAATTTTACAATGGAGTCAGAAATGTATGGAAGGAATCGGAGAATGTATTAATTAAGATGACAACAAAAATCAGGGAAATGGAGGAAAAAGCGCATGCAAGTTTAAACAGCGGCAGAAAGAGCTAAATGGAGCATTATGTGAAGATTGCGCATGACAGAACGAGTGTGTGGCTGTGTTTGAGACAGTGTAGGGGAGGTGTGTGTGTGTGTGTGTGTGTGTGTGCGTGCGTGCGTGAGACAGAGAGAGAGGGAGAGTGAGAGAGTGCCAGAAAGGGAGCGAAAGACAGAAAACAGCAACATTTAGGCATTTGTGTATGTGTTAATGGGAAACCAATGAGAGTTAGGTGTATGTTTAATGTATAAAGCCAGTGGCTGGATGAAGAGGTAGAATGGGTGTTCTGAGAGCATATATACAGTATACAGAGAGAGAAAGAGTTTTCTTAAACAAACACTTTGACTTCTGCAAAGATTAATTGTATTATATTTTATTATAGTTTGCTCATTCATCATGTGTTATAGGTCATGCAACTCAAAGTTCTCAGTTTAATTGTCAATTATTATTATTTTTTATTTTTTTGGGGTGATTTCCCTGAAATTCTTTAGGTGGAATAAAATTGACCCCAAGGAAAACATCAGAATCAAATTGCTCTGATAATTTTGTATTGGAAAAAGTGAATGTCAAAATCTATTTTTGTTATTACAGACTTTGTTATCCTGGCAAGTCAGAAGGTGAAACAAATGTCCCAGCAGCCACCCCCACATACAGGCCCACCCTATGGTGCTCATCCCTATGAGGGGTGCCCATAAGCACTATAACCATACACAAACCTTGACCAATCATGGGGACAAAACAATAGGCAAAGGGGTAATTGAAGAGGGAACGGGGAAGACAGGGAGGCGGGCGGAGCAGGGATCAGTGTTATGCGTGTGGCAGATATGGACACTGGGCAAGACATTGTCCACAACTGGTCACAAGGTCAAGGTCAGCAAAACGGACTACCTGAGGGGGGATGGGGTCCCCAAAGAGGTAGGTCCAGTGGTCGTGGCAGGGGACCACACACCCCAAATAACCCGGGGCAACATCTCTCGTCATTCTCCAACCTACAGGCGCCTATGCACCCTAACATGGGGCCCGGTGAATGGGGCGGAGCAATGTTGAAAGGGCACACAGACAAAGTTGTGATTAAAGATGGCCTATGACTAAAACCATTACAAGTGAAAGTTTCAGGTCAGTGTCTGTCGCATTAATTCCTGTATTCCTGTAACGCCCAAATCCCTTTAGTAGTGAAACATATACTGATTAAATTATATTTGAGTTAGTATATTGTGTTCAGCAGAAGCCAGATGGGACCAAAGCAAATTGTTACCTTTCAGGTAACACACCTCATGTGGGGAAGAGAGGGACGTAGACATATATTGGGTAGTATTAGACCATAGTGTAGCGCCAAACTATATAATGAATGGTCACTCAACTTAACAAATGGTTCACATGTATTGATTTGGCAAGCGCTTTTTCCTGTATATCCATTGAAGAATGTAAACCCTGTGTGGCATTCACATACCGGGGGTGTCAATATTATTACAACAGACTAACCCAAGGATTTTTATAAGCTGCAGATATGCAGACCTAATGTTACATTTTCCAGGTTGCATGATCACCTCACAGGGCTTGACGCTTACTATAACACAAGGCAGGGTATTCTGAGTCATCCAAAAACCAACCACAGTGAAAGAAATTTTGTCATTTTTGGGCCTGACAGGGTACAGTAGACATTAAATCCAAAATATGTAGCTTTTACAACCCCATTGCGACACCTCATCAAGCCACATGGCATGAAGAATCTCAAGGTTGTGTTAAATTGAACATTTAAAAAAAAAGGAACGCACGTTTATATACCTTGAGTCCCATTTGGCCCATGCAGCTAACTTGAACTGCCCAAATTAAAAAATTGTCACAGCACTCATTAAATTATTCACAGACGGTTGTTGCTTGAGAGCAGAAGATGGTAGTTTGAATGCGGCTTATGCAGTGGTAAAGCAGGAAGGACATGAGATGATTACGAGGGATGCAGCAAGGTTAGATGGGAAGCAGTCAGCACAGAGGGCAGAAATGGTAGCAGTGATCAAAGCCTTGCAACATGCTGGTGAACACCGTGTGAACATCTATTCTGACTCTGATTATGTTATCACAGCTGTAAATATTGAAATGCCCTTAAGGCGACGATGTGGCTTTATCACATCGTCTGGTCGACCAATTAAGCATGCGCATGCGGACAGAGACCTTTAGAGGCTCTGATGATCCCTAGGGAGGTGGCCGTAATTAAATGCACTGGCCACTCTAAGATAGAAGGTCCTTTGACTGAAGGTAACAATGCTGAAGATCTGGCAGCAAAAGCAGATGAACCTTAATTTAAAACTAAAATTGGCTAAAATCTGTGCACAGACCAAATTGACATGGCTCGCAGCTCTTCCATTGGCTTTAATGTCTGTACGTTCGTCTGTCAACAGAATCACTGGCTTTACACCTTTTGAATTGCTTACAGGTCGCTCATTTCCAGGACCATCGACGCCGCTGAAGCCAGAAGCCTGTGCACCAATTTCACACTGTGTTTATTATGACAAACTGACTGCTATGATTAAACATTTCTCCCAGCAGGCTCCAGTTGACATTGCCGAAGGGCCCATTCCGGCCCCGTCAGAGTGGGTTCGCCTAAAGAAGTTTCGCAGGAAGTGGAATGAGCCACGCTGGACTGAACCCCTGAAAGTCACAGCAAGGACGTCACATTGTGTTCGCCTATTGGGGAAAGGCGACACCTGGTATCATTTGTCATCTTGTGTTAATTGTGATCCACCAAACAGGTCGTTGGCTGAAACTGCGGTGGACCTGAGGATTCAGGTCCAAGAGAGGGAGGGTAACAGCGAAGCAGAACCAACCACAGGGCCATTACAAATTCTGTGTAAAAAAGGTGACATTTTTTCAAGCCCACAGGGTGAACCTCTAGCACATTGTGTGAGTGAGGATTGTGCATATGGAGCAGGTATTGCAGTGACATTTAAAAACAGGTACGGAGTGGAGAAAGTGAAGCAGCAAAACAAAAGAACAGGTGATTGTGCAGTAACTCACGAGCAAGACGGTAGAACTATTTTCCACTTAGTCACTAAAACAAAATGCACGGACAAACCAACCTATGACAATCTCACAAAAAGCTTAACACAGATGAGAAATTGGTGTGTCGAACATAAGGTGAAGAGTGTGTCCGTACCCCGGCTGGGGTGTGGATTGGACAAACTAGATTTTCAAAAAGTCCAGAACATACTGAAACAGGTGTTCGAAGGAGTACAGATAGTGATAACTATATACTCATTATAATCAAGGGGTACGAATATTTTAATCATTTTTTACAATTATTTTTCATAGTCATTATTGCTGTTGTGATTTTCATATTCTCATTAATATTTTAATCATTTTTTTACAATCATTTTTCATATTCATTATTGCTGTTGTGATTTTTATATTCTCATATTCATTAACGTATAACCACTTATTCCTTACAGTCAAGTACATTTTGTGTGATTTTAACCATATATATATATTTTCTTAATCGCATAATTTCGTTAAGTATACCGTGTGTTTAACCATTTCAATATTCAAGAGTGTTTTTATTGTTCCTTTTAAAAGTACTAGAGAGGGTAACGAGATGAAGCTGTGGGAAAACTGGAAGCTGTTGGGGATCCTATTAATAATTTCAGGAGTCATAGTAGGCAGCAATTGAAAAGAGAGACCTGACCCCACTCCCTTACAGCATGCCACTTTTGTCAGACAACCAATTGATAGACGATGATGAGGGTGATGACAACGATGAATGCAATTATGTGTGACCTTTTTTTAAAGGTCAAGAGAGGGACTGTGGGGATTTTAATGTGTTTTAGAAGTGCTATTACATTTAATATGTTTCATATGCATTATTACTTTTATTCATTCATATGCTTCCTATGCAGTATTATTCCATATGCATCATTACTTTTAAAAGTGTTTTATTATTCTATTACTTGCATACAATAACCCTTAACCTCAAATAATGTGTTGAAGTTAACCAAGAAAGAGGAAGTGTGGGTGTCGCATGCAAAAGATAAGAGGAAGTAGCAGGAGACAGCGGAAGTCTCAGAATACATGCATGCAACTGAAGAGATAAATGTAACGCCAAAAAAGGAGAAAATGTACACACACACACATATTCCATTGTCTGACCTTTTAAACTATGTTGTTGCTGGGTAGAATTGGGCTGTGTAGGTTGTCATTTAATGTTTTGCAGACATTCTGAGAACGATGGGGGGAGAGCTGATTGGACTAATACCAGGCAACACGTCACCGGTCCACAGAGAAGATAGACGGCGTGAAATAACTATAAATATGATGCGGAACTGTTTTCCGGGGTTGTTTTCTGTAAAGACACTTTGTCTAAGGCAACCCAACAGCTGTTGTATTTTTTGAATCTTCTGATCAATAAAACTTCAAGATTTACTTTGACTGGCCTCCCTCCAATTTTGAACACGCAAGAACACATTTAGAATGTTCTATAGTATCTAATCAGCTTAGACTTCGAAAAGGCTTTTGATAGAGTGGAGGATGAATATTTGTTTGGGGTTTAAAATAGGTTTGGATTTGGGAAGAATTTTATGAAATGGATAAAGATTTTATATAAGGGGGCTCTAACAAAAATCAAATGTAACAGGTTTTTAATGGAATGTTTTAAAATAACGAGATCAATTAGACAAGGATGTCCACTCTCAGCTTTGTTATACTCTCTTGTAGCAGAACCTTTGGGCCTAGCAATAAGAAAAGAAGAGAAAATAAAAGGAATACAAATACAGGAAAGCAAATCAGAAGGGACAATTTTTCAATATGCGGATGATACAACAATACTAGTTAAAGGGAAAGAGTGTGTAAAACAGGTAATGAAGAACGTACAAGAATATTGCAAAGGATCAGGAAGTAAAGTTAATGAGGACAAGACAGCGTATATGAGGTTCGGGGCAGCGACAGTTTTAACAGAATGTTTTAATTTTAAGGAAGTTGAAGAAATGAGGATTTTAGGGATTTTAATGGGAAAGAATCAGAGGCAAGTAAGAGAG
>NC_136768.1:15381528-15501528 GCF_947034865.1 Barbatula barbatula
TTTTTTATTTTTTTCCATCTAAAAAAGAGGTAGCGGCATCGACGTCCGCATCATTCGAGGCTTTATTCGCATTATTCGAGTCGAGGCTCACCGCTAAGGAAAAATGTCTTCCCACAAGCTTTCTTGCAGTGTTTTTTGCATGTGTCGAGTGGTTGACGGCCCGCTAGGCGCAGGAGAAAAGCCACCCTGATCGGGGTGCACAAATTAGGTCTGCGGTAAAGTAATGAACAGACGAAGCCTTGCCGAAACCCGGGATCGAACCAGGGACCTTTAGATCTTCAGTCTAATGCTCTCCCAACTGAGCTATTTCGGCCACATCATACGTCTTGTGCAAAGGCTCAAACCGTTGGGCAGAAGCAATTCCAGACATGGGCCTCAAAAGGGGTTCTGATTGGAAGCCCCATAAAGGAGAATGCTGTGCTGAGAGGTCACACCGAGATTTGAACTCGTATCGCTTGATTCAGAGTCCAGAGTGCTAATCATTACACCATGGAACCCTGTGTCGAGTGGTTTTAGGCCCGCTAGGCGCACAAGAAAAGGCCACCCGGTCCAGGGTGCAAAAATATCTCTGGGGTAAAGCAACGCGCAGGCGAAGCCTTGCCTAAACTGAATCAGGGACCTTTAGATCTTCAGTCTAAAACTCTCCCAACTGAGCACAAAATAAGTCATTTGCCCTGGGCTTGAAAAATCTCTCTGCCCAAATGTGCTTTACTGCGAGTGTTTGTGTATAGAGGCGTCTAGAACGCGAAAAAACGTAGAAGAATTTCAATCGTGCGCCAACAAGCTAGTTGAAAGGCTCAAACCGTTGGGCAGAAGCAACTCCAGACAGATTGGATGCCCTGTTTAAGAGAATACTGCGCTTAGAGGTCCCACCGAGATTTGAACTGGGATCGCTGGATTCAGAGTGCAGAGTGCTAAACATAAGTTGAAATTCTAAAACCGTTGGGCAGAAGCAATTCCAGACATGGGCCCCTCGGAAGGGGTTCTGATTGGAAGCCCCATAAAGGAGAATGCTGTGCTGAGAGGTCACACCGAGATTTGAACTCGTATCGCTTGATTCAGAGTCCAGAGTGCTAATCATTACACCATGGAACCCTGTGTCGAGTGGTTTTAGGCCCGCTAGGCGCACAAGAAAAGGCCACCCGATCCAGGGTGCAAAAATATCTCTGGGGTAAAGCAACGCGCAGGCGAAGCCTTGCCTAAACTGAATCAGGGACCTTTAGATCTTCAGTCTAACACTCTCCCAACTGAGTTCAAAATAAGTCATTTGCCCTGGGCTTGAAAAATCTCTCTGCCCAAATGTGCTTTACTGCGGGTGTTTGTGTATAGAGGCGTCTAGAAAGCGAAAAAACGTAGAAGAATTTCAATCGTGCGCCAACAAGCTAGTTGAAAGGCTCAAACCGTTGGGCAGAAGCAACTCCAGACAGATTGGATGCCCTGTTTAAGAGAATGCTGCGCTTAGAGGTCCCACCGAGATTTGAACTGGGATTGCTGGATTCAGAGTTCAGAGTGCTAAACATAAATCTAAAGTCAAAATAAGTCCTTTGCCCTGGGCTTGAAAAATCTCTCTGCCCAAATGTGCTTTATTTATCATTTCTGTGTGTGTGTGTGTGCGTGAAATCACATTAACGTTTCAGACATGGGCAATTTGTTGTGCTTTATATTTCGCTTGGGTGTATTGCCCTTTGGCTCATTTCGTACCATTGGCAGTTGTCAGTATGAAAAGCAGCGTGTGCTACTGATACTTTACGTTAACTGAACCCTGGTTGAAAACCTGCCGATGTCTTAGTTTATCATCAGAAAAACCTTCCGTCTTCTATGTGTTTCATCGTTCCACAAGTACAGCGCTACAACCCCTCGGAAGGGGTTCTGATTGGATGCCCTGTAAAAGACAATACTCTGCTGAGAGGTCCCACCGAGACTTGAACTCAGATCGCTAGATTCAGAGTCCAGAGTGCTAAACATTACACCATGGTCGGGGTGCACAAATTAGCTCTGCAGTAAAGTAACGAACAGACGAAGCCTTGCCGAAACCCGGGATCGAACCAGCGACCTTAAGATCTTCAGTCTAACACTCTCCAAACTGAGCTATTTCGGCCATTTGGTGAGATGTCATTGCAAGAGAAACAATTATGTGTTGATGCAGAATAACTGCGTGCTGAACGTGATGTTTGTGCGCTGAGAGGAAAAGAGTTAGAAAATGATTTTGAGATAAAACAATTTGAGTTGCAGCGTAACCTAGAGTTACAACAGACACTGGAGTTACGTAAATTGGAGTTACAATCTGAACGGGAGGAAAGAGATTTTCAGTTGAGAAAATTAGAGTTAGAACTGAGTGCCCAAACAGTTGGAACTCCACTTCGTGTGCCACTATCTGTTGAACCCATGGCGACTGCACCTGTTTTTGATGTTTATAAAAACATTAGACTAGTGCCACAATTTTTTGAGAAGGAAGTAGATAAATATTTCCAACATTTTGAACGTGTTGCAGAGTCTTTGAGATGGCCAAAAGAGTTTTGGACCTTATTGCTGCAATGTGTTTTAATTGGGAGGGCACAGGAAGTTTATTCAGCGCTGACTATAGAGCAAAGTCGTGATTATGACATCGTGAAGTCTGCTATTTTTCATGCATATGAGCTGGCACCTGAAGCATACCGCCAGAAATTTAGAAGTCATTTTAAGGCTGAGAAGTGCACATATCTGGAGTTTGCTAGATAGAAAGAAAGCTTGTTTGACCGTTGGTGTACCTCAGTAAAAGTAACCACCAAGGAACAGCTTAGAGAACTGATTCTTTTAGAGGAGTTCAAAAGCTGTGTTCCAAATGCGGTTGCTATGTATCTAAATGAACATAAAGTGAGTAAAATGTCAGAAGCTGCTCTTATGGCAGAGGAGTTTGTTCTTACTCATCAGCTTTCTGTTAGTCACTTAAATGATCTGAGTAGGTCAAAGTTAAGTGTTACTGTTAAAAATAAAAAGGTGGTTGCACGCCAGAATGCTGTGTCAAATTTCGCTGATAATACCTCAGTCACACGTACGAAAGGTGAGTTGGTTTGCTTTTATTGTAAAAAGCCAGGACATAGAATTTCTGATTGTATTGCTCTCAAAAGGAAAGAGAAAGGCGTTAAACATGTTGGTTTGATTTCTACATCAAATGTGAAGCATACTCCTGCACGATTTAACCAGCAGATTGAACGGGTGGATGTTACTGAGATGGAGAGTGTCAAAAATAATGCTGATTTTGCACCATTTCTCACTGAAGGGACTGTGGCTTTGCCTGATTCGGATGAGACTGTACCTGTACGTATCCTCCGAGATACTGGGGCGGGGCAATCTTTTCTGATGGAAGGACTTTTGCCCTTGTCTGAACTTACTCCTACGGGAACAAAGGTGCTGGTCCGAGGACTTGAGATGGGGTTCACCGAAGTTCCTCTTCATTGCATTCATCTTAATTCCAAACTTGTGTCATGTGATGTGGTAGTTGGAGTTCGTGCTATGCTTCCTGTCCCTGGTGTAACTTTCATACTGGGCAATGATTTAGCTGGGGGGAATGTCTGGGAAAAGTCAGACGGCAGTGTTCCACCTATAGTGGTCTCTGCTGTTGAGAAATTAGCTGGATCTTCTGATTGTCTTGATTTATACCCTGCATGTGCAATCACTCGGGCGATGGCTGAGAAAAGGGTGTCAGATGAAACTGAAAATATTCTTTGTAATACTTTTATTGTTTCTGAAAATCTTTCTCAGCCAGAACTTAGTATTGCGTGTACGGATGTGCAGGATAAGATACCTGTTCATGAGTCACATGTTGTTGTTGATCATAAGACAGATGGGTCTGATTTTATGTCAGAAAGTCCATTTATCTGTGATGACCATGTTAACGCTTGTTCTTTATCTCCGCTTTTTAGTGTGACTCGAGATGATCTTGTCAAAGCGCAGCAGGCAGATGATACTCTTCAAAAATTGTTCTCTTTAGTTTAGGAAGTAGGAGACAAGACTTCATCTCCTTTCTATTTTCTCCAGGATGGATTGCTTTATAGACAACAACCTATGAGCTCTGATATTATACTCGATCCTAGGATCCAAATCGTGGTTAAATTTCGTCAAGACCTGTTACATCTTTCACATCAGGGCATGGCTGGTCACTTGGGCGTACGAAAGACCTATGATAGACTACTAAGAAAATTTTATTGGCCTAGATGTTAGCGAGATGTGATTAACTCCATACGGTCCTGCCATACTTGTCAAAAGACGGGAAAACCAAATCAAAAAGTTCCAGTTGCTCCTTTACAGCCTATTGCTGCAGTTACTACTCCTTTTTTCACACTTGACGATTGATTGCGTTGGTCCTTTACCACGATCTAAGGCTGGACATGCTTATCTACTCACTGTAATGTGTCAGACTACACGTTACCCTGCAGCTTATCCTCTGAGATCAATCACTAGCAAAGCTATTTTAAAGGCTTTAACAAGTTTCATGTCTATTTTTGGTATTCCAAAAACCATTCAGTCTGACCAGGGTTCGAATTTTATGTCCCGAAACTTCTCTAAGGTCATGCGACAACTTGAAGTTAAACATAACATATCAAGTGCTTATCACCCTCAAAGTCAAGGAGGTCTTGAAAGATTCCATCAGACCCTAAAGTCACTTTTGAGGTCTTATTGTGTCGAGCTTGACTGTGAATGGGAGGAAGGACTTCCTTGGATGTTGTTGGCTATTCGTGAGGTTGTACAAGAGAGCATAGGTTTTAGCCCTAATGAGTTAGTGTTTGGACACACTGTTAGAGGCCCTATTGCTGTCTTGGCAGATGAGTGGACTAATTCTGACCCTCTTGAGAATGTTTTAGACTATGTAAGTAGTTTCCGTTATCGCCTCTATGAAACTAGAGCAATCGCTTTACGAAAGTTAGCTAAGTCTCAAGGGAAGATGCAGAAATTGTTTGATCGCAAAGTTAAGTCCAGACATTTTCAAGCAGGTGACCAAGTACTTGCGTTGTTACCTGTTTTGACTAGTCCTTTCCAGGCTCGGTTTGCTGGACCGTATACGATTGCAAAGAGTCTTCCGAATAACAACTATTTGTTAAATACACCCGATCGGCGAAAGAAAATCCAGGTTTGTCATATTAACTTACTGAAATTATATGTTACTCCTGTACCTTCTTTGTCTATTGATGTTGTAAAAACTGCTGAAACTATAGATTTAAGTGTTTCAGAAGCATCTGTAGAGGTGGATGATCATCTAGAGGAAATAAAAGGTCCTTCTCGAGGAGAAGTGGAAGGGCGACTAAATAACTCTGAAATGCTTGTCAATTTGGCTCACCATTTGTTACACCTGTGCGAGTCAGAGAAGACAGACATAATTGAGTTGGTAAGCTCGTTTCCCTCTCTCTTTTCTGATGTTCCCACCCGAACTTCTGTCATTGAGCATGACATCGATGTCGGTACAGCTCAGCCAGTGAAACAACATGCTTACCGTGTCAATCCTATAAAAAGGAAGTTACTTCAGAAAGAGGTGGATTATTTACTTGATCATAAGTTAGCGGAACCCAGTTTTAGTTCTTGGAGTTCTCCATGTATTTTAGTGAGTAAACCTGATCGTTCGTATCGGTTTTGCACTGACTACAGGAAGCTTAACTCACTGACAAAACCTGATTGTTACCCTCTACCAAGAATAGATGACTGTGTTGACCGGGTTGGCTCTGCAAAATTTGTTAGCAAATTTGACCTCCTGAAAGATTATTGGCAAGTGCCGTTGACATCCCGTGCTAAAGAATTATCTGCTTTCGTGACACCTGACAGGTTTCTGCAGTACACTGTTATGCCTTTTGGGGTCCGAAATGCTCCTGCTACATTTCAGCGGTTGGTAAATCATGTGTTGTCTGGGATGAGCGGTTGTGAGGCTTACTTGGACGATGTTGTTCTGTATAGTTCGTCTTGGTCTGAACATCTCAATCAAATCAAAGAACTTTTTGTGCGTTTAGCAAAAGCCAACTTGACTATAAACCTTGCTAAGTGCGAATTTGGAAAGGCTACAGTGACATATTTGGGAAAGGTTGTTGGCCGGGGTTGTGTGAAACCGATTCACGCTAAAGTAAATGTGATCTGTAGTTTTCCCAAGCCAGCTACCCGTCGTGAGTTACGACGATTTCTCGGGATGGTGGGTTACTACAGGTGATTTTGTCATAATTTCGCAAATGTAGTTGCCCCTCTGACCGATCTGTTAAGTCCAAAGAGACCCTTTCAGTGGTCTGAAAAATGTCAGTGTTCCTTTGAGAATGCAAAATCTTTATTAGCAAATGCTCCTGTGTTGGTTACCCCTAATTTTGAGAAGCGATTTCAACTTGCAGTGGATGCTAGTGCCTATGGGGCTGGCGCTGTTCTTTTACAAGAAGATTGTAATGGAATCGAACATCCAGTCAGTTATTTCTCAAAGAAATTCAATCGTCACCAGCAAGTGTATTCTACGGTGGAAAAAGAGGCATTAGCCCTTATTCTAGCCGTTCAGCATTTTGAGGTCTATTTGAGCGCGGTCTGTGGTCCTATTACTGTATACACTGACCATAATCCATTGACGTTCTTAGATCGAATGCGCGGCAAGAATCAAAGAGTTATGAGATGGAGCCTTATTTTACAACCTTTCCACTTACAGATTTAACATATACGTGGCAAGGATAACATAATTGCGGATGCTCTCTCACGGATGTAAGATGTACCAGAGAGTCCGGCATTGTTTTTTTTCTCTTTCCCTTTCACCTTCTCTTTTTTTCCATTCTCCTTTTTTTTCTCTCTGATGTCCTAGGGCCCAGGATTCCGGGAGTGAAATGGCGTTGGATTTATGGAGATCAGTACTAAAGTTATTGTACATTCACATTTAAAAGGTTGTTTTGCCTTTGTATTTTTTTTCTTTCGGTTCTTTAGGAGAACCTCCCTCTGGAGTGGGAGGTGTGACGACCCAGAGTCTCCTCTTCCTGATTCAATTGGTGCTGATTGTGGGAGTCCCTGATTGGTTTCCTTATGCTAATTCACAAATTGGTTAGAGTATATGAGAGTGTGGTGCGTTATTGAAAGGAGGCACTCTCTGGAGAAGTACTCTTCTGGGGCCTCATGTACAAAGACTTGCGTTGAATTCATACTATAACATTGCGTACGGACAAAGCTGTAAATGTGCGTACGCACAAAAAAAAACAGATGTATGAATCTCTGCGTACGAAGGATCCCACGCATATTCTCTTTGTACATCCCAATTAACGTAGAATTGAGCGCACATGCATGAGCACAACTCCCCACCCAGTCTCCTCCCCTAATTAAATCAATTTAAATATGGTAATGAGTTCACTTTGGCAAACGATAGCAGTAAGAAAATGGCTAAAGCAAGCGGCAAGAAATGAAACTTTACGGAAAGTGAACTGGAGGTGCTACTATCGGAGGTAGAAACCAGAAAAAATATATTATTTGGCACTTTGTCCTCCGGAATTAACAACAAAAGGAAAAAATATGAGTGGGAGAGTTTGGCTGGAGCCGTCAATGCGGTGGGATATGAAAGTCGCACTGTAAATGACCTTAAAAAGAAATGGTCTGATATTAAGGTGGACGTAAAACGGAGAACTGCTGCGCACCGACAAAGTGTGGGCAGAACAGGCAGTGGTAAAGGGGTCGATGAACTAACACCCTTTGAGCAGAGAGTTGCCTCAATTATAGGTGACACTTTACTCTCTGGAGTGGTATCTGCTGCTGTGGGAGACTCAGATTCACTACAGGACTGCCACGAAGGTAACAATATCTCATTTGTTTTTACTTTGGTATATATAGCCTTTTTCATTATCAAATGCATGCAATGTAGTTGACCAAAACTACACCAGAGATTTTACATATCCATTGCATTTATGGCAAATGCGTGTGCCCCTTAAAAATGGAACGGACTCAAATCAAAGTTAACATGTGCCTGTGTTTATTTAGACTCATATGGTGGAATCCTCCCCTCCTGAGCAGCCAGCGCCCACTGTGCCCAGTGTTTCCAGTGCTCCCACCAGTGCTGACGCCCGTCCGTCTGGCCGCGTCTTGACGCATGCTGTTTTGGAGTCACAACAGCAAATCGTCATGGCCATCGGAGAAATCAACAGTCACCTTAAAAATATCACTGACGCACTCACAGACATAAGCCACTCATTAAAGGAATTGGTCAAAAAATGAACTTTGTCTCCGATTACCATTTATATTGTTGCAATCACATGTTGACGGGCCTGAATAGCTTGTTGGTTGGGCTGCACATACATTGGTCCTGGGTCAGGGTCATCTGGCGGTGCTGCCACCTCACCAAGTGGTATGCCATGCCTGTGCGCGACATTGTGCAGCACACCACAGGCCAGCACAATGCGGCACACCTTGTCAGGGCGGTATAACAGCATCCCCCCACTCCTGTCAAGGCAGCGCCACCGACATTTCAGCTGCCCAATCGCCCGCTCTACAACTGACCGAGTGCGAGAATGGGCGTTATTGTATCTGCGCTCTTGGTCAGTTTGTGGGTTGGTGAGGGGGGTTAAAAGCCACGTCTTTACTGGATAACCGCGGTCTCCTGAAAGGTTATTCAATAATTAAATGCAAAAAAATATATATAATATACAATAAGATAAAGCATAACTTTAAATGCATCACTTACCAAGAATCCACCCATCACGCAACCTGCCAGTTTGGAGCCTCATCCCAACCATGCTGTTTGTAAGGATGTATGAATCATGGGTTGACCCAGGCCACTGTTGTGGAATTTTCTTATTCCTTAATCAAGGTGAGTCAATTTTGACAAACGCAATATACAGAGACATCAGGTACTTTGCAAAGTATTTTATTGTCGTTTAATCTGCATCATAAGCAATGAGCATGGTGCAGAGCAAAGGCGCTCTTTCCTTCTGCACCCAGAGTATATATATGATTACGTGAAACCCCCTCCCTTTGCCCCCTAGCCAGAATCCCGAGCTGGTTTCCGAGAAGTGATGCCCGTTATTCCAAACAGAACATCTTGGCATCTGCTCGAGGGCAAAGGCAGAGTGGTATGACGCGTATAGAGAAAAACATGATAACATAGAGAAGAAAACATAGATAAAAACTTCATAAACATATAGATAGACACATCAAGAAGCTAGACAAGAAAATTTCCATTACATTCCCCCCTTTTATCATATATATTATAACCAAAATCCTTATACTTTGACCATGTAAGATGAGCAACGCCCTTTCTCTTACAGGTTTCATTCTTCTATCTAAACAGTTCTTAAAATCCCACTAGAATTGGTAACACCACCCGCTTCAGCCTTCCTCACTTTCCATATTCTTACTCTCATTTGTGGAATTGCTCCCGTTCCCTCATAACTAAAATTTTTCTGAGTTACAGCTAGTCTAAAACTTTCTCTTTTCCCTTTTTATTTGGCCGTCCCAGGGGACATAATGGCCCACATTTTCAAATTTTGTTGCCTTATCCAGAACATCAACTGAGGTACACGTACCTCTACACAAATACATATTTGTTCCCCAGTACCTAGCAGAATTAGGGTAACACTGTCCCTCCCCATACCATTTTATTAAACTTGGAATATAGTGTTGCACAGAAACAAAATTCTATAATCTCTAATTTATAATTCTCGAACTGTGGATTCCCTTTGTGAGCACCAATAGTGTCGCTCCTCCTGTCGCTTCAGTCAGCACGACCATTGCGAAGAGCCATTGTGGATGCCATTTTGATGGCCAACGGTTGGAGTTGCCACTCCTTGGACACCTTTTTGCAGTGGGAGGCATGTCTTTCCTACGACTTCCTGGAAGCTTTGTAATGATTTGTCAGCTCCATTTGCTCCTGCTCTTTTGACCTGCACAAACATTTTGAGAGCAAAAACACAAAAACACATTGCCTGTAACATCCCCCCTTTTGACACGTGGTCTAGACCACGTGTCAAAATTGCAAAAGCAGAGAAAAAATGTTTGGCAAACAGGTGAGGCCATTTCGGCTCCCCCAAACATTGTCTGTGTATTTACATGAGCACTCCTTCCAGAGTGCACGCTCAGCTGGTTCTGCAAAATGTTTGCATCTCTGCAAGAGAAAGAGTTTTGTTAGTGATTTCTGGAGAAAATCTGTCTGTGGCACCGATGTTGCTTGCTTTGCTGCAAGGTCAGCTTGTCGGCTTCCTGCAAAAAAATAGTTTCAGATACAAAAGTGTGTGTGGCATAGTCACACACAACAATGGCTGATGGGAGAAGAATGGCAGATAGCATATCAGCAACCTGTGTGTGATAAAGAATGTTTTTACCATCAGCTTTTAAAAAGTTTCTGTGTTTCCAGAGTGTGCCAAAATCATGAGTTACACCAAATGCATATCTACTATCTGTGTGAATGTCTACATTTTTATTCTTTGCTAATTCGCATGCGCGTGTGAGTGCAATGAGCTCTGCTGTCTGAGCAAAGAAATGGTCCCTAAAAATGATATCAATTGCTTCTTTGCTTTTGGACTTGCAATGTCTGAAATTGCAGACACGCTTTGCGGACAGCTGTCTGCCGCGGTCAGTAATTTCGTACCCAAAAACGAACAACTTGTTTTGCCAGCTGGACTTTGGAGACATTTACTTTGTGTTCTTTTCTCTTATCTTTTTAACTCATTAAATATTGGCCTTATGCCATTGAGGGCTTCTGGTTTGAGGCTTCTGTTTTGAGGGGGTATTGCTGTTTGCGTGGACGAAAATTACCCTTGGGCGTTATCACAACAGGCTCACAGTTCCTAAACAACCCAACGTCATATTTTCCTGTCGCCCACATTTGTACGGGCACCTTTACCAAAATTTCTGGTATGTCAATACTCTTCATTAATCTTTTTTGTGTGTGAAAACACTTCAAGTCCCCTTGTTGTTGACAGACAGGCATGATTCTCACAATGGGCATGCAACAAATTTGAATATTGCACGTCATCCCTTTTAACCCATTCTATGGCGTGCGCATATTTGTCAGCAAAACACCCACAGCTCCCCACACCATTGTAATCAACGTCATGAGGCTCTGTGAGGCAATACTTTCTACATCATACTTACGTAATTCAAAACTACATCGTACAGCTGTACGAGCGCTGCACTCGGGTCGTGTTGGTATCATGCTCAATCTGTCATCATACACATTATGACTCTGCCCAGCCAATGAATCGGGCAGCAGTCAGACATGAGAAACCTGTGTTGAAATTTGACACTCACCAACTCACATTGCACCCTTTTGACATCAATTATTTTACATTAGAGCCACTAGCATTTAGGCAAAACACAGCTAGTTTAGACTCTGGTAAATTTAAACACTTCTTGTGAATCACAGTAGGCTATTTGTTGCCCCTGAATCTATCAAAAATTCAAGCGGTTTGTTGCACACAAGCATTGTGCATTTTAGCAAAGTTCAGAAAGCGGTTTCATTCATCATGGAATGTGAGCTAAGCAGATCTTCGTTGCATACAGTAGGAAAAAGCATTTCTTCATTGCATAGGCTAAGGGAAATCATACTCACCACCCTCGGAATGATGCCTCACCTCCTCACTTCCATCTACCTTTTCTTTGACCTCAGTGGTCTCAGAGGCTCAGGACAATCATTTCGCCAGTGCCCCGTCTTTCCGCAATTGAAACATTTCTCTGGATCATAGGTGCTAGAGGGTTTAAACCCTCCTCTCCCTCTTCCATGTCCACGCCACTGACCGCCTCTCCTCCCGTTTCCTCTTCCTCCATGCTTTACTCCGATATTCATTAGAGCCATGTGGAGTTCTTTATCTTGTGTGTTTTTCTTCTGAAGCTCTTTCTTGCCTGTTTGTCTTTCGGCGTGTACAGCATGACGGACAATCTCACTCATTCTCGCGCGATCTGGCTCGATGCATGATTTTTCCACTTCTCGTCTCAGCTTTTCTCTGAGGTTCCGCAGAAAAGCGGATCTGAGATGTCCTTCGAACGGACCAATGTCTGGTCCGTCTGCATCAGGTTGAAGTCCAGAATGTTCTTTAAATACTTCCTCCAGTCTTTCATCAGTCTTTTGCACACAAGCAGCGATCTTATCCAGATTCAGAGCTTTGGGAAAAGTAGATTTTAGTCCTTCTAAGAATTTTTCCAGAATCCTCCTGTACTCAGCATTGTCTGCATGCGACCAGTTGACATGTTCCCTTCTATAATCCTCCACAGGCCATTTACCCTGTAACTTTCTTAAGTCAGATGGTTTCAGTTTGACTTTCAACAGTCTCTCTAATTCTTTCATTGAGGGTGAGAATTCTTTGCAAAATGTCAAAAGTTCTTTATACGTCGGTGCTGGTTGCGCTCTTTCCTGCTTTTGACACACCACGGGCTGTGGCATGTGCGGCACTGGTGCTGGTGGGGATACTGGTGGGGGCACTGGAGCTGCCTCAATCGGGTTCAGATGTCGGTGAGGAGGGACACAATCATCCTCCGGTTGGTGTTTGTACTCAGTCATAGATGGGGGTAAAGAAGACAGAGGGGTTAAATCATTATATTCAAGCAAAACAGGGTACAATGGAGTTTTCAGTGGTGGCAGTTCTTCCAATGCCATTCCTTTAAAAACATAGTCACGTCTATTAGCTTCCCTCTCCCATAACGCTAAACATTTACACGCTTCATCATATTTTTCCCTTTCTCTTTTGGACATTTTAAATATGTCTTTTTTCCCCATGTGTTCTCTTATTTTCTCTAATTTTGTGGTACTAAATGTACCGTTTTCTGGAAAGTTAGCTTTTTCTATTAAATAGGGTACACCTTGTAAAATTCCCGTTCCCCACCTTTTCCTCATTTCTCTGTATGTTGGTTTATCCATAATTCTGAATAGTCTCCCAGACTGTTTAGAATCTATCTCGATTCTGAGTAGTCTCCCCTCTTTAACTGTCTTAAGCAGTCCTCCAGACTGTTTAGAGTCTATCTCGATTCTGAGTAGTCTCCCCTCTTTAACCAGACTGTTTAGAATCTATCTTGATTCTGAGTAGTCTACCCTCAGACTGTTTAGCGCTAAGTAGTCTCCCCTTTCTTCTTAGACTGTTCAGAATATTTTCAACTCACCGTTTTTCACTTTTGTGCCTTGCACTGAGTTCTTTTGGGATCACGTCAGCCTGGGGTCCGGAGTAGAGTTCTCTCGTCCCTGTATGGGGTTAGAGCTGGATTTGCTATGTCCAGGATGATCAGTCAACTCTAATCCGTTCTCCATCAGCCTTGTGATCCCATCCTCGTCGCCAAATTGTTGTGGAATTTTCTTATTCCTTAATCAAGGTGAGTCAATTTTGACAAACGCAATATACAGAGACATCAGGTACTTTGCAAAGTATTTTATTGTCGTTTAATCTGCATCATAAGCAATGAGCATGGTGCAGAGCAAAGGCGCTCTTTCCTTCTGCACCCAGAGTATATATATGATTACGTGAAAACCCCTCCCTTTGCCCCTAGCCAGAATCCCGAGCTGGTTTCCGAGAAGTGATGCCCGTTATTCCAAACAGAACATCTTGGCATCTGCTCGAGGGCAAAGGCAGAGTGGTATGACGCGTATAGAGAAAAACATGATAACATAAATAAGAAAACATAGATAAAAACTTCATAAACATATAGATAGACACATCAAGAAGCTAGACAAGAAAATTTCCATTACACCACCTTGCCACAATATTTGTTAGGCGCATTTGTGCATCACATATTATCTGCACATTTATTGAATGGAAATGTTTCCGATTCACATATGCAAATTCTTCTTCAGATGGCGCCTTTATAGCAATGTGTGTGCAGTCGATCGCTCCGATTACATTAGGGAAACCGGCTATCGCTGCAAATTGCGTTTTAATGTTTGGCTGGTCAACTGCATCATATGGGAACCTTATATACCTGGTAGACATGCGGATGATCCCGTCCCATACCGCTGGCATTGCGCGGCTCCAAGACGACTGGCTTATTCCTGAGCGGTCTGCCAGTTCCCTTTGGAAAGAACCAGTTGCCAGAAAACCAAGTGTTGTCATCACCTGCAAGGGAACGGGTATTGCGTGGCTCCTTGCTGTCTCTCTCTCTATATTCGGACCCAACTCAGCACAGAGCTCCAAGAGGATAGCCCTTGGAAATCTGAAACGGCTATTAAACCAGTCATCATCCTGAGCAAGAAAATTATTGTGGTCCCTAAAAACTCGTTCTCTTCGGATTCTGCCATTAGCAATGTCCTCTAATAAAGCCAAAGCTGCCATTGCCATAGACTAAGGGTTGTGTCAATTTGCATACCGGTATGCTTTTATATGTTCTTATTTAATTGCATAATTGATATAATTAATATAATCCCATAAGGCTTGTGTGACAATATATGTCAATTATTTATAAATTGCTAATTAATAGCAATGCTTCCCACAGGTGGTGGTGCGATAGACTTGTAGAACAAATTATTGTGTAATGTTTACAACTTCACTTCATTGCCTGTAAGAGTCGCCAACAGACAAAAACAAGGAGAAATGTACGTACGCCAGACATGAAGTTGGCTTGGAGGAACGCACATTCTCGCGTTAATTTCACCGTTAGTACATCCGACCGTGAGCGTGAAAGCTGACGTACGCAAAGTTTTTGTGCGAACGCAAGGTTGATACATGAGGCCCCAGGTGTTTCTTCCAAGTTTCAGAGTAACACACCCCAAATCATCAAGGTATGCTTCACAACAAGGTACATCACAAAGTACATAGGACACCAAACTTTGAAATATTGCACGAGCATGTTTTAAACCAAAAACCATAACCATATATTGTAAAAAAATCAACCTGGAGTGGCATAAGCTAGCAGAGATCTCTGAGACACGTTCCATAAGGGGAACCTGCCAATAACCCTTAAGTAAGTCTAACTCGGTCACAAACTCGGCATGTCGTACACTATCCACGGAGTCTTCTATTCTCGGTCTGTTGGCGACTCACGGGTCATCCTTAGGTCCAAAACAAAAAGAAGAGATGCTCTTTCAGACTCAGAAAACGCCAAAACAACAAACAAAACCCATAACTGAAACTCCACTCACAACCTTTCTACATAACCTGTAACAAAAGAGAAAAGAAAAAGCATGATGAATTTCACACAACACTTACCTTACTCCTTAGTTAATAAAAACCAAGAAACGACAAAGGAATAAAATGTCCCCTGTCCCCTGAAGAATCAAGACAATTAAACTCACTGTCCCCAAAACATGACAAAAACAGGCCTAAGACTAAACATGAGCAAGCTGCCTGTTAGGCTAGCAAGCTAAAAATGACTAGAGAGGACAGGTTTTTACCACCCCCCCAAAACAGCCGTGCCAATCAGCAGAAGTTATCCACGAACCAATAAACAGCCTCCATTCCTGCAACACAGACTCAAGCACAAGAAAACAAACAATCATTCCGGGTTGTAACACCTCCACCCATAAAATCTCAGATTTCCAAATAGTTTTAAATATGATATCTAGGCAAAGTGTCCGCAATCACATTTTCAACTGCCTTGTTGTGTAAAATCTGGGTTATGGTCATTATAAACAACAATGGGTAATGAACTAGAACCAAGATAAACCTCACATTGCTGTAAGCCTAGCAAATGGCTCAGGGCCTCTTTGTCCATGCTGATATGGTTAACCTGGTGACGATTGAACGTTTTTGAATAGAAACAGACAGGGCGGTTGATTGCATGATCATCTTCCTGCAATAAGACAGCACCCGTCCCACTCGCATCCACCTCCCGCTAAAATGGTTTTGAGAAGTCCGGGGCTGCTAACACAGGAGAACAATACAACTACGTTTTGAGGCCATCAAAGGCATACCGACACCTCAAATTCCATTCAAAAGACACTGGGCCACGCAGAAGATCTGTTAGGGGTTTTGCAACATCTGAAAAGTCCTTGCGAAAACTTCTATAATATCCAGCCTTCCCAAGAAATCGCCTAAGTTCTCATTTTGTTACAGGAACTGGGAAAGCATCGATGGCTTTTACTTTAGCGTCAAAAGGACGACGAACGGTCCCCTGACCTACATGTTTACCCAAATAAGTGACTGTAGCACAATCGAATTCACATTTAGCAAGATTAAGTGTGAGGTTTGCTGATTGAAGACTCCCAAACACAGTGTTCAGGTGTTTCTTCCAAGTTTCAGAGTAACACACTACATCATCAAGGTATGCTTCACAATAAGGTACATCACAAAGTACATAGGACACCAAACTTTGAAATATTGCACGAGCATGTTTTAAACCAAAAACCATAACCATATATTGTAAAAAAATCAACCTGGAGTGGCATAAGCTAGCAGAGATCTCTGAGACACGTTCCATAAGGGGAACCTGCCAATAACCCTTAAGTAAGTCTAACTCGGTCACAAACTCGGCATGTCGTACACTATCCACGGAGTCTTCTATTCTCGGTCTGTTGGCGACTCACGGGTCATCCTTAGGTCGCTTGTTCGAATCCGGTTCTAAGGAAGCGTCGTTCATAACTTCCAAGATGGCGCCGCGAATGGCTGCCTCGGTGTGGAGCTCTCCAGTAGTCTTGCTGTTTTTGTTAGTTTGTCCTGTTTTATGTCTGTCAAACACTATCAGTTTTACAAGGAACGAACTGCTGAACATTCGGCAGTGGATACCAACTAATCTGCAACCAGTTTTCGATTTTTCTGACGTTTTGCTGGATATTTTAGTCAGTGCAGTCGCGTGGAGAGGACGCCGGAAGAAACGCAAGCGCGGGAAGCGAGCCGGCGCGCTCGTCAAGCTCAGACAGCGCGGCCTAAGAACGCGGTTGCCAAGCATTCATCTTGCGAATCTCCGCTCTCTACCTAACAAAATGGACGAACTTCGCCTGCTTTCAAGCAAAAACAAGGTTTTTACAAACTCTGCTGCTCTGTGTTTTACGGAAACCTGGCTGAACGAAACCATTCCGGACAGCGCGTTACATCTGCCGGACTTTCAGCTGTTCAGAGCGGATCGCGATACGGAGACAACAGGGAAAACGCGCGGTGGTGGGACATGCTTTTACATCAACAGAAGGTGGTGTACGGATGTAACTGTGTTAAAGAAGATGTGCTGTCCTGATGTGGAAGCGCTTTTCATTAACTGTAAACCGTTCTACTCGCCGCGGGAGTTTTCATCAGTCATCCTCGTAAGTGTTTACATTCCACCACAAGCACACGTGTGGACTGCGCTGCAACAGCTGGCTGATCTGATCACAGACACAGAACAAAAACACCCGGATTCTGTCTTTATCATTCTAGGAGACTTTAATCAGGCAAAACTCACACGTGAGCTGCCTAAATTTAAACAACATATCACATGCCCCACAAGAGACAATAATATTTTAGACCATTGCTACACTACTATAAAAGGTACATATCGCTCTGTCGCCCGAGCAGCTCTAGGACTCTCTGATCACTGCCTGGTTCATCTGCTACCAACTTACAGACAAAAACTTAAAACTGCTAAGCCAGAAATAAGGACTGTAAAGAGATGGACCAACGACTCAGAGCAGGTCTTACAAGCCTGTTTTGAATGCACTGACTGGAGCGTTTTTGAAGCTGCTGCCACCGATCTGGACGAGCTCACAGAAACTGTTACATCATACATCAGTTTCTGTGAGGATTTATGCATCCCTACAAAGACTTATTTATCATTCAACAATGATAAACCATGGTTCACACCAAAACTCAGACAGCTGTGTCAGGCCAAAGAGGATGCCTACAGGAGCGGGGACAGGATCTGGTATAATCAGGCCAGAAACACTCTGACAAAGGAGATTGGGGTGGCTAAAAAGAGCTACGCCAAAAAGCTGGAAAACCAGTTTTCTGCCAACGACCCTGCATCAGTGTGGAAAGGCCTGAAAGACATTACCAACTACAAGACACCATCCCCTAGCATTGAGAGCAATAAACAGCTTGTTGAAGATTTAAATCACTTCTATTGTAGATTTGAGACCCTAGACCAGACACTTTACACCCACCCTGACCATCTCTATACACAGCCATCAACACCTCCAGCCATCCCCCTCTCCTCCCACCCTGCACTTCAGATCAGTGAGGATAACGTACGCCAGATCTTTAGAAAACAAAAGAGAAGGAAAGCACCAGGCCCAGACGGTGTTTCACCAGCCTGTCTGAAGACCTGCGCTGACCAGCTGGCCTCCATCTTCTCACTGATCTTCAACAGATCACTGGAGCTGTGCAAAGTCCCTTCGTGCTTTAAACGCTCCATCATCATCCCAATCCCAAAGAAACCAAAGATCACTGGACTCAATGACTACAGACCTGTGGCTTTAACATCTGTTGCCATGAAGTCATTTGAAAGACTGGTGTTGGCTTATTTGAAGGTCATCACTGACCCTTTGCTGGACCCCCTGCAGTTTGCCTACAGAGCAAACCGGTCTGTGGATGATGCAGTTAACATGGGACTGCATTACACCCTACAACATCTGGACAAACCAGGGACTTATGCGAGGATCTTGTTCGTGGACTTCAGTTCTGCCTTCAATACAATCATCCCATCACTGCTCCAGACCAAACTGACCCAGCTCTCTGTCCCTAGCTCTGTCTGTCAATGGATCACCAGCTTTCTGACAGCCAGACAACAGTTAGTCAGAATGGGCAAAATCATGTCAGACAGCCGCGCCATCAGCACTGGTGCCCCACAGGGATGTGTTCTCTCCCCACTTCTCTTCTCCCTGTACACCAACGACTGCACCTCTAAAGACCCCTCCGTCAAGCTCCTGAAGTTTGCAGACGACACTACTGTTATCGGTCTCATCCGGAACGGTGACGAGTCTGCGTACAGACAGGAGGTGGAGCAGCTGGCTCTATGGTGCAGGTACAACAACCTGGAGCTGAACACGCTCAAAACAGTGGAAATGATAGTGGACTTTAGGAGAAACCCCCCTGCACTTCCCCCACTCACCATCATGAACAGCACTGTGATTGCAGTAGAGTCATTCAGGTTCCTGGGCACCACCATCTCTCAGGATCTGAAGTGGGACGCTCACATCGACTCTATTGTAAAAAAAGCCCAGCAGAGACTTTACTTCCTCCGGCAGCTGAGAAAGTTCAACCTGCCACAGGAGCTGCTCGTACAGTTCTACTCAGCTGTCATCGAATCCATAATCTGCACCTCCATCACCGTCTGGTTCGGCTCAGCCTCCAAAACTGACCTCGGAAGACTACAGCGGATAGTCCGGACTGCAGAGCGAATCATTTGCACTACTCTTCCTCTAGATAACAAACACGTGAGAGTGTATACTGGGCTGCATTGTTTTCTCTTTCGAGAGAGGAATCCTGTTGTACCGACCTTAAGATAACGCAACAACGCTACTCGTGTAATTGTATGTCCGCAAAGCAAACACCTAAAGCAACCGTAGTCGGCAGGGTTTGAACCTGCGCGGGGAGACCCCAATGGATTTCAAGTCCATCGCCTTAACCACTCGGCAGGACATCAACAAAAACAGCAAACAGTCCCCTGCCATGACCCGAAATCGCTGCGGCCACCAAAAAGAGTCATAACCATAATATGATCAAGGCAAGCCAACAGCCCTCTGGCGAAGTTGTGAGAGCAGGACTTCTCGACTACATCTACAGGGAGGGAAGCCTTTTGCTCAGCTGTCAAGGAATTTCTGGTGCGTGTGCTGAAGCAACGCACGATCAATACAAAGGGCGATGCCAGAACAGCTCACAAAGTAACGGTGAGGTACATGTGGACACCCATCGCCTGAACAGGGACTTGATCCCTGGACCCTCAGATTAAAAGTCTGATGCTCTACCGACTGAGCTATCCGGGCTCGTGAGGGCATGCCCCTAGTTTTGGGTGTAGACGCTCAAGGCGGGGGTGTCCTGCAGGTGCGGTTCTGTTGGTCGTTTCCGCCATTGTGTTTTACACTAGGCCCCGACGATGCTTCTCAGACTTACAGGGTTCTGTCAGCTTTGGGTTCTGTGCACCTTTCTGAAGTAGGGTTGTTCAGTCTTACATCTGGAGGCGATGCCACCTGTAGATTGCAGTTCATCAAGTACACCTGAACCGGGTAATGGGATTCTGGGAGTTGGCAGGTAAGTGAAACTCAGACGTGTTTTAAAACTACCCTGACAGCTTATCTTTGGTATTTTTCTGCTCTTGCATGCCTTATAGGTTCCTTCAAAGCAAACATTTGTAAAATCACAGAAATTGTTGTATGCTCACATTGGTTTACATTAAACATGTATAGTATAGATATAGACTGTGGTTCACAAATCTGATCTTGTGTGGTGTGCTATCATCGTCACAGCACACCACACGTTATAGGTGCAAAACTATTAAATCCAGGATTTTTTGTGCTCATGTTTGTGGTCTCTCCCAGTTTTAAACTACTCTACGACAAAAAAATATGTGTGAGGCCCCGGCATAAGAGCTACCTTCTCAATGCACGGTAATTCATCACTGTCCCTGGAGGTAAGCCAAATCACAGTTGCATGCCCCCTCATCGAGCACACATGAAATGGCCACTTTGGCTAAGATGGTCTGCAGGTACTTGAAAGTGAGATGCGAATTAAAAGCTGCCCTTTTAAGCCTGAGGGCAAACAGGCTTTTCAAGCAATAGCTGGCAGCGGTGGGATTTGAACCCACGCCTCCGAAGAGACTGGAGCCTTAATCCAGCGCCTTAGACCGCTCGGCCACGCTACCACAGATCTGACACCTCGGCCGGCCCTTTCTCCCCGCTGCCATCGCTCAGATGGCTTTACAGTTACAAATCGGCGCGGACGAGATACACCAGCTGGCAAGTAATTCTATATTATTTTGGTGCTCGGTACACAGTTTTGATGTAACGCCGCATGAAAGACGCATTTACAAAAAGCAGAAAGAGCGTGTCTACTGCACTTTGAGCAACAGCAGGCGAGCATACTGACAACCGGCCATTAGACTGTTTATGCCAGGAACACGTTCCATCTGTAACAGAGCCGCTCGTTAACAAACACGTGAGAGTGTATACTGGGCTGCATTGTTTTCTGTTTCGAGAGAGGAATCCTGTTGTACCGACCTTAAGATAACGCAACAAAGCTGCTCGTGAAATTGTATGTCCGCAAATCAAACACCTAAAGCAACCGTAGTCGGCAGGGTTTGAACCTGCGCGGGGAGACCCCAATGGATTTCAAGTACATCGCCTTAACCACACGGCTACGATTACAATAGATTACAGGTCCTCTGGGCTTAGCGCGTGTGGCAAGATGGGGCGAGCCGGCAGCGTAACAGGCAATGTAATGGGCCGTCAAATAACAGACAGGCAGGATATCAACAAAAACAGCAAACAGTCCCCTGCCATGACCCGGAATCGCTGCGGCCACCAAAAAGAGTCATAACCATAATATGATCAAGGCAAGCCAACAGCCCTCTGGCGAAGTTGTGAGAGCAGGACTTCCCGACTACATCTACAGGGAGGGAAGCCTTTTGCTCAGCTGTCAAGGAATTTCTGGTGCGTGTGCTGAAGCAACGCACAATCAATAAAAAGGGCGATGCCAGAACAGCTCACAAAGTAAAGGTTAGGTACAGGTGGGTACCCATCGCCCGAACAGGGACTTGAACCCTGGACCCTCAGATTAAAAGTCTGATGCTCTACCGACTGAGCTATCCGGGCTCGTGAGGGCATGCCCCAAGTTTTCGGTGTAGACGCTCAAGGCGGGGGTGTCCTGCAGGTGCGGTTCTGTTGGTCGTTTCCGCCATTGTGTTTTACACTAGGCCCCGACGATGCATCTCAGACTTACAGGGTTCTGTCAGCTTTGGGTTCTGTGCACCTTTCTGAAGTAGGGTTGTTCAGTCTTACATCTGGAGGCGATGCCACCTGTAGATTGCAGTTCATCAAGTACACCTGAACCGGGTAATGGGATTCTGGGAGTTGGCAGGTAAGTGAAACTCAGACGTGTTTGAAAACTACCCTGACAGCTTATCTTTGGTATTTTTCTGCTCTTGCATGCCTTATAGGTTCCTTCAAAGCAAACATTTGTAAAATCACAGAAATTGTTGTATGCTCACATTGGTTTACATTAAACATGTATAGTATAGATATAGACTGTGGTTCACAAATCTGATTTTGTGTGGTGTGCTATCATCGTCACAGCACACCACACGTTATAGGTGCAAAACTATTAAATCTATTAAGATACACCAGCTGGCAAGTAATTCTATATTATTTTGGTGCTCGGTACACAGTTTTGATGTAACGCTGCATGAAAGACGCATTAACAAAAAGCAGAAAGAGCGTGTCTACTGCACTTTGAGCAACAGCAGGCGAGCATACTGACAACCGGCCATTAGGCTGTTTATGCCAGGAACACGTTCCATCTGTAACAGAGCCGCTCGTTAACAAACACGTGAGAGTGTATACTGGGCTGCATTGTTTTTTCTTTCTAGAGAGGAATCCTGTTGTACCGACCTTAAGATAACGCAACAAAGCTGCTCGTGAAATTGTATGTCCGCAAAGCAAACACCTAAAGCAACCGTAGTCGGCAGGGTTTGAACCTGCGTGGGGAGACCCCAATGGATTTCAAGTCCATCGCCTTAACCACTCGGCCACGACTACAATAGATTACAGGTCCTCTGGGCTTATCGCGTGTGGCCAGGTGGGGCGAGCCGGCAGCGTAACAGGCGATGTAATGGGGCGTCAAATAACGGACAGGCAGGATAACAACAAAAACAGCAAACAGTCCCCTGCCATGACCCGGAATCGCTGCGGCCACCAAAAAGAGTCATAACCATAATATGATCAAGGCAAGCCAACAGCCCTCTGGCGAAGTTGTGAGAGCAGGACTTTCCCGACTACATCTACAGGGAGGGAAGCCTTTTGCTCAGCTGTCAAGGAATTTCTGGTGCGTGTGCTGAAGCAACGCTCGATCAATACAAAGGGCGATGCCAGAACAGCTCACAAAGTAAAGGTGAGGTACTGGTGGGCACCCATCACCCGAACAGGGACTTGAACCCTGGACCCTCAGATTAAAAGTCTGATGCTCTACCGACTGAGCTATCCGGGCTCTTGAGGGCATGCCCCAAGTTTTCGGTGTAGACGCTCAAGGCGGGGGTGTCCTACAGGTGCGGTTCTGTTGGCCGTTTCCGCCATTGTGTTTTACACTAGGCCCTGACGATGCTTCTCAGACTTACAGGGTTCTGTCAGCTTAGGGTTCTGTGTACCTTTCTGAAGCAGGGTTGTTCAGTCTTACATCTGGAGGCGATGCCACCTGTAGATTGCGGTTCATCAAGTCCACCTGAACCGGGTAATGGAATTCTGGGAGTTAAGGCAGACAGTAAAAAAAAATCAGTGTGGGGGACTGATCATTGGTGGAGAGATTCACCAACAATGGCCTTACCAAACCCATATACTGCCATCTCAAATTTGACCCCAGCTTACCAATGGTTCACATGCATTGATTTGGTCAACGCTTTTTTCTGTATACCAATCTCAGAAGAATATAAATCGTGCCTGACAACGTGATGGCATTTTGTCACACCCAAAGCCACATAATGTGAAGGACATGCTTTCCTTTCTGGGATTGACAGGTTTCAGCAGAAACTATATCCCTATGTATGTAGCGGTCACCAAGCCATTACGAGACATGGTCAAGGAACAAGGCATGAGAAATGTGCAGGCAAAGTTAACATGGACCCCTGAAGCAGAAACGGCGTTCACTAAATTGAAAGGGGAGCTGTCACATGCAGCATATCTGCATAGCCCTGATTACAGCAAGGCATTTTTCTGGACGTTTCTGAAACAGGGAATAGCGCACATGGAGTACTTTTCCAGAAGCAGTCTATTGCTAGACGTGTGCTCATGTACGTCAGTGTCCTAATTGACGCCATTGAACAACGCCAGCCGGCTTGTGCCAGGTTCACTGCAGGATTGGCAAAGATCATTGAAAAGACATCTCACATTGTGATGGGTCATCAGTTAACGGTCCTGACCACGCACTCTGTCATGTCGTTTGTCAACTCTGAATCTAAATTTACGTTTTCACCGTTGAGGCAGAGAAAACTGTCCAAATATCTTTTTTTTTTTTTTTTTTTTTTTTTTATTATTAATACTACATACAACAAACAGCCGTACATTACATAAACACATACTGTAATTTAACAAGACATCGCATTGACTTGGCTTCCATAAACATAGCACAACCTAACATTAATAACAAAAAGGCTAAGGATGATTTGCGTCCAGGATGATTACAGATATGATTATCAGGGATGAAATTGATGACCGGAATGAAAAGAAGGGAGGATGGGGGGGGGGGTGCGGATGGTAGCTCTAAGAGTGTGAATGAGGTGGTATTGGGATGGGGGTGGGGAAGGGGGCTGAGGGGTAGTGAGTATGTGAGGATGTATGTGTGTGTGTGTGTGTGTGTGTATGTGTGTGTGCGCATATGTATAAGGCTGGTTTGCTGTTGGGCCAGGAGGAGAGAAGCTGGAACATAGAGAGGGAGAGAAGGAGGGTTTCAGGAGAGGAGTTGTAATTATTCTATTAATGATAAGTATAATAATAGGAATAACTTATTGCCTGGATGATTGCCTGACTGATTGCCAACCTGGGCACCCATTAATGGCCACAGTTCCACCCAGCCCCTGCAGTTATACTGCGACGAGCTGACAGAGGGGAGGACCTGCGTGCCACCCACCGCCCCAGTCCCCCAGCATATGCACACATCCCCCACTACCACGACCAACCACACCTCGCCCCCAGACCCTCACCCAACACGCCACTCTTGACCTAAATATGTACAGTATGTGAATGGCTAGGTTGAGGGGTCTATCTAGAATGTAGCATTAAAAGAAGTGGGCATGCATGGTGAATATCTGTCAGGATTTCCCCATGCACACCACACTTACCCTGTGTAAAATGTATGCCTCAACAATGTGTGCATTAAAATAAGTGAGGCATGCAGATAGACACCTGATGAGGCATCTACCTGCACTCCACTCTTACCCTAGCCTGTTTTGTAGTTTTTGTTTATGTATGTCACCTAACATGTAGTGCGATTAAAAGAGAGTAAAGCGTGCTGTGTGCTTCCAGGACAAGGCGTGTGCATGAGCGTATGAGGAGGGTGCACACCGGGGGCCCAGGGCCAATAGATAACCCACAGGACCCAACCAATGCCAAAACCACACAGCGACCCGCCAGGACCGAGTCTTCCAAGCCATCCAATGGGGCCCCGGCAGAATAACGATGGGAGAGGCAGAGAGAAAGAGTGAAATTAGTAAAGTTATCAGAGAATGTAAATAAAAGGGGGAGGGAAAGAAGGGGATGCTATTTATATTACTCCTACTACTACTACCACCACCACTACTACTAATTATAATAATAACAATAACAACAACAACAACAATAATAGTTCCAGCTACCCTCCCCTGCCTAGTGTTCGATGATATGTGTATCTGTTGATGAAGTGTGTTATGAACCTGTTATGTAACTGTGTTATGTAACTGTCCAAATATCTAACGGCGCCAAACATAACATATAAACACGACGGCATTAACATGGCAGATTTGTTCCACAAGGGGAACCACATAACTGTGCACCAATCACTGACCTGGCATCTCGTGTTTGCCAGGACTTAACTGCAACCCCTATCCCTGAAGCCTCGGACGTGATTACACTTTTCACGGACGGGTGCTGTTTCAGAGCTCATGACGGCTCTTTAGTCTCGGCTTACTCTGTTGTGCAGCAAACAGACTTAGGTTACACTACTAGGGAAGCAGAAAAAATAGAAGGCAAACAGTCAGCACAGAGAGCAGAACTAATTGCGGTCACACAAGCACTAAAACTTGCAGGCTCTGGTAAAGTCAACATTTACAGTGACTCAGCTTATGTCGTGGGTGCTGTCCATGTCGAACTCGCAGTGTGGCAAAGGAGTGGGTTCGTCACTACGTCTGGTAGGCCTATAGCACATGACGCAGAAGCACGTGCACTGTTGGACGAATTGAAAATTCCAGCAGCTGTTGCTGTCATAAAATGTCAGGGCCACTGTAAAACAGATGAGGCTGCTGACTTGGCTGCCAAAACAGCTGCAGGCTATCAGGTAACCATGATGGTACAGACTGACTGTTCATATGTGAAATTGTTATCATCTTTCAGCAGAGAAACACTTGTGGCCGAACATGGCAAATGCACACCAGAAGAACTGTCGACGTGGACAGAGTATGGGGCCCTGTGTGCACCAGATGGTCTGTGGCAGGCCCCAGATGGCAGACCAGCATTGCCCATGAGCCTGTCACGCTCTATCATAATCCAAGCACACACTATGTCGAACGTGAGTTCGAAACAGATGATGAAAACATTGCAATATTGGTGGCATCCTTTTTTGACGGCTATGGTGTCTAACTTTGTACTTTCATGCGACATTTGTCAAAAACATAACGTCAAACCAACCTTAAAACAGTTAAAGGGCACATTTTTGCCATTGCGAGGCCCAGGAGAGGAAATCGTGATTGACTTTACAGACATGGTAGAGAGGGTGCAAGGGAAACGGTATTTGTTGGTGATAGTTGACCAATTCACAGGTTGGCCTGAGGCTTTTCCTTGTGGAAAAGAAGACAGCACTGCAGTCATTAAGTGTCTCATAAATCATTACATCCCAAATTACGGTTTTCCCAGGCGTATCCGTTCAGATAACGGATCGCATTTCAAAAATGAGCATTTATACATCGTAGAGAAATCTTTGGGTCTAACGCATGCGTTTGGGGCCGTCTATCATCCTGAATCGCAAGGTAAGGTCGAACGGATGAACCTAACGCTGAAACTTAAATTGGCTAAAATCTGTGCACAGACCAAATTATCATGGCTATCAGCTCTTTCGTTGGCTCTAATGTCTGTACATTCCTCTGTTAACAGAATCACTGGCTTTACACCTTTTGAATTGCTTACAGGTAGATCTTTTCCAGGACCGTCGACGCCGCTGAAGCCGGACACCTGTGTACCACTTTCACATTGTGTATATTTTGATAAACTGACTGCTATGGTTCAACATTTCTCTCAGCAGACTCCCTCTGACATTGCTGAAGAACCTGTCGAGCCCCGTCCACATTGGGTTCGTCTGAAGAAGTTTCGAAGGAAGTGGAATGAGCCACGCTGGACGGAGCCTCTGAAAGTGACGGCAAGGACGTCACATTGTGTCCGCCTATCTGGCAAGGGCGACACCTGGTATCACTTGTCTTCTTGTGTTAACTGTGATCCACCAAACAGGTCACTGTCAGAGACTGCTGTGGACCTGAGGGCTCAGGTCCAAAAGAGGGAGGGTATCTCTGGAGCAGCAGAAAGTGGGACACAAGCATCAACAACAGGGGCATTAAAAATCTAATCTAGTGCAAAAAAGGCTGTGGTTTGGACAATTTAGATTTTCAAAAAGTCAAGAGTATATTGAGACAGGTGTTCACATGAGTACATATAGTGATAACTATATACTCATTATAATCAAGGGTTATCAACATTTTCATATTATTTTTTATCGTAATCTCTATATCTTAATTTTCTTTCTAATTCTTTCTTATCAATATATATTGTTGTGATTGTGATTTTTCATATTTTAATATTCACATTTTCCATATTTTTCATATTTTCTATTTTTCATATTTTAATATTCACCGTTTTTAAATTTTTCATATTCAGTTTTTTCCATATTTTTCATATTTTTATGTTGCTATTGTGATTTTTATATTGTCATATTAATTAACGTATAACCATTTGTTCCTTACAATTAGGTACATTTTGTGTGATTTTAACCATATATTTTTCCTTAATCCCATATTCCCATTAAGTATACTGTGTGTTTAACCATTTAAATTTTCAAGAGTGTGTTTATTGTTCCTTTAAAGTCCAAGAGAGGGTAACGAGACGAAGCTGTGGGAAAACTGTAAACTGTTGGGGATCTTATTAATAATCTCAGGAGTTGTAGTAGGAATAATTTTTAGCCTAACTGAGGGTCAGGAAAGCAACAACACTATATCGAAACCGAGACACAAAAGAGCCATAGCCGATACGAGGTTACCATGTGAACAACTCGTAATTAACTATGTTTGGGGTAAGACCACATCATTTACTTTCGACCTATGCGCTGTCATTAATTGCGGGGGGAAAAAATTGCTCATGGAGGGGGTACGAGGTATATGTATGTATGGACGGGAATATGGACAGTGTTTGTAAGGCGTACCAGTCTAGGCAAACCTTTAGGGGTGAATGGTGTCCGTCATGGAATTAGGTAATAGCATATGCCGGTGGTTGGACCCCGAAAGAACCCAGCCTTTGGACCCGTACCTCGGCAAAATTTGATTTTAAAATGCAAAGAGATTACAGTACAAGCCAAAATCCACTCACCCTTTCAATATCCACCAGAACGGGATCAGCCAATTATACAGGGGAGTTTTTCCTTATAATGGGGGTGCACATGCAAGGAACAGATAGAAAAGCAGTAATAAAATTTGTTGTGGACAGTTCACCTGAGGAGGAAAGAAATGGGACAGTAGCTGAGAACAAAAGAATGGGGTAGTAGAAATAGATTACACCATGTTAAAACCAGAAGATATGATAGAAAGTGCCACAGGATATGGGGGAAATAATTTGTGGCTGGAATGGATAATTACCACAGCCAGAGAACAGAGCTTATTGATCAATAACAGAGTCATTTCAGGAGTTTGATTGGCGGGTGTACGCTGGCGCGACTCGCTGCCGCTGCTCTCCGATTGTGTGTTTAATTTTGTGCTTTTTAACTTCAGTTTTTATTGAATTATTATTTTTTAACTGTTTATTGCCCTGTTGATAAACTGTCATCGATTACTGCGTTCATACTAGCTACATCTGGCTCCTTTTGACCAAAATGTGGCTCAGCAAGTGGGCGATACTCATGTGGATGGCTGCGCTACTCCTCACAAGTTCCTCGTCGGCTATGTTTCAATACTCGACTGCTGAGCTTCTCAAACTCTGCTTCAATCCGACTGCCTCAGCAGTTTTAAAATCGACGCTGCACCCTGGCCCGGAAAACGCTCACTTACCTCGTCGGAGATATCTTCATCGTGGGTCTCGACGGAGTTTCAACATTGATGCTTTCACCTCAATCAACTCCTTCTGGTCTTCATCTCGCCGTCAATCGAGATCATCCAGCAGGAAGGTGGACCAGAGTGTGCTAACCAGTCTACCCAGGTCTGCTAATGCTAGCTCTGTTTCCCACAAGAACAACTTTAACGATCTCCACTTTGGTTTATACAACATCCGATCCCTTTCGGGCAAAGGACCTTTTCTCCAGGATTTCATTAATGACCGCAAATATGACTTCTTTACTCTGACAGAGACTTGGCAGCAACCACATGACTTTTCCTAGTTGAACGAAGCAACTCCCCCCGGGTTTGTTTACAGTTGTAAACCCCGCGTTACAGGTCGCGTTGGAAAGTCTCGGATGTCTCTATGCCACTCTATCAGTCATTTGAGTCTCTTGTCATTAAACTAAATGGTCTATCCCCTATTATTGTAGCCACCGTGTATCGTCCAGCTAAACCAAATTCAGAATTCATTAATGAATTTTTAGCTTTTCTTACATTTATATCACCTCTTTCCCCTAATATCATTCTCCTCGGTGATTTTAACATCCATATTGATAATGACAATAACTACCTCACAAAAGACTTTAAATCATGCCTTGATAGTTTTGAATTGCAGCAGTTTATACATTTTCCTACCCATTCAAAGGGCCATATCTTGGATCTACTTTGCTGCTTTGGTGTCACTCCTTTTAATTGTACTGCTTATGACTTTCCCATTTCTGATCATAAACTTATTTCATTTAATGCTAAGGTGACACTGTTCAAAACGAAACTGTTACGTCAAATCTCTTTCCGTAACATCAAGTCCATTGACCCAGCAGCTTTAAATTCTGGTATTGCCAATCTTCCTAATATCAACTTCACATCCTCCCCTGATGAACTGCTCAGTCACTATGATTGTGGCCTACACCATCTCGTCGATACCCTGGCCCCAATAAAAACACGGTTTGTTTCCTTTTCCCAATCTGCACCCTGGTTTACTTCTGAACATCGCCAACTGAAAGCTAGAGGTCGCCAACTGGAACGCCTCTATAGAAAAACTGGTTTGCACATCCACAAACAAATGTTTTATACCCATTTACTTTCTTATAAAGATTCTCTTTCCACTGCAAAGTCTAACTACTATACAAATTTAATCAGTTCAGGCTCTGGTAACTCTCAAGCACTTTTTTCACTGGTGCATAAAACACTTCGTCCACCTGTTTCTCTACCACCTCATTTTTACTCCACTGACTCCTGTAATTCCATAATGCCATTTTTTACTACTAAAATTTATCATATACATCAACAGGTATCCCCTCAGATCGCAACCCTCAAACCATCCTCGGATGTTCAAACATCTTCTTGTCATCTTTTATCTGCTTTCACTCTCCCCTCTGCTGCTGAAATAACAAATTTTGTTCGCAAATCTAAATCACCAACTTGCCAACTTGATCCTCTCCCGACTACATTGGTTAAAACGTGCATTCACTCCCTGACCCCTCTTATAACTGCAATTATCCATTCCTCGCTTATCACTGGTATTGTTCCGTCTCCCCTCAAAACAGCTGCAAAAACCCCCATTCTCAAGAAACCTGGAGCTGACCCCAGCAACTTTAACAATTTCCGTCCAATTTCCAACCTCCCCTTCCTTTCTAAAATTCTTGAAAAAACAGTTGCCTCTCAGATTCATGACCATCTCACTCAAAATAGTCTATATGAACAGTTCCAATCTGGTTTCCGTCCCCTCCATAGCACCGAAACAGCTCTTCTTAAAATCACCAATGACCTCCTCACGGCTGCGGATTCTGGATTACTGACAATCATCATCCTTCTGGACCTGAGTGCGGCTTTTGACACCATTTCCCACACCAACCTTTATCGACCGATTAGCTTCCCTTGGATTATCTGATACGCCCCTGCACTTGTTTAAATCATATCTCTCTGGCCGTACTCAGTTTGTACAACTTAAAACTTTCAGATCCCACTCTGGCCCCCTTTCCTCTGGTATTCCCCAAGGCTCTGTCCTTGGACCCCTTTTGTTCATTATCTACCTTCTCCCTCTTAACCAAAGATAACCAATCTTTCACGGGCAGGTCCATTTACACCAAAGAAAGCAAATTATACTTGCTATGATATTAAACGTCAATCACCAACCAGCAACCTGGGGGAGATAAACAAGGAGTGGTGTGATCAGATAATAGTAGATAATGGGACTAGAATAGGTACGTGGGCTAGGGCAGGGTTTGTATTATTATTGTGGAGATTAAAGATTGTTTACTAGGATACCTGAGCAGGCAAAGGGAGTGTGTGCTTTGGTAAGACTGGGAGCCCCAATAACCCTGATAGGAGACAGAGCAGTCAGAACGGAAACCGTGAATTCAGCATCATTGACTAGAAGACGTAGGAGACACATCATTAAATAGAGAGCAATAGGTTCAAGTGTAGATTTATCATTAAATAGTCCTACGTATATCGATGCTATAGGAATTCCCAGAGGTGTACCGGATGAATATAAACTAGCAAACCAAGTGGCAGCAGGTTTTGAGAATATACCGATAATAGCTGCTCTTTTTCCAGCCACCCCAAACAAGAATGTAGATAGGATTAATTATGTACATTATAATGTGATGAGATTAGCAAATATGACAAGGGATGCCGTAGATGGTTTAGCGGAGCAGCTAGCACCAACTTCACTGATGGCTATACAGAACCGTATGGCTCTAGACATGTTATTGGCAGAAAAGGGAGGAGTATGTGTTATGTTTGGTGATCTTTGTTGTACTTACATTCCTAATAATACTGCCCCAGATGGATCAGTGACTAGGGCATTGGAAGAATTGAGAACTTTGTCTATCGAAATGAAGGAACATTCAGGAGTAAATAATCCTATTGGAGATTGGCTAGACAAGGCACTAGGCAAATGGAAATCAGTAATAATTTCAATTGTGGTATCAATAGCTGTATTTGTAGGTATTTTGGTCTCATGTGGATGCTGTTGTATTCCCTGTATCAGATCACTATGTAACCGATTGATAGTAGCGGCAATAGAACAGAAAGACCTAACCCCTCCCAAATATACCATGCCTCAATTGTCTGGCGACCACTTCCTAGATGAGGATGATTGTGTCTAAGAGAGGGACTGAAGGATTTTTATTGTGATTTTTATTGTGGTTTAAACGTGCCTTTACATTTAATATGTTTTTTTGATTTCATTATTGATTACTAACTGTGCATAATATGTTGAAAATATAACCAGTGTAACCAAGAGTTAGGGGGATGATTTTGAGTGTATTTTCCACAGGAAACGGAATGTGTGGGTGTAAAAATTAGATTACACACGGAGCCCCATGGAATGTGGTGGATTGTGTAGTGTTTCTATATAATGTGTTGCAGATGGTCCGAGAGCAAAGCAGTGTGACCTGGTTGGCTGAGACAGAACAAATGAGAGGAAGCGGATTGGACGAGTCCCAGGCTTTTACGGCGTCTTGAAATATTATAAAAGCTGTGAAACAGTTTTTTTGTGTGTCTGTCCTTTGTAAGACGTCGGTTCTTTGTGTAAGACTTTGCATCTGAGGACCCACCCAGCTGTTGTATTTTGAATCTTCTGATCAATAAATTTCAACATTTTCTTAACTGGCCTCTCTCCAATTTTGAACACGCCGAACATTGAAGAAATGTTCATCAGCTTAAAGTAAGTGTTGAATCAGAAAAAAATGTTAGAGACAAAAAAATGTTAAGTGACCCCAAGAGGATCGGCCTGGTGGAACACTTTAGGAACAAAGCCACCTAAAGGAGGTTGGAAAGCTTTTCCGGGCCAAGATCTCAGTATAAACGGTAAGTTATTTTTTATAAATATTAACCAGCGAACACATTATGTAATTGCTTTTTTGTAGTTGTAATTTAATATTGGTGACGTAGTAATAAAGTACCATAGAGAAGTCAAAATAAATCCAGGCTGAATCGAAATAAGCCTACGTTACATTAGAAGCGTGTCCTACTCTGTTTCAGTCTCCAGTCAGGACTGGTCGTTTTTACCGAAGTTGTTCTGACAGGAAATTTTGTTTTACTATACAAACTAACTATGAAAACATATCACAGTGAAGTCTATGACGATGTTTTGTCAGCTTTATTGTTTGCTTTTATATTAGTTTTAAAGTAATAAACAATTCTGGTATAGGGTTTAGCAGGAAAATTATCATGGCAACTTTTTTCCAGTAATATGATAAGTTCAACAACCTTATCACTTTAAATAACTTTTTTGTTACAGTTTTTTACAATTGCTTACACACTAAAATTTAACTTTTCCCACAATTCGCAAAACCGTAAACTCAAGGAGCAAAACACAAGGCTAGATTTGCACAACTGTAAGCACATTGTCAGCTTCACACTATTTGCAAAACATTACACACAGTGATTTGCAAAACACTAAACACACTTATATACATCAGACACAGACGTATATCATGATGTCACTTCCTTGCAATTCCAAAGCACTGACTGTCAAATGAGCACTGCGATGAGCCAATCTTTTAAACACAGCCATCAGGTGCACAAACACATGATTGCTAAATTGTAGACACACCAATCAGGTTTAAGCACTATAAAAAATGCAGCAGGTAGGTTCACATGCCTTCAAACAAAATGGAAGGAGTCAGAAGAAGAGTGAGGGTGAGAGGAGGAGTACACAGAGGAGGAGGAGAACACAGAGGAGGAGGAGAACACAGAGGAGGACGAGGAGGAGGAGGACACAGAGGAGGAGGAGGAGGAGGAGAACACAGAGGAGGAGGAGGAGGACACAGAGGAGGAGGAGGAGGTAGAGGTAGAGGCAGAGGAGTAGAAGGAGGTAGAGGAAGAGGTAGAGGAAGACCTGAAGCAGGAGGAGAACATGCACAAAGAAGAAGAGGAACAAACTTATCAAATGACATTCGTGCAACACTAGTGGACCATGTTGTGAACCACGGATTGACGCTGAGGGAGGCTGGACTGAGAGTTCAGCCAAATCTTAGCAGATATACAGTGGTATCTGTCATAAGGACTTTTCGACAGGAAAACAGGGAAAAGAAGATCTGTCTACAGTTATTATTGTATGCTCCATATTAGCACTTGTGATACCCCTTCCTGTGATATTGTACAGTAAGTTACATGTATTATTCTCTACATAGGACTGAGCGACGGGAACGACAAGGAGGAAGAGGGCCCATATTCACGCAAGAACAAGAGAGAGAGATAATAAACATGGTTTTGGCCAATAATGCTATCAGGCTCAGAGAACTACAAGCAAACATTATCGGTGACCATGCCATTTTCCATAATGTCCATCAGGTCTCTCTGTCAACACTGGCACACATCCTGAAAATACATCACGTTCAAATGAAACAACTTTATCAAGTGCCTTTTGAGCGGAATTCAGAGAGGGTCAAACGGCTGCGGCATGAATATGTGGAGGTTTGTATTGTTCACTTTAGCACTGTGTTATTGCATACTCCACACATTACTTTTGTACATTGACTGTAATATACTAGACCTATCCTGAACCGCACAATGTTGTCTTTCACTGTATTTCAGAGAGTTTTGAAGATGGTTGCTGAGTAAATCCTCCATGAATTCATATATATTGATGAGGCAGGGTTCAACCTCACAAAAGCAAGAAGGAGAGGCAGAAATATCATCGGCCACAGGGCTATAATCAATGTCCCAGGGCAACGTGGGGGTAACATCATCCTTTGCGCTGCCATTTCACAGCATGAGGTCCTCCACCGCCATGCTAGAATGGGCCCTTACAACACACCTCACATTCTCACATTTTTAGACCGATTGCACCACATCGTCACAGCAGGTAATGAAATGCACCAGATACAATACACTGTCATCTGGGACAATGTGTCATTCCACCGCGCTGCTTTGATCCACGACTGGTTTCAACACCATCCACAGTTGACAGTACTATACCTTCCACCATACTCTCCGTTTCTAAACCCTATCGAAAAGTTTTTCTCTGCATGGCGGTGGAAGGTTTACGATCTTCAGCCCCAGGCTCAGGTTCCCCTCATTCAGGCCATGGAGGACGCATGTGACCGACTCGACGCCGCAGCTGTGCAAGGATGGATTCGACATTCAAGACGGTTCTTCCCGCGTTGTCTTGCTTATGAGGATATTGCTTGTGATGTTGATGAAATTATCTGGCCAGATCCAGCTAGGCGAAGAGATAATGTATAGTATGTTTACTGTAGTATTTTCTGTACAATATTGTCAATTTGTTGGAAATAAATGATATTTTCCTCAGTCTGTAGAATTGGTCTTGTGTAGTCTTTGGTGAATTATTGTATAGTTGCACTTTTGTGTACTTCATTTACAGTACTCTAATCGCTGAGAATTAAACTTGCTACAAGTGTTTTAGGTTAGCAACAGTAGTGTGCAAATGGTTCAAAAAGATTACAGTCATATGAAATGTGTGTGTTTCGTATGGTAACAAAATATTGTTTTTAAAAAGTTGTGGATAGTTTTGAAAAATGCGTTCCATTTTGCAAATGATCTGAAGTGTTGTGCTACTTTGGTGAAGTGTTGTATTAATTGTGTGTAGTGTTTTGACAAGCCGGGCCCTGTTTTCAAAATTGTGCTTAAGCAATCGTAAAAAACTGTAATAATAGCATAATTATTTACTGTAATTATTTTGTCAACTACAAAATGGATTTATTATGCTACAATAAAATGGCTATAATGTATATTTATAAAGTTCAACATAAACACGTATTACCCACGATTATGTGCAGACATTTTAATGAATTAGGTGTCAATCACTTCTTTATACAGAAGACCTTGGGAAAATAAGAAAGGCAGAACGTCAGTGGATAGAGACACACAAAAGGTGGACTGTATCAAAACCAGAGGTATGTTACACTATCATATGGCAGCCCCCTAAAATAATGAAAATCGAATATTAATTCCCCTTAAATAGGTATTCTCCCATTTTTTGTCTCTTTAAATATCTTTGTTTTTCTCCTTTTTTTCCTCAATTGTTCTGCATTTTCAAAATGCTTTCTGATTTGTCAGGCTACATTTGAGGATGATGGTTCCTCAGATGATAAGGGTAAAAGTCCTCAAAACCAGGAGTTTGAGGTATGCTCTTACACCCGTGTTTGTATACATATTTTTTGTATACATACTTATTACTTATTACACAGCGCTGGAATACTTGATGGGTTGTTGCGACAAAGGTCTACATCAAAAATTAGCTAATAAAATATTTCAAATAATTTTTACATGTTCAATAATTTATCAGGTAAGAAATGTAATAAGTGGGATAATGTACAAGCAGCCAATTGTGTTGTGTCTCTCAGGATAAACATATTAGACGGGAACAGAGTAAACTGTAAACTCTTTATTAGCCTGTGCCGTCACGTAACCAGCACGCTAGTACAACATATCAGAACCCACATGCCAGTCCCGGAAACCGGAAGGCCTTTTCTCTTAAAGGGCAAGGCACCTTTTAATCTATCATACGGTAACATGTCTACATCCTTTCCCCTTAGTTAAGTTCTCCCTTAATTATATAAAACATGAATGGCCCAATAAACAATGCTGAGTTTGTAAACAAGCAACAACATGACTGCATAGATTTCAATTGCAAATAATGAGTGAGCAATGTCAAAATGTGCCAACTAAGCATGCGGTCACAACATTAGGCATAACAACAAAGAACATAACACTGTTGTATACAGAAAACACAATGCACCACTTTAAACAGGTATTCCTCAATATACGAGTCTCCAAGAATCTCTGTATCGGAAAGTTATTTTCCGTATTTTGGATTGGGTTTGCATATACGACCTGAGCGTGTTATGTAAGGTACATTACTGATTTTGGCAGGAGACTGTTGGGGGTGCTTTGGCAAATCAGTAAGTGTGAGCTGTGATTGGGTAGGGTGTGGTTGTGTCGTGTGTGGTGTATGGTCGGAGAAGTCTTTTGTAGGTGCATTATTGTTCTGAGAGTCAATGTCCTCAGAGGTGTGCTGTGATGGAGGGAGCTCTGCAACGGGAAGAATATGGCGTCGATTTCTCCTATATGTTCTCCCTTCGCACTGGACATTGTAAGAACGGGGCTTCTTGTTCACCTCTTTTACTATGCCAAGCCGGGCGTAGCCTTTGGGAGTCTGCATTCTGACAACTTGTCCCGTCTGCAGTGGCTGCAACGGGTTACTTGAAGAATTGTAATATCGCTTTTGGGCATTTCTTTTGATGAAAAGACGTGCAGAGACTTGCTGGGCTTGTTTGGGGGCTGGCTCCAGCAATTTGGAGTTGATAGGAATAGCCGATCGTGTCTGACGTGACATTAGGCGTTCTGCAGGAGATCCCAATGTTGGGTCTCGAGGGATGTTTCTGAGGTTAAGAAGGTTGAGAAATACATCTGTTCCATCTCTGTGTGATTTCTCCATTAGCTCTTTGGCACTACGGACCGCTCGTTCCGCCAGACCATTTGACTGCGCGTATTCAGGACTGCTAGTGACATGGGTGAAGTCCCACTGTTCGACAAAGTCTTTGAAACGTTGGCTTGTGTACTGTCTAGCATTGTCTGAAATGAGCGTGTAAGGCGTGCCATGTACAGAGAAATGTCTTTTCAACTTCTTAATCACAGCATTGGACGTGATGTCACGCAGTTGGTCGATTTCGTACCATCCAGAGTATGAGTCCACAAGTACCTGGTAGTGTTGACCATGCCATTCAAACATGTCCGTTGCCACTGTGGACCAAGGCAGATCTGGAATAGGGTACAGTTTCAGTGGTTCTTTTTGCTGGTGAGGCCTTGTGCTGTTGCAAACTGAGCATGAAAGAACTTCTTCTGTGATGTCGGCTGTCATTGATGGCCAGAAGATGATGCCTCTAGCTCTGTGTTTGGTGGCTTCCAGACCAGGGTGGCCTCTGTGGACTACACGAATGTATTCCTTCTGCAAAGAGCGAGGGATGACCGTTTTGTGGCCTTTCATTACGATTCCTTTTTCCAAAGTCAACTCCTCTCTGTAGGGAAAGAATGGACGCACGGCAGGCGAAACACTTTGTTCTCTGGCCGGCCATCCACCTTGAATTGCATTACAGAGAGTCTTTAGTACCTCATCTTCTGATGTGTGTTTTCGGAGTTCCTCCAGACGAGCAGTAGAGATGTAACTAACAGTCATGACTTCAAATGAGTCATTGTCCCTGTCAGGAGAAGTTTCTTTGTCAGGGGCTCGAGATAAGGTATCTGCCAGATACATGTGTTTGCCCTTCTTATACACCAAAGTGATGTCGTAGCGTTGTAACTGTAGCAACATCCTTTGCAAGCGTGCAGGGGCTGTATGAATGGGTTTTTTCATAATGGTTACCAGGGGCTGATGGTCGGTTTCGATGATTGTTGGTTTCCCGTACACATAGTCTTTGAACTTGTTGCAGGCGAACACAACGGCCAGCAGCTCCTTTTCTATCTGCGCGTACCGCGTCTCAGTGTCAGTGAGTGTACGAGATGAGTACGCAACTGGTTTTCAATCTTGCATACATGCAGCACCGAGTCCATAGCACGAGGCGTCGCAGGTCAAGGTGACTGGCATCTTAACATCATAGTATGCCAAGACAGGTGGGGTGGATAGGCATGACTTGAGGATGTCGAATGCATGTTGGTGCTGCTGATCCCAGAACCATGCTGTTTCTCTGTGCGTCAGCATTCTGAGGGGTGTGGCAATGTCGCTCAGATTCGGGATAAACTTCCCCAGATAATTCGTCATTCCCAGAAAACGCTGGAGTTCAGGGACGTCCTTAGGAGCTGGCATTGCTGAGATCGCTTTTGTTTTAGCAGGATCTGCTTTAAGGCCGTCGCTTGTAAAGATGTGCCCTACATAATTGACCTGATTCAGACGAAACTTGCATTTTGCAGGGTTCAATTTGAGTTTGATCTCCCGTACTCTGTTCAGTACCCTTTTCAGGTTTGCGTCGTGTTCAGCAGCATTCCGACCTCCTATGATGATATCATCGACGATTACTGCGCAGGTGTATCCTGAAAACAACTGCTCCATGGAGCGCTGGAATACTTCACTCGCAGAGTTTATGCCAAAGGGCATGCGAAGAAACCTGTATCGCCCAAATGGTGTGCCAAAAGTGGTCATCATAGAGGATTTATGGTCAAGACGTATCTGCCAGAAAGAATTCTTGGCATCCAGTACTGAAAATACCGTTGCTCCAGGCATTTGGGATGCCACCTCTTCTACAGTACGCATTGGGTGATGGGGTCTTTTGATAGCTGAATTAAGATCTTTTGGATTGATACATATCCTGATTTCCTGTTTGTCCTTTTTATGTGTAACCACCATAGATGAGACCCAGTCCGAAGGCTCAGACACTGCGGCAATGACACCAAGACTCTGCATACGGTCCAGCTCTGCTTTTACACGGTCCAGCATTGCCAAGGGGATACGATGAGCAGGACGAATTACAGGCTGTATGCTGGGGTCCACCGTCATGGAGTATGTGAGTGGAAGTTCTCCAAGCTCATTTAAGAACAAGTCTTTGTATTCAGCGAGGATCTCTTCATTGCTGCTCTCCATGTTGACAAGGTGTACATGTGGGCTAACTGTGACAATTCCCATGTCTAAACAGGCACGAAATCCTAACAGCGGTTGGACATCTTGATTCACCAGGAAAAATTTAAGTGAGTAAGTTTGTCCATTTAGACTACACGTAAGTATTACCAATCCTGCAGTTTCGATTTTGCTTCCACCATAAGCTACAAGATTAGGTGTCCGCGGTGGTCTGGCTGGTCGCTCATCACTGGAAATGCCTCGGAATATATTTATTGGCATCACATTACATTTCGCCCCGGTGTCGACTTTCACTTCAACTGGAACTGCGTTTATGTGTAGGGTGACGAAACATTCCTCCAGCCCAGCCTCTTGAGTGTTAACGATATTGACAGACTTGTCGAATTCGATACCGTCGACGTAGAAAGTATCGTCCTGGCTGGAGGGTTCATCCACATCAATTTCGTGAATTGACTTCCTATGATTGTATTTCTTTTGATTAAATCGACTACGTGCTTTGCAACATTTACTGAAATGATTCATTTTCTTACAGTTATGACACTGTTGTCCGAAAGCTGGACATTTCTCCTTCATTGCCGGATGATTATTACCACAGTTTCTGCGTTGGTTATGGTTTGAACATCGCATTGCTCTTTTTGAGGGTTTTGCCCTGTGTATTGGCGCCTCCATCTGGAAACTGGTTGTATTGCGTCTACATTGGTGGCTTTCTGTGGTGTGGCCAACGTTTTGTTGCTCTCCTCCGTCATTTCGTGTATACGACAGATTGATATAGCTTTAGCAAGGGTCAGGTCGCTATCTCTTAGCAGTGATTTCCTTAAGCTTTCGTTGTTAATACCACATACTATTCTGTCACAGATCAGCTCATCTGTTAACTCTCCAAAACGACAGCTTTTAGCTTTAATCCTGAGATCACTGATAAATGATTCAATACTCTCACCTTGTTTTTGGTTTCTTGAGTGGAACTTATGTCTTTCCAGTGTTTTATTTTGTTGAGGGTTGCATATCTCACGAAACTTCCGTTTCAGGCACTCGGGATCTTCTCGGGATTCCGCAGGGGACAAGATTTGTCCGTTCTCACCAGGTTCACGCACCTCTGCTGCATAGACAAATGATCGCTCCCGCTCTATGGCTTCTGGTCCTGCGAGATTGAGGAGTATATACGCCATCGTTTTGGCGGGTTTGTCAAAGTGCGCTGCGCCGATGAAAATATCATAATCCTGCTCGAAAATTCGCCAATTATCTGCAATATTTCCGTCAAAGTTTAGCGGATCCGGTCTTCGAAAACAATCGGCCATTTTAGCAGCTTCCCGGGTGTGTAACCGTTACCTCGACGAGCAGTCTTGTTTAATGTCCGTGTAAATAGTCCGTTAAGGCGCGAAGTCCATCTTCTGACACCATGTTGTGTCTCTCAGGATAAACATATTAGACGGGAACAGAGTAAACTGTAAACTCTTTATAAGCCTGTGCCGTCACGTAACCAGCACGCTAGTACAACATATCAGAACCCACATGCCAGTCCCGGAAACCGGAAGGCCTTTTCTCTTAAAGGGCAAGGCACCTTTTAATCTATCATACGGTAACATGTCTACAAATTGTTATCACAAAATCAGCTCTTTCAGCATGATTCCCTTTGAGCGCAACTCTGCACGACACAAAGACCTACGTTACGAGTATGTGCAAGTAAGTATACATCCATGTTCACAGTACAGTTAGTGAACATACTGTGTTGCTCAGTGGCCTACATTATGTCATGATTCCGCTATCATGTCATGTTTATTCTTGGTCTTGCAGCGGAGTCATGGCATAGCCTTAGGTTTTGTGTGAGAAAGCCATGTGCTTTCTCGTGTCTCGTCAGTGTTTCCCGTCTTTTGTCTCGTTAGCCTTCCCATTAGTGTTTCATTACCTTCACCTGCCCCTTAGTAATTATCCTGTGTTTGTTCCCCTATTTAATGCCCTCTTGTCTATTGTCTTGTGCTCGTTCGTTGTACTTGTATGCCGTTCTTGTTACCGTGTACCTGAAAACCTGAAAGCTATAGTATAGCAGCGTAACAGGCGATGTAATGGGGCGTCAAATACGGACAGGCAGGACATCAACAAAAACAGCAAACAGTCCCCTGTCATGACACGGAATCGCTGCGGCCACCAAAAAGAGTCATAACCATAATATGATCAAGGCAAGCCAACAGCCCTCTGGCGAAGTTGTGAGAGCAGGACTTCCCGACTACATCTACAGGGAGGGAAGCCTTTTGCTCAGCTGTCAAGGAATTTCTGGTGCGTGTGCTGAAGCAACGCACGATCAATACAAAGGGCGATGCCAGAACAGCTCACAAAGTAAAGGTGAGGTACAGGTGGGCACCCATCGCCCAAACAGGGACTTGAACCCTGGACCCACAGATTAAAAGTCTGATGCTCTACCGATTGAGCTATCAGGGCTCGTGAGGGCATGCCCCAAGTTATCGGTCTAGAGTTATCGGTGTAGACGCTCAAGGCAGGGGTGTCCTGCAGGTGCGGTTCTGTTGGTCGTTTCCGCCATTGTGTTTTACACTAGGCCCCGACGATGCTTCTCAGACTCACAGGGTTCTGTCAGTTTAGGGTTCTGTGCACCTTTCTGAAGCAGGGTTGTTCAGTCTTACATCTGGAGGCGATGCCACCTGCAGATTGCAGTTCATCAAGTACACCTGAACCGGGCAATGGGATTCTGGGAGTTGGCAGGTAAGTGAAACTCAGACGTGTTTTAAAACTACCCTGACAGCTTATCTTTGGTATTTTTCTGCTCTTACATGCCTTATAGGTTCCTTCAAAGCAAACATTTGTAAAATCACAGAAATTGTTGTATGCTCACATTGGTTTACATTAAACATGTACAGTATATATATAGACTGTGGTTCACAAATCTGATCTTGTGTGGTGTGCTATCATCGTCACAGCACACCACACGTTATAGGTGCAAAACTATTAAATCCAGGATTTTTTGTGCTCATGTTTGTGGTCTCTCCCAGTTTTAAACTACTCTACGACAAAAAAATATGTGTGAGGCCCCGGCATAAGAGCTACCTTCTCAATGCACGGTAATTCATCACTGTCCCTGGAGGTAAGCCAAATCACAGTTGCACCCTCATCGAGCACACATGAAATGGCCACTTTGGCTCAGATGGTCTGCAGGTACTTGAAAGTGAGATGCAAATTAAAAGCTGCCCTTTTAAGCCTGAGGGCAAACAGGCTTTTCAAGCAATAGCTGGCAGCGGTGGGATTTGAACCCACGCCTGCGAAGAGACTGGAGCCTTAATCCAAACGCATTTACAAAAAGCAGAAAGAGCGTGTCTCCTGTTCTTTTTTGAGCAACAGCAGGCGAGCATACTGACAACCGGCCATTAGGCTGTTTATGCCAGGAACACTTTCCATCTGTAACAGAGTCGCTCGTTAACAAACACGTGAGAGTGTATACTGGGCTGAATTAGTTTCTCTTTCGAGAGAGGAATCCTGTTGTACCGACCTTAAGATAACGCAACAAAGCTGCTCGTGAAATTGTATGTCCGGAAAGCAAACACCTAAAGCAACCGTAGTCGGCAGGGTTTGAACCTGCGCGGGGAGACCCCAATGGATTTCAAGTCCATCGCCTTAACCACTCGGCCACGACTACAATAGATTACAGGTCCTCTGGGCTTAGCGCATGTGGCAAGGTGGGGCGAGCCGGCAGCGTAACAGGAGAAGTAATGGGCCGTCAAATAACGGACAGGCAGGATATCAACAAAAACAGCAAACAGTCCCCTGCCATGACCCGGAATCGCTGCGGCCACCAAAAAGAGTCATAACCATAATATGATCAAGGCAAGCCAACAGCCCTCTGGCGAAGTTGTGAGAGCAAGACTTCCCGACTACATCTACAGGGAGGGAATTGGCAGCTTTTGCTCAGCTGTCAAGGAATTTCTGGGACCCGTTTCAATAAGGAGGTTCAAGCAACCCTGAGTTAAAATATGAACTCTCAGTTGATTTACTCAGATAATCGCTACTCTGAGTTTTCTGTTTCAGAACAGCTGGTTTCAATCAGTTCAATCCACTCTGAGTAAGTTTACTCTAGGTTACGCGTGTTCATCGCGGCTTTAAAAAGCCATCATCAATTGAGCGAAGATAACACGATTCACCATGGCAACGCCACGTGACAAAAAGCGTTCCGTTTATTTCTCGCAGTCGAATTGGAGGCACTATATATATGTGTATATATACACATTTACATGTAAGATATACATACATATATATATATATATATGTATATATGTATATATGTATATGTATATATGTGTATATGTATATATATATATATGTATATATATAAACACATATATACCTTCGATTTTTGTCATGTAGGTGCAATCCTTCTGCAATAAAAAGAACATGGCAGCAGATGAAAATAAAATATAAAAACATCATTCAGTCCGGTAAGTAAATGCTCTTGCTTTTAGGATGTCTGACTGGGAAATGTTTGATATATTTAAAAAACTGGCTTTGAAAGTTATGCGGATATGAGAACCGAGCACTGTGGCTATAGAAGACAGAAAACGTCTCGGTTACGTATGTAACCTCCGTTCCCTGATGGAGGGAACGAGACGTTGTGTCGACAGAATGGGGTTTGACTTGAGAACCTACCTTCTCTGACTGACTTGAACAGGCCAATGAAAATTGGCGAATGAAATTTGCATGCCGGACTCCGCCCCCGGATATCCGGGTATAAAAGGGAGCCGGCGTGCTGCATTCATTCACCTTTTGTGCTGAGGAGCCTGAGGATCTTGCCCCGACTGCTGCAGCGGGCGGCCAGCGTTGTGGCATGAAGGACACAACGTCTCGTTCCCTCCATCAGGGAACGGAGGTTACATACGTAACCGAGACGTTCCCTTTCTGTCGGTCTCTCGACGTTGTGTCGACAGAATGGGGTTCCTCGGAAAACGCCACAGCGCTGTGCCGCGTCACAATTCCTCGCGAAGCGACGTTGACTGGCCTGGGCGTGTCAAAACGTGGGCGCTAGCATGAATTGCAACCTTCCAGTGGAAGGGAAAGGGTCCAGAGCTTACCTACAAGATGGGAGCCCCTTCCTCCGGCCGTCACGGACGGCGGCCTAGTTCTCTTAACAGCGAGAAGCCGCCCGGCACCGTAAGGGCCACTGGGAAGCGTGATTCCCCCCTGAGGGAACGCGCTACGGAGACCACTTCCTACCGCAGGGAGGAGTTTAGTGGAGATTCACACACGGTCTCACCGGATAGGGGAGAGCACGTGGGAGACATGCAGACACGAGATGGTGTCGCGAGCAGGTGAAGTACACCTGGGAGAGGTCATGGGCCATCGATTGAGAGCCATTCATGAGAAGACATCAGACGGAACCGCCCTGTGGGGGGGTTACTACGTGTGGAGCACTAGGCCTTGTTTGAGTCACTGCTAGAGCTCAGAAACAGGCCAAGGGAGGCAGGGCTGCTCCGCCGAGCCCGCCGCCGAGGAGTGCTTAGTGATGGATGGAATGCCTACTCTTCGCCCACGTGGGGGGAAGAGGGGAGGTTGGATAGCACCACGTCTCACCTGTGGAGGGGTGCTATCGCAGGCGTACGCCCACCGGCTGCCGGAACTTACCTGGCGGTGTCTCGTAAGACTCTGGCAAATACCGGTTCCACGCGGAGGCTGTAAAACCTCGCGAAGGTGCTGGGCGTAGCCCAACCCGCAGCTCTACATATGTCTGCCAGAGGGGCGCCCTGCGCCAGTGCCCACGAGGAGGCCACACCCCTGGTGGAGTGTGCCCTCACTGCAAGCGGGCACGGGAGATCCTGTGATCGGTAAGCCATAGTGATGGCGTCCACGATCCAGTGCGCCAACCTCTGTTTGGAGACAGCCCTCCCCTTGTGCTGACCTCCAAAACAGACAAAGAGCTGGTCAGAGCTTTGAAGCTCTGCGTGCGGTCCAAGTAGAGGCGCAGCGCGCGTACTGGACACAACACGGAAGGGGTTGGGTCTTCCTCCCCAGAAGGGAGCGCCTGCAGGTTCACCACCTGGTCCCGGAAGGGAGTGGTGGGAACTTTGGGCACGTAGCCAGGCCGGGGTCTCAGGATAACGTGAGATTGACCAGGCCCGAACTCTAGGCAATCCGTGGCCACGGAAAATGCTTGTAGGTCCCCTACCCTCTTGATGGAAGCGAGCGCCACTAGGAGAGCCGTCTTCATCGAGAGATGAGAAAGAGCGGCATCTCCGAGGGGCTCGAAGGGGGGCCTCTGGAGGCCCGCCAGGACCACATTGAGGTCCCAAGAGGGAACGGAGCGCGGACGGGCTGGATTCAGCCTTCTCGCGCCCCTCAGGAACCTAATGACCAGGTCGTGCTGTCCCAGAGACTTTCCACTAACTGGTTCGTGATGAGCGGCAATTGCGGCTACATACACTTTCAGCGTGGAAGGGGAGAGATTGTTCTCGAGTCTCGACTGCAGGAAGGACAGCACGCTCCCGATCGAGCATATCCGTGGGTCTTCTCCACGAGAAGAACACCAGGACGAGAAGAGGCGCCACTTAAAAGCGTATAACCGCCTCGTTGCCGGGGCCCTTGCCTGAACAATGGTCTCTACCACCGCTGGGGGTAGACCACTCAGGATCTCCTCGTCCCGTCCAGGGGCCAGACATGGAGGTTCCAGAGGTCTGGTCTCGGATGCCACAACGCGCCCTTCCCCTGAGAAAGAAGGTCCTTCGTCAGGGGAATCGGCCAGGGGGGAGTTGTCGTCAGGAGCATTAGCTCCGAGAACCAAGTCCGGTTGGGCCAGTAAGGCGCAACTAGTAGCACTTGATGCTCCTCTTCCCTGACCTTGCACAGGACGTGTGCAATGAGGCTCACTGGGGGGAAGGCGTACTTCCGCTTGTCCCGCGGCCAGCTGTGCGCCAAAGCATCCGTGCCGAGGGGGGCCTCGGTCAGGGAGTACCAAAGCGGGCAATGGGTGGTGTCCAGGGAGGCGAACAGGTCCACCTGTGCCTGCCCGAACTGCACCCAAATGAGCTGGACTGCGCGGGGGTGGAGCCGCCACTCTCCACGGGGCGTCGACTGACGAGAGAGCGCATCGGCTGTCTGGTTCAGGTCGCCCGGGATGTGAGTGGCTAACAGGGACTTCGTCACCTGCTGGCTCCACAGGAGGAGGCGTCGGGCGAGTTGCGATAGCTGCCGTGAACGAATACCACCCTGTCGGTTGATATACGCCACAGCAGTCGTGCTGTCCGACCGGACCAGCACGTGCTTGTCCTGCACGAGGGGAAGGAACCTCCTCAGTGCAAGCAGCACCGCCAACAACTCTAGGCGATTGATATGCCAGCGCAGGCGGGGGCCCGTCCAGAGACCCGACACTGCGTGCCCGTTGCACACAGCACCCCAACCCTGCAGGGAGGCGTCGGTCGTCACCACGACGCGCCTCGAAACCTGCCCAAGAGGGACCCCTGTCCGCAAAAAGGTCATTGAAGACCATGGGGTTAGGGTGCGCCGGCAGAAGGGCGTGATCGGGACGCGCCTGCTGCCGGAGTGCCACGCACTCCAAGGAACTCTGCTCTGTAGCCAGTGCTGTAGCGGTCTCATGTGCATCAACCCGAGGGGGACCACCCCCGCCGAGGACGCCATGTGTCCCAGGAGCCTCTGAAATTGTTTCAGGGGGACCGCTGGCTGCTGCCTGAAGCTCCTCAGGCAGGTCAGCACCGACTGGGCACGCTCGGAAGAAAGACGTGCCAACATGGAGACAGAGTCGAGTTCCATACCGAGGAAAAGGATGCTCTGCACAGGGGAGAGCTTGCTCTTCTCTCGGTTGACCTGTAACCCCAAATGGTCTAGGTGCCGGAGCACCAGGTCCCTGTGTGCACACAACAGATCTCGCGAGTGCGCCAAGATGAGCCAGTCGTCGAGATAGTTGAGTATGCGCACCCCCTGCTCCCTGAGGGGAGTGAGGGCGGCCTCCACGACCTTCGTAAAGACTCGAGGAGACAGGGACAGACCAAATGGGAGGACGCGGTACTGATATGCCTGTCCCTCGAAAGCGAACCGTAGGAACGGCCGGTGACGAGGGAGGATGGACACATGGAAGTACGCGTCCTTCAGGTCGATCGCCATGAACCAATCCTGACGCCTGACGGACGTCAGAATGCGCTTCTGCGTTAGCATCCTGAACGGCAGCTTGTGTAGGTGCTTGTTCAGGGTACGCAGGTCCAAGATGGGGCGCAACCCGCCACTTTTCTTGGGGACAATGAAATACGGGCTGTAAAACCCGGAGTACATCTCGGCCAGAGGGACGAGCTCGACCGCCCCCTTCGCCAGAAGGGTAGCGACCTCGGCCCGAAGCACGGGAGCATCTACTCCCACTGATGTGAAGAGGATGCCCCGAAACTTGGGTGGGCGCTTGGCGAACTGAATCGCATAGCCGAGACGGATCGTTCTCTCTAGCCACCGTGCTGGTCTGGGAAGAGCCAACCAGGCTCCCAGGTACCGAGACAGGGGGACCAGAGGTTCGATTTGAGTCATTGCCCCCGTGGGGGATGGTTCGATGGCTGGCAGTACGGCTCCCTCGACGCGGGGGGGACCCCGGGGAGGAGAGCGGCTCTGCCGAGGTGCCTGTCGGGCGATATCGTGGCATACCGCACCGTCTGACTGAGGGTGCTGGTGGCCACTGAGAGTTATACCCAACCGTGTGTCTCGCCGAAACACAACGTGGGGTAGCCGAGCACCGTCCTGCGGAGGGTGAGAGCGGCTGTGAGAAAGACCCAGGGGGAGAGACAGCTCTTTTCGTGAGAATGTGGGCACCAGGCCCTGAAAAGGGCCCGGCTGGTGTTGCTGGGACGGGGCAGGCACCGTCCCAATCCGACCCTCCGGCGATGTAGTTGCCTGGGTCGGGCCCGGTGGACTCGATCTCCCTGGGTTCATCCCGTCAGGAACGCTTCTGCTTCCGCGGAGGTTGGTGACGGGATGGTGCTCTCCTCTTCGACGTCCTTCTCCGGGAGGCCGCCTGTGCAGGGGGCGCTGGGGCCGGAGTCTGAGTCGGAGAGGGGCGGGGCTGCTGGGAAGCAGACGCCGCGCGGGACCTCGACGGACGATAGGCGGCCGGGTCGCGGCGGGGCAGGATATGTTTAATCGCCTCCGTCTGCTTCTTTACAGTCGAGAACTGCTGAGAGAAGTCCTCGACCGTATCACCAAACAGCCCACCCTGCGCGATGGGAGCGTCGAGAAAGCGAACCTTCTCAGCGTCCCGCATCTGCGCAAGGTTGAGCCAAAGATGTCTCTCCTGGACCACCAGTGTGGACATCGTACGACCCAGGGCTCGCGCCGTCACCTTCGTCGCCCGGAGAGCGAGGTCAGTGGCAGTGCGGAGCTCCTGCATTAGCCCTGGGTCGGACTTTCCCTCGTGCAACTCCTTCAACGCCTTGGCCTGATGGACCTGCAGGATGGCCATGGCGTGAAGAGCCGAGGCAGCTTGACCCGCAGCGTTGTAAGCCTTCGACACCAGCGATGCCGAAAACTTACACGCCTTGGAAGGGAGCCTTGGTCGATCCCTCCAGGTGGCAGCTGTCTGCGGGCACAGGTGCACCGCGACTGCACGCTCCACCTGTGGGATGTCGACATAGCCCTTAGCTGCCCCGTCATCGAGGGAAGTCAGGGCGACCGAGCCAGTCTGACGTGCACGCGCCGAAAAGGGGGCGTTCCAAGTCCGACTGAGCTCCTCATGCACCTCCGGAAAAAATGGTACCGGGGCCGACCGTGGCTTAGAGTCACGGCCGGTCCCGAGATACCATGTGTCCAACCGCGAGCGTTGGGGAAGAGGCGGTGCGGTGCACTGCAGCCCAATACTCGCGGCGGCCCGGGAAAGCATGGCTGACATCTCGACGTCCGCTTCATCCTGAGCTCGACCCCCCGGGGGAGGAAGCTCCAAGGACTCGTCGGGGTCGGATGCCAGGAGGTCGCCCTCCGATGCTGCGAGCGACATCTCATCGTCGTCACGCCCCGTGTCCGAGTACGTGACGGAGGAACAAGGCGGCGTACCGCCTCTTCCGGGACGGTCAGACAAGCGAGGTGGGGCGTGAACGGTCCGCGAGCCGGTGGCTGACGGATTGAGGCTCACGGTAATTCCCAAATCACCCTCGGTGCTCGCCGAAGCGGACGGCAGGGCTGATGCCACTGCTGCCGCAGAACGGGAAGCACTCGAGGTGGTGGCTGATTCTCGCAAGAACGCAGCCACCCGTGACCGCAATGTCTGAATCACCATCCGCCCGCAGTGCGGGCAAGATGTATCCACAAATGCCGCCTCAGCGTGCTGGAGTCCCAGACACCTGAGGCAGACATCGTGTCCGTCCCCTTCCTCAATGACCCCACGAGCACAGCGGGACATGCCGCGCTGTAGAATGTCTTAAGCCCTGAAAAGGGCTCCATCTTTAGAAAGACGCTTTGGCAGTTGCCGAGACGCCCAGGGGAAGTCACAGGAATCGGGACAGTCCGCTGCACCACGTCGTAAGACCAGCAACACGTAGAGATTGTCTGCAGAGTCGTCAGCATGAGATGCGAAGGCTCCGAAGAACAAAAGGTGAATGAATGCAGCACGCCGGCTCCCTTTTATACCCGGATATCCGGGGGCGGAGTCCGGCATGCAAATTTCATTCGCCAATTTTCATTGGCCTGTTCAAGTCAGTCAGAGAAGGTAGGTTCTCAAGTCAAACCCCATTCTGTCGACACAACGTCGAGAGACCGACAGAAAGGGAACTGGCCATTTTTGCCCCTGCTCCAGCTGTGTGTAACGGAGTGAAGAGCTGTGCAGTGTGTAAGCGGCACTCCCCGACCAACAGAGACGCTCTACGGCTCATCGTTAGAGCGCCCATCTCTCATTCGGGCCAACGTCAGATCGAAGACCGCGCGAGTGGGACCGGTTACATGTGCACCCAATCACAATGGGAAATCCTGAAGGGTATTTAAATTATTCGCTTACTTCCAGAGTTGGCAGCAAGACCACGATGCACACTTTTCTTACTGCTGTGCGTACAGTTGCCGTGCTAACATGTTCTGCATCCCCGGTGTTATGTAGAAAGCTTCCATTAGCAAAGAAACGTGACCATAAAAATAATCTGCTCAGATGTAAGAGCGCGGTCACGAGTTGAGGTTTGTGATGTAAGGATGAAGCAGATTGTGGATATATGTAATGGACTGTAAAGAAAAACTGTATCGCTCAAATAACAAATCCTCCGGATATGACATCCAAGCGTGGCAAAACCATATATTCTCTACCGACGTAAATTTAACTCTCTCCAAATGAATGCAGCTTCCTCATCTACAGGTTCCTGAATAAACGGAAATTTAATGTCTGTGTTATAAACTTGTGCGCGATTAAGGAAAACGAATGAAAAAACAAACGGCGAAGGCAATTTCAACACCACTCGCGCTTCTAAAAGGGGCGGAGATTGTAACAAACCTCGGGTTAGTGAAATATAAAACCTGCTCCCGACCAGGTTAGGTTCACAGAGTAGGTTACTATGGTTACTCGCTCTAAGTATAAGATACCTCGATTTCTGAAACGGGGTTGATTTACCCCGCGGTCGCGGGTTTGATATACCTCGCGTTCTGAAACGGGGTTGATTTACCCCGCGGTCGCGGGTTTGATATACCTCGCGTTCTAAAACTGAAAATCCAGAGTATCCCGTTTTCTGGGGTTAACTTACTCTGAGTTTGCTCTTACCCTGCTTTCTGAAACGGGTCCCAGGTGCGTGTGCTGAAGCAACGCTCGAACAATACAAAGGGCGATGCCAGAACAGCTCACAAAGTAAAGGTGAGGTACAGGTGGGCACCCATCGCCCAAACAGGGACTTGAACCCTGGACCCTCAGATGAAAAGTCTGATGATCTACCGACTGAGCTATCCGGGCTCGTGAGGGCATGCCCCAAGTTATCGGTGTAGACGCTCAAGGCGGGGGTGTCCTGCAGGTGCGGTTCTGTTGGTCGTTTCCGCCATTGTGTTTTACACTAGGCCCCGACGATGCTTCTCAGACTTACAGGGTTCTGCCAGCTTAGGGTTCTGTGCACCTTTCTGAAGCAGGGTTGTTCAGTCTTACATCTGGAGGCGATGCCACCTGTAGATTGCAGTTCATCAAGTACACCTGAACCGGGCAATGGGATTCTGGGAGTTGGCAGGTAAGTGAAACTCAGACGTGTTTTAAAACTACCCTGACAGCTCTTCTTTGGTATTTTTCTGCTCTTGCATGCCTTATGGGTTCCTTCGAAGCAAACATTTGTAAAATCACAGAAATTATTGTATGCTCACATTGGTTTACATTAAACATGTACAGTATATATATAGACTGTGGTTCACAAATCTGATCTTGTGTGGTGTGCTATCATCGTCACAGCACACCACACGTTATAGGTGCAAAACTATTAAATCCAGGATTTTTGTGCTCATGTTTGTGGTCTCTCCCAGTTTTAAACTACTCTACAATTAAAAAAAAAATTGGTGAGGCCCGGGCATAAGAGCTACCTTGTCAATGCACGGTAATTCATCACTGTCCCTGGAGGTAAGCCAAATCACAGTTGCATGTCCCCTCGACCAGCACACATGAAATGGCCACTTTGGCTCAGATGGTCTGCAGGTACTTGAAAGTGAGATGCGAATTAAAAGCTGCCCTTTTAAGCCTGAGGGCAAACAGGCTTTTCAAGCAATAGGTGGCAGCGGTGGGATTTGAACCCACGCCTCCGAAGAGACTGAAGCCTTAATCCAAACGCATTTACAAAAAGCAGAAAGAGCGTGTCTACTGTTCTTTTTTGAGCAACAGCAGGCGAGCATACTGACAACCGGCCATTAGGCTGTTTATGCCAGGAACACGTTCCATCTGTAACAGAGCCGCTCGTTAACAAACACGTGAGAGTGTATACTGGGCTGAATTAGTTTCTCTTTCGAGAGAGGAATCCTGTTGTACCGACCTTAAGATAACGCAACAAAGCTGCTCGTGAAATTGTATGTCCGCAAAACAAACACCTAAAGCAACCGTAGTCGGCAGGGTTTGAACCTGCGCGGGGAGACCCCAATGGATTTCAAGTCCATCACCTTAACCACTCGGCCACGACTACAATAGATTACAGGTCCTCTGGGCTAAGCGCGTGTGGCAAGGTGGGGCGAGCCGGCAGCGTAACAGGCGATGTAATGGGCCGTCAAATAACGGACAGGCAGGACATCAACAAAAACAGCAAACAGTCCCCTGCCATGACCCGGAATCGCTGCGGCCACCAAAAAGAGTCATAACCATAATGTGAGAGCAGGACTTCCCGACTACATCTACAGGGAGGGAAGCCTTTTGCTCAGCTGTCAAGGAATTTCTGGTGCGTGTGCTGAAGCAACGCACGATCAATAAAAAGGGCGATGCCAGAACAGCTCACAAAGTAAAGGTTAGGTACAGGTGGGCACCCATCGCCCGAAAAGGGACTTGAACCCTGGACCCTCAGAAAAAGTCTGATGCTCTACCGACTGAGCTATCCGGGCTCGTGAGGGCATGCCCCAAGTTTTCGTTGTAGACGCTCAAGGCGGGGGTGTCCTGCAGGTGCGGTTCTGTTAGTTGTTTCCGCCATTGTGTTTTACACTAGGCCCCGACGATGCTTCTCAGACTTACAGGGTTCTGTCAGCTTTGGGTTCTGTGCACCTTTCTGAAGTAGGGTTGTTCAGTCTTACATCTGGAGGCGATGCCACCTGTAGATTGCAGTTCATCAAGTACACCTGAACCGGGTAATGGGATTCTGGGAGTTGGCAGGTAAGTGAAACTCAGACGTGTTTTAAAACTACCCTGACAGCTTATCTTTGGTATTTTTCTGCTCTTGCATGCCTTATAGGTTCCTTCAAAGCAAACATTTGTAAAATCACAGAAATTGTTGTATGCTCACATTGGTTTACATTAAACATGTACAGTATATATATAGACTGTGGTTCACTAATCTGATCTTGTGTGGTGTGCTATCATCGTCACAGCACACCACACGTTATAGGTGCAAAACTATTAAATCCAGGATTTTTTGTGCTCATGTTTGTGGTCTCTCCCAGTTTTAAACTACTCTACAATTAAAAAAAAAATTGCTGAGGCCCCCGGCATAAGAGCTACCTTCTCAATGAACGGTAATTCATCACTGTCCCTGGAGGTAAGCCAAATCACAGTTGCATGCCCCCTCATCGAGCACACATGAAATGGCCACTTTGGCTCAGATGGTCTGCAGGTACTTGAAACAAGTGAGATGCGAATTAAAAGCTGCCGTTTTAAGCCTGAGGGCAAACAGGCTTTTCAAGCAATAGCTGGCAGCGGTGGGATTTGAACCCACGCCTCAGAAGAGACTGGAGCCTTAATCCAAACGCATTTACAAAAAGCAGAAAGAGCGTGTCTACTGTTCTTTTTTGAGCAACAGCAGGCGAGCATACTGACAACCGGCCATTAGGCTGTTTATGCCAGGAACACGTTCCATCTGTAACAGAGCCGCTCGTTAACAAACACGTGAGAGTGTATACTGGGCTGCATTGTTTTCTCTTTCGAGAGAGGAATCCTGTTGTACCGACCTTAAGATAACGCAACAAAGCTGCTCGTGAAATTGTATGTCTGCAAAGCAAAAACCTAAAGCAACCGTAGTCGGCAGGGTTTGAACCTGCGCGGGGAGACCCCAATGGATTTCAAGTCCATCGCCTTAACCACTCGGCCACGACTACAATAGTTTACAGGTCCTCTGGGCTTAGCGCGTGTGGCAAGGTGGGGCGAGCCGGCAGCGTAACAGGCGATGTAATGGGGCGTCAAATATGGACAGGCAGGACATCAACAAAAACAGCTAACAGTCCCCTGCCATGACCCGGAATCGCTGCGGCCACCAAAAAGAGTCATAACCATAATATGATCAAGGCAAGCCAACAGCCCTCTGGCGAAGTTGTGAGAGCAGGACTTCCCGACTACATCTACAGGGAGGGAAGCCTTTTGCTCAGCTGTCAAGGAATTTCTGATGCGTGTGCTGAAGCAACGCACGATCAATAAAAAGGGCGATGCCAGAACAGCTCACAAAGTAAAGGTTAAGTACAGGTGGGCACCCATCGCCCGAACAGGGACTTGAACCCTGGACCCTCAGATTAAAAGTCTGATGCTCTACCGACTGAGCTATCCGGGCTCGTGAGGGCATGCCCCAAGTTTTCGGTGTAGACGCTCAAGGCGGGGGTGTCCTGCAGGTGCGGTTCTGTTGGTCGTTTCCGCCATCGTGTTTTACACTAGGCCCCGACGATGCTTCTCAGACTTACAGGGTTCTGTCAGCTTTGGGTTCTGTGCACCTTTCTGAAGTAGGGTTGTTCAGTCTTACATCTGGAGGCGATGCCACCTGTAGATTGCAGTTCATCAAGTACACCTGAACCGGGTAATGGGATTCTAGGAGTTGGCAGGTAAGTGAAACTCAGACGTGTTTTAAAACTACCCTGACAGCTTATCTTTGGTATTTTTCTGCTCTTGCATGCCTTATAGGTTCCTTCAAAGCAAACATTTGTAAAATCACAGAAATTGTTGTATGCTCACATTGGTTTACATTAAACATGTACAGTATATATATAGACTGTGGTTCACAAATCTGATCTTGTGTGGTGTGCTATCATCGTCACAGCACACCACACGTTATAGGTGCAAAACTATTAAATCCAGGATTTTTTGTGCTCATGTTTGTGGTCTCTCCCAGTTTTAAACTACTCTACAATTTAAAAAAAAATTGGTGAGGCCCCCGGCATAAGAGCTACCTTCTCAATGCACGGTAATTCATCACTGTCCCTGGAGGTAAGCCAAATCACAGTTGCATGCCCCCTCATCGAGCACACATGAAATGGCCACTTTGGCTCAGATGGTATGCAGGTACTTGAAAGTGAGATGCGAATTAAAAGATGCCCTTTTAAGCCTGAGGGCAAACAGGCTTTTCAAGCAATAGCTGGCAGCGGTGGGATTTGAACCCACGCCTCCGAAGACACTGGAGCCTTAATCCAAACGCATTTAAAAAAAGCAGAAAGAGCGTGTCTACTGTTCTTTTTTGAGCAACAGCAGGCGCGCATACTGACAACCGGCCATTAGGCTGTTTATGCCAGGAACACGTTCCATCTGTAACAGAGCCGCTCGTTAACAAACACGTGAGAGTGTATACTGGGCTGCATTGTTTTCTGTTTCGAGAGAGGAATCCTGTTGTACCGACCTTAAGATAACGCAACAAAGCTGCTCGTGAAATTGTATGTCCGCAAAGCAAACACCTAAAGCAACCGTAGTCGGCAGGGTTTGAACCTGCGCGGGGAGACCCCAATGGATTTCAAGTCCATCGCCTTAACCACTCAGCCACGATTACAATAGATTACAGGTCCTCTGGGCTTAGCGCGTGTGGCAAGGTGGGGCGAGCCGGCAGCGTAACAGGCGATGTAATGGGGCGTCAAATACGGACAGGCAGGACATCAACAAAAACAGCAAACAGTCCCCTGCCATGACCCGGAATCGCTGCGGCCACCAAAAAGAGTCATAACCATAATATGATCAAGGCAAGCCAACAGCCCTCTGGCGAAGTTGTGAGAGCAAGACTTCCCGACTACATCTACAGGGAGGGAATTGGCAGCTTTTGCTCAGCTGTCAAGGAATTTCTGGGACCCGTTTCAATAAGGAGGTTCAAGCAACCCTGAGTTAAAATATGAACTCTCAGTTGATTTACTCAGATAATCGCTACTCTGAGTTTTCTGTTTCAGAACAGCTGGTTTCAATCAGTTCAATCCACTCTGAGTAAGTTTACTCTAGGTTACGCGTGTTCATCGCGGCTTTAAAAAGCCATCATCAATTGAGCAAAGATAACACGATTTACCATGGCAACGCCACGTGACAAAAAGCGTTCCGTTTATTTCTCGCAGTCGAATTGGAGGCACTATATATATGTGTATATGTATATATGTATATATGTGTATATGTATATATATAAACACATATATACCTTCGATTTTTGTCATGTAGGTGCAATCCTTCTGCAATAAAAAGAGCATGGCAGCAGATGAAAATAAAATATAAAAACATCATTCAGTCCGGTGAGTTTAAATGCTCTTGCTTTTAGGATGTCTGACTGGGAAATGTTTGATATATTTAAAAAACTGGCTTTGAAAGTTATGCGGATATGAGAACCGAGCACTGTGGCTATAGAAGACAGAAAACTGGCCATTCTTGCCCCTGCTCCAGCTGTGTGTAACGGAGTGAAGAGCTGTGCAGTGTGTAAGCGGCACTCCCCGACCAACAGAGACGCTCTACGGCTCATCGTTAGAGCGCCCATCTCTCATTCGGGCCAAAGTGGGATCGAAGACCGCGCGAGTGGGACCGGTTACATGTGCACCCAATCACAATGGGAAATCCTGAAGGGTATTTAAATTATTCGCTTACTTCCAGAGTTGGCAGCAAGACCACGATGCACACTTTTCTTACTGCTGTGCGTACAGTTGCCTTGCTAACATGTTCTGCATCCCCGGTGTTATGTAGAAAGCTTCCATTAGCAAAGAAACGTGACCATAAAAATAATCTGCTCAGATGTAAGAGCGCGGTCACGAGTTGAGGTTTGTGATGTAAGGATGAAGCAGATTGTGGATATATGTAATGGACTGTAAAGAAAAACTGTATCGCTCAAATAACAAATCCTCCGGATATGACATCCAAGCGTGGCAAAACCATATATTCTCTACCGACGTAAATTTAACTCTCTCCAAATGAATGCAGCTTCCTCATCTACAGGTTCCTGAATAAACGGACATTTAATGTCTGTGTTATAAACTTGTGCGCGATTAAGGAAAACGAATGAAAAAACAAACGGCGAAGGCAATTTCAACACCACTCGCGCTTCTAAAAGGGGCGGAGATTGTAACAAACCTCGGGTTAGTGAAATATAAAACCTGCTCCCGACCAGGTTAGGTTCACAGAGTAGGTTACTATGGTTACTCACTCTAAGTATAAGATACCTCGATTTCTGAAACGGGGTTGATTTACCCCGCGGTCGCGGGTTTGATATACCTCGCGTTCTGAAACTGAAAACCCAGAGTATCCCGTTTTCTGGGGTTAACTTACTCTGAGTCTGCTCTTACCCTGCTTTCTGAAACGGGTCCCAGGTGCATGTGCTGAAGCAACGCTCGAACAATACAAAGGGCGATGCCAGAACAGCTCACAAAGTAAAGGTGAGGTACAGGTGGGCACCCATCGCCCAAACAGGGACTTGAACCCTGGACCCTCAGATGAAAAGTCTGATGATCTACCGACTGAGCTATCCGGGCTCGTGAGGTCATGCCCCAAGTTATCGGTGTAGACGCTCAAGGCGGGGGTGTCCTGCAGGTGCGGTTCTGTTGGTCGTTTCCGCCATTGTGTTTTACACTAGGCCCCGACGATGCTTCTCAGACTTACAGGGTTCTGCCAGCTTAGGGTTCTGTGCATCTTTCTGAAGCAGGGTTGTTCAGTCTTACATCTGGAGGCGATGCCACCTGTAGATTGCAGTTCATCAAGTACACCTGAACCGGGCAATGGGATTCTGGGAGTTGGCAGGTAAGTGAAACTCAGACGTGTTTTAAAACTACCCTGACAGCTCTTCTTTGGTATTTTTCTGCTCTTGCATGCCTTATAGGTTCCTTCAAAGCAAACATTTGTAAAATCACAGAAATTGTTGTATGCTCACATTGGTTTACATTAAACATGTACAGTATATATATAGACTGTGGTTCACAAATCTGATCTTGTGTGGTGTGCTATCATCGTCACAGCACACCACACGTTATAGGTGCAAAACTATTAAATCCAGGATTTTTGTGCTCATGTTTGTGGTCTCTCCCAGTTTTAAACTACTCTACAATTTAAAAAAAAATTGGCGAGGCCCCCGGCATAAGAGCTACCTTCTCAATGCACGGTAATTCATCACTGTCCCTGGAGGTAAGCCAAATCACAGTTGCATGCCCCCTCATCGAGCACACATGAAATGGCCACTTTGGCTCAGATGGTCTGCAGGTACTTGAAACAAGTGAGATGCGAATTAAAAGCTGCCGTTTTAAGCATGAGGGCAAACAGGCTTTTCAAGCAATAGGTGGCAGCGGTGGGATTTGAACCCACGCCTCCGAAGAGACTGGAGCCTTAATCCAAACGCATTTACAAAAAGCAGAAAGAGCGTGTCTACTGTTCTTTTTTGAGCAACAGCAGGCGCGCATACTGACAACCGGCCATTAGGCTGTTTATGCCAGGAACACGTTCCATCTGTAACAGAGCCGCTCGTTAACAAACACGTGAGAGTGTATACTGGGCTGAATTAGTTTCTCTTTCGAGAGAGGAATCCTGTTGTACCGACCTTAAGATAACGCAACAAAGCTGCTCGTGAAATTGTATGTCCGCAAAACAAACACCTAAAGCAACCGTAGTCGGCAGGGTTTGAACCTGCGCGGGGAGACCCCAATGGATTTCAAGTCCATCACCTTAACCACTCGGCCACGACTACAATAGATTACAGGTCCTCTGGGCTAAGCGCGTGTGGCAAGGTGGGGCGAGCCGGCAGCGTAACAGGCGATGTAATGGGCCGTCAAATAACGAACAGGCAGGACATCAACAAAAACAGCAAACAGTCCCCTGCCATGACCCGGAATCGCTGCGGCCACCAAAAAGAGTCATAACCATAATGTGAGAGCAGGACTTCCCGACTACATCTAAAGGGAGGGAAGCCTTTTGCTCAGCTGTCAAGGAATTTCTGGTGCGTGTGCTGAAGCAACGCACGATCAATACAAAGGGCGATGCCAGAACAGCTCACAAAGTAAAGGTGAGGTACAGGTGGGCACCCATCGCCCGAACAGGGACTTAAACCCTGGACCCTCAGATTAAAAGTCTGATGCTCTACCGACTGAGCTATCCGGGCTCGTGAGGGCATGCCCCAAGTTTTCGGTGTAGACGCTCAAGGCGGGGGTGTCCTGCAGGTGCGGTTCTGTTGGTCGTTTCCGCCATTGTGTTTTACACTAGGCCCCGACGATGCTTCTCAGACTTACAGGGTTCTGTCAGCTTTGGGTTCTGTGCACCTTTCTGAAGTAGGGTTGTTCAGTCTTACATCTGGAGGCGATGCCACCTGTAGATTGCAGTTCATCAAGTACACCTGAACCGGGTAATGGGATTCTGGGAGTTGGCAGGTAAGTGAAACTCAGACGTGTTTTAAAACTACCCTGACAGCTTATCTTTGGTATTTTTCTGCTCTTGCATGCCTTATAGGTTCCTTCAAAGCAAACATTTGTAAAATCACAGAAATTGTTGTATGCTCACATTGGTTTACATTAAACATGTACAGTATATATATAGACTGTGGTTCACAAATCTGATCTTGTGTGGTGTGTTATCATCGTCACAGCACACCACACGTTATAGGTGCAAAACTATTAAATCCAGGATTTTTTGTGCTCATGTTTGTGGTCTCTCCCAGTTTTAAACTACTCTACAATTTAAAAAAAAATTGGTGAGGCCCCCGGCATAAGAGCTACCTTCTCAATGCACGGTAATTCATCACTGTCCCTGGAGGTAAGCCAAATCACAGTTGCATGCCCCCTCATCGAGCACACATGAAATGGCCACTTTGGCTCAGATGGTATGCAGGTACTTGAAAGTGGGATGCGAATTAAAAGATGCCCTTTTAAGCCTGAGGGCAAACAGGCTTTTCAAGCAATAGCTGGCAGCGGTGGGATTTGAACCCACGCCTCAGAAGAGACTGGAGCCTTAATCCAAACGCATTTACAAAAAGCAGAAAGAGCGTGTCTACTGTTCTTTTTTGAGCAACAGCAGGCGCGCATACTGACAACCGGCCATTAGGCTGTTTATGCCAGGAACACGTTCCATCTGTAACAGAGCCGCTCGTTAACAAACACGTGAGAGTGTATACTGGGCTGCATTGTTTTCTGTTTCGAGAGAGGAATCCTGTTGTACCGACCTTAAGATAACGCAACAAAGCTGCTCGTGAAATTGTATGTCCGCAAAGCAAACACCTAAAGCAACCGTAGTCGGCAGGGTTTGAACCTGCGCGGGGAGACCCCAATGGATTTCAAGTCCATCGCCTTAACCACTCAGCCACGATTACAATAGATTACAGGTCCTCTGGGCTTAGCGCGTGTGGCAAGGTGGGGCGAGCCGGCAGCGTAACAGGCGATGTAATGGGGCGTCAAATACGGACAGGCAGGACATCAACAAAAACAGCCAACAGTCCCCTGTCATGACCCGGAATCGCTGCGGCCACCAAAAAGAGTCATAACCATAATATGATCAAGGCAAGCCAACAGCCCTCTGGCGAAGTTGTGAGAGCAGGACTTCCCGACTACATCTACAGGGAGGGCAGCCTTTTGCTCAGCTGTCAAAGAATTTCTGGTGCGTGTGCTGAAGCAACGCACGATCAATACAAAGGGCGATGCCAGAACAGCTCACAAAGTAAAGGTGAGGAAGAGGTGGGCACCCATCGCCCAAACAGGGACTTGAACCCTGGACCCTCAGATTAAAAGTCTGATGCTCTACCGACTGAGCTATCCGGGCTCGTGAGGGCATGCCCCAAGTTATCGGTGTAGACGCTCAAGGCGGGGGTGTCCTGCAGTTGCGGTTCTGTTGGTCGTTTCCGCCATTGTTTTTTACACTAGGCCCCGGCGATGCTTCTCAGACTTACAGGGTGCTGTCAGCTTTGGGTTCTATGCACCTTTCTGAAGTAGGGTTGTTCAGTCTTACATCTGGAGGCGATGCCACCTGTAGATTGCAGTTCATCAAGTACACCTGAACCGGGTAATGGGATTCTGGGAGTTGGCAGGTAAGTGAAACTCAGACGTGTTTTAAAACTACCCTGACAGCTTATCTTTGGTATTTTTCTGCTCTTGCATGCCTTATAGGTTCCTTCAAAGCAAACATTTGTAAAATCACAGAAATTGTTGTATGCTCACATTGGTTTACATTAAACATGTACAGTATATATATAGACTGTGGTTCACTAATCTGATCTTGTGTGGTGTGCTATCATCGTCACAGCACACCACACGTTATAGGTGCAAAACTATTAAATCCAGGATTTTTTGTGCTCATGTTTGTGGTACTTTGAGAACCGATCAATAATTATTAGCTGCTTGAGCCGAATTGTAGTCTAGAGCAAAAGCTTCTATCACCTCGCCTGAGTCTGAAACCACAGCATGGCCACAAAGGTAGACACCATCACAGGGCTTTGAACAAGACCCATCCACATAGATGTGTTGTCCCCCATCTAGGGGCGTATCCAACAGATCGACCCTAGATGAACAAGAGGTTGTCAGTTCAAAGATGCAATCATGATCAACAGTCAACTCTGCCATATCCACCCAGATAGCCTTTACATTTGGCCCAGATCTGTTTTAAGCCCCTTGCCTCCGTTTCTAGCTCAGAGACGTTTTCTGATTGTGAACCAGATCCGTGCCAGATAGAGGTTTCAGCTTAAACATTCTAACTGCCATCAGTTTAGTATTTATATCGGTTTACGGATCTGGCCCAGATAATTTTTCCCATAGGTAACCGAAAGACATTAGTTGTCTCTGACACTGGTTTGGTCCAGATCTGCAATATGATTCTGAGCCGATACTGTTTTCACATAGGCTTCCTTATGTGGACCACATCCGAAAAACTTTTCTCAAACTGTGTGAAGAACTCCGTATAAACATTTTCAAAACAACATGGTTACCTGTCTGCATATATTTTTTTCTATCTAGAGCATGAGATAAATCCATTGTCATTAAGCTGAGCAATATTATCAGTGTTTAAAAATACAGCAACAGCATTTTGTGATTCAGGTCCATCACGGCACAGGTCCGTTTTCATCCGTAATACGGACTTCAGCCAGAAGCGCCAAAAAAATTCAGCAAACCAAGCTGTCGACGCCATTTCTCTCATTCTGAATCTGAACCCTCGGAAATTCAAACCGACCAGCTATACCACAAGTAAGTTTTTATGTGTTATGTACATCTACCTGTATGTGTTTATTCTAATTTACTGCCTACTTAAATGTGCAAGTGAAATGCTGTTTGCTTTGTAGATAGCAGGCTGTTATTTGCGCACCACAATCGGTGTTAGCCATTTGATGTTAAAGCCGCATCTGCTATAGCGCTACTACGCTAGCATATACAAATATGAGTGTTGCACAGAATAAACCTAATTATAGGATAACCTTATAAACTTTTTAATAATATATATTTGCGCTAATGTGCTGAATTTTAAAAGGTAGTCTTATGCCGTTATAGCGCTGAGAATTGCAGCCAGACATTCATGAAAATGACATGCAACATTGTGTGCTTAATTTTACACATTGACCAACCATTAAAACACTCGCTTTGATTGTATGCTGCCAGCTAGCCATCATTTAACAGTGTCAGTCCACAACCTGCAGCTTATGTAGATCTATAACCGCTTCGTTGCACTAGCAGAAAAACCTTGACGCGATCCTCACCTTCTGCTAGTGCAACGAGGCGGCCATAGCCTACGTGTAGCTGCAGATTGTGTCATCAGTGACTATAGGCGCTTTACGTTACATGGACATTAACAATCAGATTAATCATTAAACTGATTAATATCAGAACGCTGAATACTCCGGTTTACATGCAACTTGAACCTAAAAAAATTGGATTTCGTGATGACGGCATTCACCCTCAAGTCTGCGTATTTTTAAATGAGGAGAGGCGACCCCGTAGTAAAAGTAGGTATTTTATTTACCCAAATAATCATATGAATAAAGCTCTGGGTCACAGCTGTCCCTGTTTATACAATTATATGAAAGTCTTATGTCCAGGCACTCTGTGACTGCTCGCTCTTGACCCCCACATTTATACACAGTGATACAAATCTCCCGCGTCAGGACAGGGTCCTCCTTGAATTCCGATCTTTCTACTATTTATACATAGTTATCACATATGTGAGGTGCATAAGGCAAAGGTATCTCCTTATTAGAGTCCTTATGACTGCTTGTGGCAGCCAAACACTCTGCAGCAGTCATGCTCTGTTGCACACTCTGACCCATCTCCCTCGCATACCAGAGCAGGAGGTATGTGAGATAAACATGCCTCTACTCCTAAACATTTTATATATGAATAAGCAGCAAGCATAAATGATTATAAGTAATATTGATGAAACATAGATGATTATGCCCTTCACATTTGATATCATGCTTTGTCATTGTCCTCATTGGGTAGCTTAGACCTATTTTTCCTTTTTCCTACAGACATAGGCTACACTATATTGCTCACAGCACTAGATCAATCAGTCACACAATGAAACATGGCTTCTCAAAAATCACCAGACATACCCTAGTACAATACTACGGCCATTAAGTAGTCTGCAGTTTAGTTAGTATATTTAGGCTGGCCCAGACGATCTTTATTTTTGATAAACCAGACACATTTTCCAGTCACATAATAAATAAAATTAAGTAAGACAACAACTTACAACATACTTTCCATTCAAACTGTTGAGACGAAGGTATAATACTTTCATTCCATTCCAAAATTCCATACTTTTTTAAATTATTATTTACAGTTGAGAGTTACCTAAATTAAAAAAATGAATAGACGCAAGACACCTGTTTCCAGTTCAGCGTTGCGGAGAAGAGCCAGGGTGGACCTTATAAAGAAGGTTAACTGATATCGGCCAGGAAACACCTGCAGCCACACTTCCTCCCAGATATATTGGGTCTCCAACAAATGATGTTGCAGAACCTGAAAATGAAATCATGGAAGAAAATCTTGGATTAGATCCAATGGCAGCTGTTGTGTCTGACCCAGAGGAAAGATCTTATTATCATGATGATAGTGATGTAGAAGAAATATCTGACTGGGAGGAACCGGAAAAACTCAGAAATCGCCTTTCCAACTGGGCATTAACATATGGTATTTCCCATATTGCACTTTCGGCTCTCTTGGCAATATTAACGGTCCACCACCATGACTTGCCAAAAGATGCACGAACTCTTCTTAACACAAGAAGAGATTATTCTGTTAGGGAGCTCTGCGGTGGCCTATACCACTACATTGGCATTATTGAGGCGTTAAAACATACCCTTTCCCAGTGGAAAGACAAGCTTGTCGATGGATGTTGTTTACATCTTCAAATGTCAGTGGATGGCCTGCCACTTTTTAAAAGTTCAGGTCTTCAGTTGTGGCCCATTTTAGGTAGGTTGGTTGGAGTACCCATGAAAGAACCTGTAGTCATCGGGATGTACTCAGGTATGAAGAAACCTGACTCATCAAAAATGTTTCTCACAGATTTGGCAAATGAGCTTTCAAAATTACAGGAGGGGTTTACATTTGAGGGGAAAAGGCTCATTTTAAAAGTTCATTCAATTATCTGTGACGCACCGGCAAAATCCTTTGTGAAAGTCACAAAGGCTTTTAACGGTTACTATGGCTGTGACAAGTGTATTCAGAGTGGGGTGTACCTCAACCACCGCATGACATACCCCCTCCTGAATAGCCAGACACGGTCTGATGAGGCATTTGCCAGGCAGGAAGATGAGGACCACCACCATGGCCCTCATGCCTTCACAAATGTAAATTTTGGTTTGGTGTCCCAAGTCCCACTGGACTACATGCACCTGGTGTGCTTGGGGGTTGTAAGGCGCCTCATCTTTCTGTGGATGAAAGGTCCTCTTACTGTCAGTGTACCAGGGAGAGACGTGGACAGAATATCCAGAAATCTTCTAAGTTTAAGACCCCACATTCCTTCAGAATTTGCTAGAAGGCCAAGAGCACTGAACGAAGTGGATAGGTGGAAGGCGACGGAGTTCCGTCAGTTTCTATTATACACAGGGCCGGTGGTGTTGCGTGAGGTGTTAAGACCTGATCTATATGCAAACTTCCTGCTGCTTTCGACAGCCATGGCAATGCTGGTCTCCCCTTTCTTTGCCAGAAAGCACAACGGATATGCCAACAGCCTCCTTCATGCTTTTGTGGAACATTTTGCAAGCCTGTATGGAAATGATCAGCTAGTGTACAATGTGCATGGGTTGACCCATCTTGCACAGGATGCAAAACATTTTGGCAATCTGGATGATATATAATCCTTTCCATACGAAAATTATTTGCAAAAACTCAAGGGTTTTGTACGCAAACCCTCAAATCCCCTGGCCCAAATAATCAGACGCCTGTCCGAGGGATTAAATGGTGGTGTTACAAGTGACCAACCCATCAAATTGTGCAAAGAACATGCCCGAGGCCCTGTACCAGTACCAAACTTGATCTGTCACCAGTATGACGAACTGATATCAGAGAGGTTCACCATGACCACAACATGTCAGAACAACACATTTCTGGTGGGCAAAAATGTGTGTCAAATAATGAATTTAATTGACTGTCACGGTGATGTCACAATTGCCTACAGACAGTACGGGACAGTTGGACATTTTTTTACCTATCCTTTTAATTCAGAAATTCTAAACATTGTGATCCCAGCTGACCTAGGCCATGAGATAAAATTCTCCAAACTGTCATCTTTCACACAAAAATGCATGGCTGTCCCTTTCAATGAGGCAATGGTGGTTATACCATTGTTTCATATGAAGGACTAGACTTTATTTTTGAAAATCATAATCAGTTCAGTTATAAAATCATCTTTTATTTTTTTATTTTTTACACAATGATTTTTAACAGACATTTTGTGGAGTCATTTTCCTTGACGAGGACACAACAGAAGTTGTGCCGAGGTCATGGGTTAAAGATGACGAATGCTTTTGGCCAACATTCATTTCCGAGGAAAAAACCCAAAAGGCCATAAAGAGGCACGAAATGCCAGGCCCTGGCTGGAAAAGCTTCAAAATAAGAACACTCTTTGAAAAAGGTAAATAAACAAGCAAACAGGGCAATTCTGTGTATTTTCATGTTAGGAAACAGTTATGCCATACTTCCTTTGTTCTTAAATATCTCCATATCTGTCTCTCTTAATTTTTTTTATAAAAGTATATGACTTCAGTCAGGCAAGGCAAAAGCTGAAGGACTACAATAAAAATGGAACGGCAGTCCTCCAATCAGAGGATGAGGGCTCAACTGCAAAAAGGAGAAGAAAAGCGACACAGTATGTACATTATAGATAATTGTTGTAGTACTGAAAAAGCTATGGCTGGGGATGGGTTTGGGGTACAAGTCTGTAGTATCAAAATGACACCTCAAAGTAATATCTTAAAAAAATATCTTAAATGTTCATGCCTGCCCATTGAATGATGCTATTGCCTTGTCATTACAATTTGACCTATGTCTTCACTAGATACGCAGGATTTGAAAACGGCAGTACTGACTCTGAGAAGACTCCAAAAAGAAGACCAGAGTCTCGGCCTCTCCCTATTAGTGCTACCCTTCTTAGGCTCCCTCCACCCCCCCTCTGTAAGTTTTGATTTGCTTTCCAACTTCAACAATGCACAGTCCAGTGATTTGTACCACTGCAATATGTTGATTCACGGTTATCCCTTTATCCAAAAGCGGACTTCGCAGTGGACATGGGTCAGGAGTCTCTGGACAACACAGGACAGAAAAACATAGGACAACAAACCTATACAGACATAAGCTGGAATGTGAGGAGGGAGTCAGACCCCTTTAATGGTAGGAATCATACTCTGTAGCAAAATTACAATACAAATGAAAGTACAAAGGTAATGTTCTGTCCTTTTCCTTTCTCTCCTTGTCCGACAATCTGCCTCTCTTGTTATAATTTTCCGTCAATGGTCATCTAGTAATCAATAGCTCAGCGCAGTCAACAACACCACCACCACCTCAATACTTGAGTCCAGTGTCTGACATCAATATGGGCTTCCCCTATTCACATGGTGACTTTTTCATACACATTTTCAAGTACATGTGTACAATAAATATCCTGTATATATATACTTATTTTTTCTTGTTTTCTGATTTTAACATTTACATACCTTTCCTCAATTAGCCAGCTGTGGTGGAGAGCCTGGAGGTCACCTCCTCTTCAAGCCAACCTTCAGAGTTGGCCATGAAACAGGGCCAATTCTTTGCACACGTAAAAAAAAAGAGTGTACTTATTCATTCACAGTGTTAACAATGTTTACAACATATATATATGAGTGATAGTATGCAGCTGTGGGTTGATTTTATTGACGATCATTGTGTGTATTATTTCCTTAATGTTTTAATAACATTCTTTTCTCCAGATTAACACTTTTTTTTTCAACTTTCACAATGTTTCAGCGGCTCAGCTACATGGCCTATTGCTTTTAGAAAACCTAAAACAGCAGGTGGCCCAACTCGCCACCATTGTGAACCTGCTCATGGCCAAGGTCAATAATGGCCTCCAGCCAGCAGCCTTTGAGTGGTCCGAGGAATTTCAATTCCCCCTGGAATCAGATGCAGAGCTGGACCGCTTTGAGGCCTGGCTGGTGGACCCTGCCAATGATAGGCAGAAACATGCCCTTGTAAGCATATTCCCCCAATATGTTCTCATTGTACTCAAGACACTTGTTTCATTTTACACTAAATCTAATTAATCTGAACTAATAATTATTGCTAGACTAAGCTCTTTATGATTATGTAACTTGAATCTTATGGATATCATCCAATTGCCCACACTTATTCATTAAAAACACTGTCAAAAAAGTGGCTTAACTGTTTAAAAACTTGTGCAACGATGATCCAACCACAATCTTCATGCCCCAGGTGAATACAATGTCTGCTGTCGGGGGTGTTGATTTGAAGAGGGTGACATGGAACATACGGTCATACCTGTTTTCCTGCCCCTTTCCCGAACAATTAATTGGAAGGGTGTTAACAAGAAGAGGGCCTTCCACAGGATGGCATCACGGGCCCTCCTCAGTCGTAAGTAGACTATTGCTTCAAATGTTTATCTCGTCATTACAATGCCCTTAGTGAATTAATATTTATTCACTCAAAAGTCTTACAGATTACTACTGGAAAAGAGTTTAACAGTCAAAACTGATTGTTATAGAAATATATATATATATATATATATATATATATATATATATATATTCATACATACATACATACACACACTACCGTCAACGGCTCACTTCTGCATTTAACTCCATTATAACTAGCTTTATTAAGTAGTCAACTGGAATGCTCCAAGATCATTATTAGTGCACAAAAATCTGTCAAGAGGTGCTGAACACATATGGGATAGCTTTGAGAGTTGTTGGCTTTGAATGTCTAATTTTTGTTTTAGAGAATAAATAACAAGTGTGCCATATGCATTTATCAATACAGAAGTTGAATGCATTAAAATGTCAAAAAATTTAAACGTTTCTAAAACAAAGCTTTGTATTAAACTATAAAAGTTTGCTAAACTATAAAAGGGTAAACAAAGCATCATGGTATTCCTTTTAGGCTCTTTAAGAATCACAAATTTTTGCACACTTGGAATTCTCCCAATGAGTTTTAAGTAGACATTGGAAATGGTTATTATTAAACACTAAAATGTGCCCATACCTGTTGAGTACATCCTGACTGATTTCTGTATACTCATTATGACCGTAAAGCATTCAAGATCATTATTTCATGAAGCTAGTTATAATGGTGTTTAATGCCTTATTGAGCAGGTGACCTCAAACTTGAACGGTAGTGTGTGTGTAAATGCATATATACAGTGGTGACCAAAAGTATCCGGAAGTGTTGGTTTTTGAGCAAGATTCACACACTTTTTAGTTTTTTTATGAAATAACCAAACCAGGGTATTTCCAATAGCTCAACTCAACTGAAACAACAATTGTTTTACCCAAATTCAACACAAAATATCACCAAACTCTATTTGAGCTGTCAAACGATTAATCACGTTTAAACGCATCCAGAATAAAAGTTTTGTGTTTACATAATATTTGTCTGTGTACTGTGCATATTAATTTTGTATTTATAAAAACATACACATACATATATGTCTATATATATATATACTGTATATATTTAAGAATAAAAATAAATGAACATTTATTTTTAATTAAAATGATTGGATTCTATGTATAAATACATGTAAATATTTCCTAAATGTGTATGTGTTTAGATGTAGACTATATACATTGCCTAAAACTCGATCACAACCTGCCTTTTACATCAGGCTTTATTTGTAATTTAAATATTATGCTGCTGTATTTTCAGAGACCCCCACAGATATTTGAGTTTTCTGCTTTCATGGGCTCCCATCCAACTCGAACCCTGTGTAGTGGGGAGATGAATGAAGTAGTCTACTTTTACTCGCTAGGAAGTACAAGGACAAACAACATATACCATACCTTTACAAGAGAGGATGACAATCGATCCTTCCTGCACAGATTTCCATTGATTCAATTCTTCAAGTTTTGACGCCTTCGTAAAAAACAGAATACACAAACAATAATGCCTTCTGTTTATTATTCGATCTTGCTGTTTTTTTTTTATTAGGCCTTGGGGCTACGTCTTAACCTCCATGGTTTGATATAGTCGATTTGTCTTATTTTGCTTCAGTTTTACACGATCAGTTTTTTTATTATTAGGCTATTATTACTGCATTCCATCAACTAATGCACAAACCATTATAGAAGTAGGCCTAATTAGAAGGATGGGCCAATATTCATTTGAGCAAATGCAATATATGTCTGCCTGTTTTGTTGTCATGTAGTCCTAGCACTGATCCAAATTTCTCATTCATCCTCATCTGTAATGACATCTGTTTCCCAGGTGCAGTGCGCAAATGCACGTTGACGGCAAATGCGACAGAGGCAGAAATATGGAGGCATGCCATAAGGTGGTTTGCCCTTTCAACAGATAGGAGAGGAGGGCGCCAGGAGAGACTGGCACGTCAGCAGCAGCAGCAGCAACAGCAGCCACAGGACCACCCATCGAGTGAAGCCGATCAACGATGCAAGAAACCGGATTTTGTTTAAGTGCATGTTTTTTTTGGTTCACGTTGTTTTAATAGCCTGTGCGTTGTTTATCATTAGGCTACAACAAAGAATTTGTGGTCATAAATTCTGTGTTTGTTGTTGACTTTGTTCATTTTGTTAGTTTTTTGTCCTATCATTAAACCTGTGAATTTGTGGTCATTAATTATGTGTTTGTTGACTTTGTTCACGTTGTTTTAGTATGCGTTTTAATCATTAAAACAATTTATTTCAGCTATAGCCTATACGCATTGCTCCAACTGAAACCTGTAGCCTTTATCAAGTTAAGTCAAGCTATTTATTTATAGCCAATGCCTTGTAGTGAAAATGTTTTTCTGGACATTCCACAAACTGTAAAAAATGTAGGACTATGCCTAGGTAGTCTATAGGTTACTATGATACCCTAACTGACAAAAATGCCGAAAATAAGGCAAAAGCAGAATCCGGTGGTGATTTAAGAAGAATACACATCCGGCACAGGTCAGGTAGGCGGAATCATTTCACGCACCCGTTACACATCTGTAACGGGATGATCGGGAGGCGCTGGATCGGCGCTGGCATATATCCGCAACAACCCCTAAAAACAGACCCGAAACGGCTTCGGCCCGATGTGCGTTTGGACTCCGGAACGATTCCGCGAGGCTGATCCGGACCAGATCCGGCTCTATCGTATTGCGGTTGCGGCCCTGTTCCGTTACAGAGTCCAGTGGCTATCTGGGCATCATACCCAAAAGTCCCAGCAAAGCACGATTAATGTTTGCTGTCGTTTGTATGTCAAGATTTTTCGTAGCCAGCAAAATAGCCTCGTACCCTGATCGTCTTTGTGCTGTCATGTGTTGTGTTTGCATGTTGTGTAAAATTGCACCGACCTGATGCGACGCATACAATGTCATTGGGTGTGACAGAACAGTTTTCTCTGCCATTTGCACAATCAAAGCAGCTGCAGCCACAGCACGAAGACATGCTGGCATACCTGTAACTATTTTATCTAACTTTTTGGACAGATATGCTACTGGTCTATATGTGGAGCCATGCAGTTGCAACAGGACACCAACGGCTACACCCTCTGCCTCCCTAGCATGCAAGTGAAAAGGTTTGGTATAGTCTGGTAGGCCCAATGCTGGTGCTTTAATGATGGCTGCTTTTAATGCATCAAAATGTTCATCTGCCTCGGACGTCCAGTCCAGACGTGTGTTGGGCAGAGTTTTGTGATCATTCAGACCTCTCAGGTGCCTATCATGAATCGTGCAGTCAGGTATCCACGATCTGCAATAGTTCACTAGTCCCAGAAAACTTTGGAGCTGCTGTACTGTTCGTGGGGACTTAATGTTTCTTATCAGTTGGATCCTGTCTGTGGATATTGCTCTGAGGCCTTGCATCAGTACATGACCTAAGTATTTCACCTTAGTCTGGATCCATTGAAGTTTTTCTTTTGAGGCTTTGAAACCTGCGTCCGCAAGCACATTGCACACAATCACAGATGCTTTTTCACAGTCCTCCTGTGTCTCCCCCGACACTAGGATGTCATCTGCAAACTGAAGCACACACACTGTTGATGGCAAATCATTCATTATGGCCATTCATTATCTGCGCACTGCTGCCGAAAAGACAGCGGGTGAGTCCGCATAGCCCTGTGCAAGACGCTTCCACTGATATTGATTAATAGCTCTCAGGTCCTGAGTTAATCGCCAAGTTTTCCCATCGGCTTTCACTACAGGGTTAATTGGTGTGTTGTATGGTGAATGTGTTGGTTCGAGGACACCCTGCTGGACAAAATTTTCAATCAAAGGCTTAATACCTTCCTCTTTATCCCTTGACAAAGGGTATTGCTTAATGTAAACAGGTTTATTTGTTTTAAGCTTTGCTCTATAAGGTTCCATATCAATGAAACCAGTGTCATCCTTGAACTGAGACCATAACAAAGGGTTAATCATGGAGTCCACCCGTGCAGGCATGCTGGCACAGGAAACTGGCGTGTGTGAGCTGCTTCGCTGCTCACATGTCGGTAATGGATCAATGGATGCCTGTAAACTGGACAGAAAAGAGAAAACAACTTTTTTTGCAGTGAATTTAATATCCATACCCAATTTGTGCATCATATCACGACCTAAAAGATTTAGTGGAGCACCTGGTATAATTGTAAATTTGTGAAAGAATGGTTTAACACCTGAAGCTTTAACCTCCAAGGGAGGTGTCACAGGACATGCATTGTCAGTTCCTGTTATTCCCACAGAGTGAATTATCTGATTAGTCAAAGGACCCTCATATTCTTTAGCTGTCATCGATGAAGCATCAGCACCTGTATCAAGCAGGAATGTTAGAAGCTGCCCATTCACCACAAGGGTAAATTAAGGCAAATCCTCTCCATTATTTGAAAATGTTAGGGTCATCATACATAAATCGGAACTGACATCACTCTGTGGGCACCCCTATGCTTGGTTGGGGTGCCATTGGGTTTGAAAGGTTGCACCCTAGTTCTCGTTACTCCGCTGTGGTGCGCGTCTCCTATCAGCAGAGTCACACTCTGCGAGACGAGCTGGGGGCCGAGTATCACCCGAGGTCAGTTGTGGCGTCATGTGCCTCTGCAACTGCCTGCACTGACGTTTGAAATGGCCCCTCCTTCCACAGTGATAACATACCCTATCTGACTTCCCCCTTTGTTGTGTGCCTGTCTGTGGGTAAGAAGTTTGATTGCGGTTATTTGTAAACATGGCATTTAAAATTTTAACAGTGAAACCACCCGATGCGTCAAGTTCCCTTATTCGTTTTCCTAGAGTCTCTATGGACATCTCGTGCAAATTCGATGTGGTGATTCGGATTAATTGCGCTTGCTTCGCATTCATGTTATTCAACATTGTGTTAATAAACAGAGGCTTTAATTCATTGGTTAAGGGAAGTTTAGAATCGTCGGTCCACGCTCTCTGAAAACGCACGAAGAATTCAGACACAGATTCTTTCGGTCTTTGTTTAGTGCTGGCAGCAAACAACAAATCTTGTCTGCTACCTAGACGTTCATCAAGAAAAACTCTCAACTCAAAATGTGTCAACATTAGTAACCTTCTCCCAAAAGAATTCATGCGGGTTTTGAGACGTACCACTGCCGGTAATCTTATCATTATCGGATGATAACGTGGGGCACTTTTGTACTAACATTTGTTCAGTTACATCTCACTCGAGCGTTCTCAATAAAACTGCCCTGAAATCGCTCCCTGCAAAATGTGCATATTTTGTATGCGTCTTTAAAAGAGTCACATATTTCCCTACTTCTTGTGGGGATGGCAGACTCTTACAAATTGATTCCATATCGGACATTTTTAGCGGTCTAATATTCACGGTATTGCCAGCTCGAATCCAAACCATTGAATTCTGAGGTGCGTCACACGCAACAAGTTCGTCATCTAACTTTTTGTTTTCCGTCTTTTTAACAGGTTTCACGTTTTCAATTGCATTGCGCTGTGCGCTGGGTTGAATGTTCTTGGGACCATTTTTCTGCGGCACAGGGGCTGACGGCAAAGTTTCGGGCTGGCAAAAAGTACTGTATGACGGTGGCATTTTAGATGCACCCTGCTTTGCTACATAAGCAATAATTAGTTTTTTCTCAGGACCTTCATCCCAAACATTTTTATAATCTTTCCATAGAGCACAAGCTTTAATCATGTATGTATAATCCCAATTCGGATCACCCGTCTTTCACCATACTTTTTGCCCTCTCGATTCCGTCATCCGAAAATTAACCTTCTCTCGGATACGGTGAATCCATTTGTGGTTTCATTTTCTTTGATCACCTTGCGAAATTACTGACATACGGTTCGACATAAAAACCTTGATCATTTCTATACATAAATGCAACTGGCGTTTCGCCAGGCAACGGACGTTTCGAATTAGAACCTCCCATCTTCCACTTCAAGAACACAGATAAGTATTGGGGTTTAGTATTTGGAACCCTGAATGCTCAATCGACTGTTTCAACTATAATGCATGTATCGTATTTTGACCCTGGGTGATTTTGATTCACCTCACTTTTAGTCACACTCTATCAACATTCGATTATGATTTGAATATGAATTTATTTCTCTAAACAGAATTTCTGAAATAACAAAAGATGACAAAAGCTGTTTCTGAATGACAAAGCTTACATCGCAATCACCATATACAGTAACATGACATGTATATCTTACTCGTGTGTTAATAATTGTTTTCAGGCAATTAATGTTGTGTGCAACCACATCACAACAATGGGAATTAAATCCCACTAACAATGAGCGCTAAACCTATTTCGTCTCTCTACGAAATATTAATCACCAGAATCCTACAGGATAAGTGGCATATATGCTTCAATCAAAATTTGTCAAAGAAATATCAGAGCATTTCTTCCAACCAAAATGTGTCAAAGAAATATTTTAAAACACTTACCCTTTTAATTGTAGGTCTGTGCCCGATCGTCGGTGTGCCTGCCTCAGCTCGGCTTTGGTCTCTTGATTCGAAGAGGTTTTCGCAGGTTTGAATCCTGCCGACTACGTTTGCTGAGCATCGAGCTCAGCTGCTAATTTGTGTCTCTCGAATAGTTAAACCGAAACTTCATCTCAAGTCAAGGCCTTGGCCGCAATCCCCAGGTTGGAAGCCGTGATTGTATAGTGGTTAGTACTCTGCGTTGTGGCCGCAGCAACCCCCGGTTCTAATCCGGGTCATGGCAGCATATTGTGGGGTCTTGATGAACCACGTCTTCCCTCTCACTTTGGCCATGTGTAGGTGACGAGCACCAACTGCCTTCTAAGCCTTTTACCCGGGTTTGAGTAGTGGCTAACGCACTGAAATAAATAAAAAACCAGATACACCATGCACTTCCTCATCAAAACCAGATGATTCCTCCCAGCTATCCAAAATGGCAGAGTGCGTTAAAGATATACAACATTGGATGACCTGTAATTTCCTTCTTTTAAATTGTAATAAAACAGAAATATTACTTATCGGACCAAAGACACGCAAACCGAATATTTCTGATTATAAACTGCAAGTTGAAGGATGTACCGTTACTCAAACAAATACAGTAAAAGATCTAGGCGTTATATTAGACAGCAACCTGTCATTTCGAAATCACATCTCAAATGTCACAAAAACAGCCTTATTCCACCTAAGAAATGTTGCCAAGTTAAGAAATATTCTGTGTGTTGCTGACACGGAGAAGCTTATTCATGCATTTATGACCTCAAGACTTGACTACTGTAATGCGCTACTTAGTGGTTGTCCTGCATCATCAATAAACAAACTACAGTTAGTTCAGAACGCAGCTGCCAGAGTTCAAACCAGGTCCAGAAAATACGATCACATAACCCCAATTTTATCAACCCTTCACTGGCTACCCATTAAGTATAGTATTGACTTTAAAGTTATTTTAATCACTTATAAAGCCTTAAAGGGTTTAGCCCCTACCTACCTAACAGAGCTTCTATCACACTACAACCCATCACGCTCTCTAAGATCTCAAAATGCAGGACTTTTGATAATACCTAGAATATCTAAATCCACCAAAGGGGGCCGAGCTTTCTCATACGTAGCACCTAAACTCTGGAATAGCCTTCCTGACACTATTCGAGGATCAGACACACTCGCCCAATTTAAATCTAGATTAAAGACACATCTTTTCAGCCAAGCATTCCCTTAAAGCAAATATGTTTAATAAACCACCAGGAGATGCTGACATTAGATATTATTTACTAGAATAATTGGATTTATTATATAACACACCATGTAGTGTGTTTTACCCTTTCTTGGTTTTTCGTTTTTCCCCTGTAAAGCTGCTTTGGAACAATGCAAATTGTGAAAAGCGCTATATAAATAAAATTGAATTGAATTGAATCTATGTCCGTGTGAGAGCCACTGGTGGCCTGAGAAGCAAACAGACTCCAGTCTGTGTGTAGAAACCTTTCCTGGAGTGAAAAGTCTGCCCCCGCAGGCCACACCTTGATGGTCTTCACTGATGGCTTCACACGATTGATGAGATTAATGTACTTGGGGGTGAGGAACAAAGAAAGGTGATCAGATTGACCCAGGTGGGGGAGGGGGGTCGCGGTGTAAGCTTCAGCCATGTTTGTATAGACATGGTCCAAAGTTATGTTTCCTCTTGTGTTGCAGGAAACATGCTGATGGAATTTAGGGAGCACTGTCTTTAAGTTTGAGTGATTAAAATCTCTCGCAACAATATATGCAGCCTCCGGGTGAGCAGTCTGTCGTGTACTGATGGCTGCATGAAGTTCTTTCATAGCAAGCTTGGCATCAGCATCCGGTGGAATATAAACTGCCGTTATAACGGTGGAAGTGAATTCCCGTGGCAGATAAAACGGTCTAGATTTAACCATGAGAAGCTCAAGGTTATCCGGCGGGTGTCTCCCGACAATAACAGAGTTCGTGCACCAAGCTTTGTTGATGTAAATGCACAATCCACCTCCTCTTGTCTTGCCGGATTCCTCTGCCGTTCTATCCACCCGGTATGTGTTGTAGCCCGCTAACTCAATAGCGTTGTCCGGTATACCGCTGTGTAGCCATGTTTCCGTGAAGATTATGACATTGCAGTTCAAAAGTCTTTTGCTGTTGATGATGCGGAGTCTAATCTCGTCCATTTTGTTCACTAATGATCGAACATTAGAAAGGAAAATGCTGGGTAAAGAGAGCCGGTGTGGTGTTAGCTTTAGCCTAGCTCTTAGCCCTCCGCGCTTCCCCAGCCTTTGTTTACGATCTCGACGCCACCGACAAGCACTTCCGCCCGGCCGTGTAGGGTGCGTAGCATCGGATGTTCTGACGATCTCATGGACGAGTTGAATGTTACTGATACAACTTCCGGACATGCGTAAACTGATATCCAAAAGCTCCTGCCGGGTGTACGATGTAAATGCACAACTGTTCTGGACGAACAGACCTGAGATGAGCAAGAAATACACTATATAAATGCTAAAACTGGAGAGATGCTGAGCCTCGCGATGTACACGCGCCGCCATCTTGGTCTAAACTTGTAAATGGACTTGTAAAATCTTGATTTTGATGAAAGCAACTGATAAGTGAGCAAAAGCACCAGCCAGTGCATGTAGCATTTGCATGGACTTGGGCCAGGACGTCCAACTGCAAGACCAGACTGCTGAAAGATAACACAGAGGTCTGCAAAAGGAACATCTCTGTTGAAACGCACCACTCTGCTTGCATTGGCCGGGAATCAGACCCGGGTCTCCCGCGTGGCAGAATTCTACCACTGAACCACCAATGCTGCCCTTGACGACTGCCCCTAGAGGCCGATGCGCAAACAAACCAAAACGATGCCCAGGAACCGATCCCTTTTTGCCAAGGCATCCCCTTTGTCCCTAGTAACAGAATCCATTAACGTGTGAAATGCCGAGTTGGATGAATACCGTTAAGGCTCACGTTTCTAGAGAGACTGCAGTGAAAGACCACTGAACAGGAAAAGGCCCTCCCATTTGCATTGGCTAGAAATCTTACCTGGGGTTCCCACACGGGACACATAGAGCTTTAACAGCCACATTTCTGATCAAAAGTACCACCCTACCTGCATTGGCTGGGAGCTGGACCCCTGCCTCTTAACAGGGAACCGAGTATTCTACAACTGATTATAAACAGAATTTCCAAGAGCAGCTGCTAAACTGATCCATTTGAGCTGCCCCTCACACCACAAGTAATTTGCACATAAAGCAGAAAACGTGAAAGTGTTGACAGATGAATGGCTCAAGTTTTAAAAGAGGCCATTGAACAGACACACAGAAGAGCCCACAGGATGTGAACAGCCTGGTTTGACACAGCAAACTATGACACACACACTAGACTATCACTTGCAACGGCCGGGAATCAGACCCCGGTCTCCCACTTGGGAAGAAAGAATTCTACCACTGAACCACCAATGCTGTCTGTTGCCTTCACCTTCAGGGTCCGCCCCTAACCCCACACGTCCGGTGCCCAGAGAACTTGTAAATGGACTTGTAAAATCTTGATTTTGATGACAGCAACTGATTAGTGAGCAAAAGCACCAGCCAGTGCATGTAGCATTTGCATGGAATTGGGCCAGGACGTCCAACTGCAAGACCAGACTGCTGAAAGATAACACAGAGGTCTGCAAAAGGAACATCTCTGTTCAAAAGCACCACACTGCTTGCATTGGCCGGGAATCGGACCCAGATCTCCCGCGTGGCAGGCGAGAAGTCTACCACTGAACCACCAATGCTGCCCTTGACGACTGCTCCTAGAGGCCGATGCGCAAACAAACCAAAACGATGCCCAGGAACCGATCCCTTTTTGCCGAGGCATCCCCTTTGTCCCTAGTAACAGAATCCATTAACGTGTGAAATGCCGAGTTGGATGAATACCGTTAAGGCTCACGTTTCTAGAGAGACTGCAGTGAAAGACCACTGAACAGGAAAAGGCCCTCCCATTTGCATTGGCTAGAAATCTTACCTGGGGTTCCCACACGGGACACATAGAGCTTTAACAGCCGCATTTCTGATCAAAAGTACCACCCTCCCTGCATTGGCTGGGAGCTGGACCCCTGCCTCTTAACAGGGAACCGAGTATTCTACCACTGATTATAAACAGAATTTCCAAGAGCAGCTGCTAAACTGATCCATTTGAAGCTGTCCCTAGTAACAGAATCCATTATCGTGTGAAATGCCGAGTTGGATGAATACCGTTAAGGCTCACGTTTCTAGAGAGACTGCAGTGAAAGACCACTGAACAGGAAAAGGCCCCATTTGCATTGGCTAGAAATCTTACCTGGGGTTCCCTCACGGGACACATAGAGCTTTAACAGCCACATTTCTTATCAAAAGTACCACCCTACCTGCATTGGCTGGGAGCTGGACCCCTGCCTCTTAACAGGGAACCGAGTATTCTACCACTGATTATAAACAGAATTTCCAAGAGCAGCTGCTAAACTGATCCATTTGAAGCTGTCCCTAGTAACAGAATCCATTAACGTGTGAAATGCCGAGTTGGATGAATACCGTTAAGGCTCACGTTTCTAGAGAGACTGCAGTGAAAGACCACTGAACAGGAAAAGGCACTCCTATTTGCATTGGCTAGAAATCTTACCTGGGGTTCCCACACGGGACACATAGAGCTTTAACAGCCACATTCTTTGATCAGTTACTTTTATTTTTCTTATTTCTTAACTGTTTTATCAAATGGATATTTTTAATTTCTTCTATGTAAAGCACTTTGAAACGCCATTGTGTATGAAATGTGCTATACAAATAAACTTGCCTTGCCTTGCCTTGATTATAAACAGAATTTCCAAGAGCAGCTGCTAAACTGATCCATTTGAAGCTGCCCCTCACACCACAAGTAATTTGCACATAAAGCAGAAGACGTGAAAGTGTTGACAGATGAATGGCTCAAGTTTTAAAAGAGGTTATCGAACAGACACACAGAAGAGCCCACAGGATGTGAACAGCCTGGTTTGACACGGCGAACCATGACACGCAGACTAGACTATCACTTTCAACGGCGGGGAATCGAACCCGGGTCTCCACTTGGGAAGCAAGAATTTTACCACTGAACCACCAATGCTGTCTGATACTTTCGCCTTCAGGGTCTGCCGCTAACCCCACACGTCCGGTGCCCATAGAACTTGTAAATGGACATGTAAAATCTTGATTTTGATGAAAGCAACTGAATAACGAGCAAAAGCACCAGCCAGTGCATGTAGCATTTGCATGGAATTGGGCCAGGACGTCCAACTGCAAGACCAGACTGCTGAAAGATAACACAGAGGTCTGCAAAAGGAACATCTCTGTTCAAAAGCACCACACTGCTTGCATTGGCCAGGAATCGGACCCGGGTCTCCCGCGTGGCAGGCGAGAATTCTACCACTGAACCACCAATGCTGCCCTTGACGACTGCTCCTAGAGGCCGATACGCAAACAAACCAAAACAATGCCCAGGAATCGATCCCTTTTTGCCGAGGCATCCCCTTTGTCCCTAGTAACAGAATCCATTAACGTGCGAAATGCCGAGTTGGATGAATACCGTTAAGGCTCACGCTTCTAGAGAGACTGCAGTGAAAGACCACTGAACAGGAAAAGGCCCTCCCATTTGCATTGGCTAGAAATCTTACCTGGGGTTCCCACACGGGACACATAGAGCTTTAACAGCCACATTTCTGATCAAAAGTACCACCCTACCTGCATTGGCTGGGAGCTGGACCCCTGCCTCTTAACAGGGAACCGAGTATTCTACCACTGATTACATATAGGATAGATTTTTAAGTTTTATTACTGGTATATAAATCGTTCAATGGCCTAGGACCTCAATACATTGCAGATATGCTCATTGAATACAGACCCAAAAGAACACTCAGGTCATTAGGATCGCATCAGCTAGAAATACCAAGGGTTCTCTCCAAGCAAGGAGAGTCTGCATTTAGCTATTATGCGAGCCGCAGCTGGAACTAGCTTCCAGAAGAGATCAGATGTGCTCCTACAGTAGCCACATTCAAATCCACACTCAAAACACATCTGTTTAACTTTGCATTTGATTAATGTGCCACTGTGCCTCTGACCGTCCGACTGTTTGTACTGTACTTAATTTTATTTATTATCTATTCTAAACTATATTTTATTTTATTTTTATTCTTAACTGGTTCATTTTTATTTTTCTTATTTGTTCTAAACTTTGTAATTTTATTTTTTATTCTTAACTGGTTACTTTTATTTTTCTTATTTCTTAACTGTTTTATCAAATGGATATTTTTAATTTCTTCTATGTAAAGCACTTTGAAACGCCATTGTGTATGAAATGTGCTATACAAATAAACTTGCCTTGCCTTGCCTTGATTATAAACAGAATTTCCAAGAGCAGCTGCTAAACTGATCCATTTGAAGCTGCCCCTCACACCACAAGTAATTTGCACATAAAGCAGAAGACGTGAAAGTGTTGACAGATGAATGGCTCAAGTTTTAAAAGAGGCCATTGAACAGACACACAGAAGAGCCACAGGATGTGAACTGCCTGTGAAAAGCCTGGTTTGACACGGCGAACTATGACACGCACACTAGACTATCACTTGCAACGGCATATATATATATATATACGGGAATATATATTCTGTATATAAATCAATTTGCGTTACACATTTCCATCTACAATTACGATGAAAACGATAGTAGGTATATCCTGAGCCCTATCATTACACCACATTCTTCACCAATTTGCACAACATGAACAGCGTCGTTCGAGCAGATGGAAAGCACGATTCCGTCATTGTGTCCTACTCCTAGCTGAGGTATTGTTAAAAATACTATGTGCACATACTGTATGTTTTGCGTTAATATTTGAATTCAGATTCACAGCATTCTATGTTGTTCTTAATTATAGGTTAAAAGAACAGCTACTCCGATTTATACTGAAATAAATGCCACCGTACCACTGCTAAAATTATACTTCGATGGTAGGCAGAACCTCAAGGTGGACTTTCGACTCAACCGGGACTCTATGGAAGCTTTGATGATGATGCTGCCACAAGATGAAACACATTGATGGGGACATCTCATAACCACACTGATTATTGTGTACTGGCTAGCACATGGTCTGTCATACAGTGTGGTGTCCCGGGCCTTTCAGGTGCCAGTATCATCTGTTTGTAGGCTGGTTCACACAGGAACCGTAAAGATTGCTGCCTTGCGGCAGCAGGTTATTCAGTTCCCAGATGCACAAGACCTTGATTTGGTTGTCCTTGGTTTTGAAAATTTGGCCAACAGCCCCATCTTCTCCAAGTGTGTGGGTGCTATAGATGGATGTCATGTCCGCATAAAAACCCCTGCTGGACCCACTGGCCAGGACTACATCAATAGAAAACTCTTCCCTTCCATTCAGATGCAGACAGTATGTGATGGGAAGGGCCGGTTCCTTAATGTTTTTGTGGGATATCCTGGTTCTGTCCACGACACTAGAGTCCTAAGAAACAGCAAGATGTATAAAGATGCATTGTATCCTCCACAAGGATACTTCCTTTTGGGGGATGGAGGTTACCCCTGCATCATTCATCCTGTGGCTATTATTACTCCATACCGGGAGCCAGTGCAAGGGAGAGTGCAGGCCCGCTTCAATCACTACCATGCCAAGGCTCGCTCCATAATTGAGCGGGTCTTTGGTATGATGAAAACACGCTGGAGGTCTCTACTTTTCAAATCCCTTGAGGTGGACAAGACCTTTGCCCCAACAGTTATCATGGCGTGTGCAGTTCTGCATAACATTTGTCTGACAACAGGAGACGTGATTGAAGCCCCTGAAGTGGTGGATGATGTTGGTTTACCTCCACCCTGTCCTGTGAGAGGGGTCTGTAGTGGGAATGCCTGGCATGATAATCTGGCAGCAAAACTCTCAGCTCTTCAGGTGTATCCGGTGGAGTTAAATGAACATGATTATTGGTAGACACAAAGACAAATTTTGGTACACACAATGTTAAGGTTCAGATTGTGTATGGAGTAAAAAAATCCGTGTCTCCAGCCTCATGCATTAAATTATTTGCAATAACCACATCACCAATAGTTTAATGTAAATAAACATGTTTACCAACTACACCAATATTTTAGTTTTGTACTTATGTGGCAACTGTGTTTACCATAAATTGTCTATTAAGGCACATAATGGCACACAAATGATCAAAGCAAAAACAAACAAACAAACAGAGATTGTGTTCAACTTTTTTTAATCAATTGTTCAAAGAGGTCAAGGAACCTATTTGAAGTAGATTTCATTAATTCGTGCGTGGCTTGAAAACGTTCCTCCTCTTTTTCTGTCTCCTTTTCTAGAAAATCTAGCACTTTGTTGGTTCTTTTCCTTTTAGGTGGCGGGGGACCCGAAGAAGTACAGGGTGTTTCCTTGTGAATGTTGCCTGTGCCAGACGGTGCAGAGGTTGTGGAGTCCTCCTTCCTTTCCTCCACAGATGCAGATGGTGACAAGCCAGGCTCATTGGACCCAGCAGAACTGCCAGTGACTTCTGCGTCGCATGAGTCTATCAGAATGGGAGGCTCAATAGACGGCCTCCCCCCAATAGCCTCATGCATCGCAGAAAACCACGGCCATGTGGCTGCTGTGGCCTCCCCACTTTCTGTTCCCGTTCCCGTAGGAGGACAGCGGAGCTCCTAAAATAAAATAAATATATTGTCTAATAAACTAGCAAGAAGAAAAGTCACACAAAATGAAATAAATACATGCATTCAGTTTGTACCTTATATTTTCTTTTTAAATTGTCCCATTTTTTGGAAATTTGGTTTGGTGTTATAATTCCATCCAAACCAATCCTCTGAAGAACTTTACTACACAATAAAAAAAATCAACAAATTCTTCACTCAAACAAAGACAAAGATAGTGTAACAATATTATGATAAATATTATCTAAAACCTCACTGCGTTTATCAAACAAATTGAAAACAAAATGTTTTTCCATGCATACTGGTGGAACAGAACTCACATCCAGGCTTTTTTGGCACTGTTCCTCTTCCCAGTGAAGTCGGAATCCAGCTCCATCCTCAATTTAATTAACTTTTCAGTCTCCTCATCAGTCCCTGTAGGAAAGAATTTTACACCACAGTTAAGCAGTTCCAAATAATAATGTTGCATATTAACCGGCATAAACAAATATACTGTGTAATCAACACATTAAAAGGAATTAAGGCCTAAATCAAAATCATTCTCTATTCCCAATTTATCATATTTAAAAGCAATAAGCCAGTAAAATCAAGAAACATAATAAACATAATTAAATCTGTGCTGAAAAGTACACTTTATACATCAAAATTAAAGGGACTGTCAAAAAAAGTACACACATTTGCAATAACTTTATCACTTAATACTCACATTTATGTGTGTTTGATTGTTCTGCCATGGTTAGCACTGGGAGCAGATGTGAAGTGGGAGGAGAATTTATACGTGCGTCACGTTTAGGCAATAAAAAACTTCCGCATAGGATACACCTGTGTATCCTCGCTCAAGACTCCTCAGGAAGCCTCCTCCCTCCTCGATCCTCGACTCCTCCCGGTGCAATTAGAGAATTGAGATGTCCTTCAATATGGCTGAGCTCGATCGGGTTCCGGGTCATAGGATGGAGGATAGAGGAGCGAGGAGGGATATTGAGAAGCACCCAACGTTCCCGAAACTTTCCCTGCAGGTTAGTTTTTTCTAACCAACAGCGAACGTTACCGGAACGTTCCCTGTAGGTTAGTTTTTTCCTAACCAAAAGCGAACGTTCCCGAAACGTTCCCTGCAGGTTAGTTTTTTCTAACCAACAGCGAACGTTACCGGAACGTTCCCTGCAGGTTAGTTTTTTCTGACCAACAGCGAACGTTACCGGAACGTTCCCTGCAGGTTAGTTTTTTATAACCAACAGCTAACGTTCTCGGAACGTTCCCTTCAGGTTATTTTTTGAGGGTAACAATACAACCAAAAACGTTCTGTACAGGTTCCCTCTAGGTTATTAACTAATGAAAATTAGCAAACAATCGCAAAAAAGTGCTTGCTAACTCTCTTTCAGATTCCAATTACCATATTGCACACTTCGATTTAAAATGATATTTTTATATTTATAATTTATTGAGAATAAATGCATATATTTTCTTAGAAAAACTAAAATAAATAAAAGAAAAAAAATTGTCAAGTTACATCTTGCTCGCGTGCGGTGCCCGCGAACTCTGAATGCGGGCAGCCTATAGGCAGGTGGCCTTCTGAGAGGAGCCGGCCGGTCCCGTCAGTTTCCTGAGGTAAAATACTTTTTTAACTTAATCAGCATATAAAAAAGACACCTGTAGTGAGCTTGTAAATTGATTGTAAATGACATTTAAAACTACGAGAAAGGTAAAATAGTCTAAGCTGTAAAACTGAGGCCATGTACGTGTGCGCGCATAGCTGCATATTCCACTCTAATTCAAATCACTGACCGTTTTCCTGAGGTAATTATTTGTACTTAACCGGTCGAATTTTAAGCTTAACGTATAAACCTAAATGTAAATAACGTTATTAAAAATCTAAAAAAATAGTTTACCGTGCAGCAAGAATAAGATCGGTTTCACCACTTCAAATTAATCTATCATAAAATGGACTCCCTATACCTACATTTGATGTACATGTAATCAGTAAGCTATATAGCACATCTATGAGTACCGTCTTTCCTTCTTTTTATAGGCTACAGTCACCGGTTCTTTCAGTTAACGTCACGTTGTGCTGATGGGGCAAATTCGCACGGATTAAGATAAAACAAATTCGTTTGATAGTTACACCTAACGTTACTTATAATTTTTTTTTAAATCAGTGTTTCCCAATCCTGGTCCTGCAGTGCCCCTTCTTACTTGTTAGTGGGTTTCAATATTCTTCCAATTGCTGGAGCACATATAAATTGAAATGTACATATGAAGAATATTTTAATGTGTTTTAGAAGTGCTATTACATTTGATATGTTTTCTTATTAATACTTGCTTGCAATGCTTGAAAATATAACTAGTATGAGAGTGAAATCAAGCAAAACTTAAGAGTTGATATTAAGTGTACTTCAAGAGGAAGTGGTGTGTGGGTGCCGAGAGCATGCAAAAGATAGAGGAAGTAGCAGGTGACAGCTGAAGTCTCAGAATAGATGCATGCAACTGAAGAGATAAATGTAACGCCAGAAAGGGCAAGAACATATTTAGAATGTTCTACAGATGGTGACATCCGACGTGATTGGAGAAAAGGGGCATTTAGAAGAATTGTAAAAGTCGGAGATTGACCGAGAACTGGGACGAGATAACTTTGATTCCAACACACGGCCGACAATATAAGAAAAGGTAAGCAGAAACCTGTTTAAACGAACTTCTGCAAATTGAATATTCCAAATTCATGTGTTGAATTTAAAAGTATATCCGTACCATTGATTACAAAATAGGAATTGTTGATATTTGTTGATCAGAATAAAAGGATGGTTTTAAACATTTGAAGACGGGGTGAAAGGCCCGCGTCACAATAATTAAGAGAATTATTGTTGATAATGCTTTTAAAACACCCGCTGGTATAAAGTCCACGGCATGATAAAAGTGAGATAATTGTGAAATGCTTTTAAAACACCTGCACGTATAAAGTCGTGCGGCATGATAAAAGTGAAAAGATAAGTAAACTGTATATATTGAGAGTTTATTCTGTACTGAATATTATTTTAAAAAAAAAAAAGTATAGTAAAAGATAAGTAAATTGTGTATATTTAGAGTGTATTGTGTATTGAATATCAGTTTGTAGAATGTTATGAATGTGATGAATACGGGTGTCTCCCGGTAACTACACAATGGGGGTGAGTAGTGGATATGTTGATGGCTCAAACGGACCCGAAAAATCATAAAAAAGAAAATAAGATTTGGGAATGTAAATGGAGTCAGATGTGTATGGAAAATCTATGGCAGGAACCAGATAAAATATCAATCAGAATAGCGCCAAAGGTCAGAGAAATGGAAAAAAGAGCGCAGTTAAAATTGACTAAACATGTTGGAGAGGCAAAAGATGTGAAGTGGTTAGGAAAGAACAAACACAAAAATGAGGAAGTAAAACTAAGAGAAGATTTACGGCTGTGGACACCCATTGCGCTAACAGCCACTGCTCTGAGTCCCAAGAATAGCACAGACCGTGTGCAGTCAGCAAAGTCAGAGAAAGAACTGATGAGGAAGTCAGGAAGTGAAAGGGCCAGTATCTCATGTCATGTAGCCTCCGCCCCCTTATATCCTGATCTGAGCAAATTGCAGCCTCCGCCCTATGCACCAGCAACACAACAAGTTCAAGTTAATGTGAGAGAGTCAGTGGTAGAGGCAGACATACCCGAGTTTGACGATTTGCAAAGCCAAATTAAGAGATTGACTGCACAGGTAGAACAAGTAACGAGCAGACAGGAAGCATGTCAGAACGATGATGATACAACAAGTGAAAGGACAGTGGCAAACAATGATGAAGAAGAAAAGGGAGCGTGTAGAAAGAGTAGCGCTGAGTCACCATCAAAGGAACGTTACATAGTCATTAAAGGGACTATGAAGACCACACCTGTGGCGCAAAGAACGAGAAGCCACCACCAGCCCACTAGTAGCCAACACACCCCACCCAGAGATAGAGAGTGGGACGCTGAGCATCCAGTAGGGGGCCAGCCAAAAAGGACGGGTGGATATAACTTAACCACCCTCTCCCCACTCCCAATTAACAGAGTAGCAGTAACTTATGACAATGAGGATGAAGAAAGCGACATGGCAGGTACACAACTGATGGCAGGGCGCGCACTAGTTATGCCTGGTGGTGTACGAAAGTATCTACCTTGGAATCACAGTGACATGACGGCTGTGTTGGCAAAGTTGCCCCCCATTACATCGGGGGGAGGTAGATGGCTTACAAAATTGATGGCATTATGTCATGGCACCACCTTGGCGGTAGGGGACTTACGATGCCTTTTGGGTCAAATTTTCACTGTCTCACAGATGGCAGATTTTAAAAACGACGCAGATATAGAAACATGTAAAAACGACACATTGTTTGTGACCGTCAGCACATCAATCTCCAAGGCCCTGAGGGCAAAGTTTCCAACTCCCCCAACAGTTTACCAAAATATTAAATTCCGCATTAAACCTCGTGAGACTGGAGCAAGTTATTATTTCAGATGTGCAGCAGAATGGGAACAGATGGTCGAAGAAAATAGTTTAAACAATCCAATCACTCGTGACATATTCAGAACTGCAGTAATGACCGGGGCTCCCAATGGTGTTAGGCAGGCAATGGAAAACAATCCTGACATTCCTGTAGCGAGTAATGAAGTGTGGGAAAGACATCTAGTTTTCCACATTGACAAAGCAGTAGAGAAACAGGATCAAGAGGAGGAGGAGTTAGAAAAAACAAAACACCAATTGCTAAAAATACAATTAGAATTGGCGAAGGCCATTAACAAAAAAACAAAACAAATGCCACAACGTCCTGTGAACAGTGACTCTGCCGTGCAGACTGGTACACAGGCCCAGCAGGGGCTTCAAGCCATTCCCCAGTTCCAAACTTTGTCCAGCCATTCAAACCAGGCCCCGAGCCTATGAGATCGTGGGGAGGGTACAGGCCACGGGATACATTTACATTTATTCATTTGGCAGACGCTTTTATCCAAAGCGACTTACAAGTAGTTTTTTTATACAGTGGCACATTACTGCAGAGCAATCAGGGGTAAGGTGCCTTGCTCAAGGGCCCTTCAGTCATGACCTGCTGGCACTGAGATTAGAACCGGCAACCTTCTGATCACAAACCCAACGCTCTAACCATTAGGCCACAGTTTACGGGACCACCTGCGGGGGGATGGGATCCTCATAGACGTGGTACCGGTGGTCGTGCCAGGGGTTCATCATTAAATGAAGCCTGTCCCTCTGGATATAGTTACCTGCACAGGGCACGCTGCACTGGTCGAGGTGGTGGCCTGGCGGTAATTTACCGCAACGCTCTCAAGCTTTCTCCTCTGTCTCTGCCTGATGTGTCCTCTTTTGAATATCTGGCTTTTAAATCAAAACCCCCCTCCAAGATAAATGCTGTACTGATCTACCGGCCGCCCAAAACTCATCCTTCCTTTATCACAGAGTTTCATGATCTCCTCACCTCCTTTTGCTCTTCATCCTCCAATTATATTATACTTGGCGACATGAACATTCACATTGAAGATTCCTCCTCCCCCTTGGCAGCTGAATTTTTAAATGTATTGGACTGTCTCAATCTCATACAGCATGTTGATGCTCCTACTCACACCAGGGGGCGCTCTTTAGATCTGGTTATCTCTGACTCTCCTTCCATCAAAAATCTGTTAGTATATGACCTGGGTGTTTCCGATCACAGCATCATCTCCATGGACGTCTCCTGCCCGTCCCCCCTCCCTAAGCCCATATCCATTTTCGTAATATAAAAAACATCAACCCTGCCATTTTGTACTCTGATATCAAACTGCTGGCCTCAGTCAACCATCCATCAGTCAATACATCAGTTGAACACTACAATATTTCTCTTCAGTGCCTCCTGGATACACATGCCCCCCTTAAAACAAGAACTGTGTCTTTCTCTCGTTCTGCCCCCTGGTTCACGGCCGAACTAAGAAAGATGAAGGCTGGTGGCCGTGCCATTGAGAGGAGTGTGAAATCATCAGGCCTGGTGGTACACAAGCTGGCCTACAAACAACACCAGAAGGCCTATGCAGCGGCTCTAAAACTAGCTCGGTCCATCTACTACCCCAACATTATCAATAACAGTCCTGGAAATTCCAAACAGCTTTTTTCCACAATAAATCAACTCCTAAATCCCAAAAATCAAACCCATTTTGAACCCACAGCAGAAAAATGCGACAGTTTTCTTCAATTTTTTAGAGATAAGATAAACTCCATACGGTCTCAGCTTTCAGGTTCGCCAGATCCGTCTCCACCATCTGTCTGCTCAGAACCTCCTCTTTTCAGCACTTTCAATGCAGTCACACAAATCGAAGTACAGGATCTCATCAAAAAGATGAAGCCTTCCACCTCTCCCCTGGACCCTGTCGGCCATTAGACCTCTCACCACAAATTATAAACCAGTCGTTAAACTCCGGTCTTGTTCCACCCCCACTCAAAACTGCCGTTATCAAACCTCTTCTGAAGAAACACAACCTTGACCCAGAATGCCTCTCCAACTACCGGCCCATCTCACATCTTCCATTCCTCTCCAAGGTGCTTGAAAAAGCTGTTGCTGCACAGCTACAGGAACATCTACAACGAAATTTACTGTTTGAAACATTCCAATCTGGTTTTCGTCCTGCCCATAGTTCAGAGACAGCACTGTTGAGGGTTATCAATGACCGCCTTATATCTGCAGATTCTGGATCCCTCTCTATACTCATCCTACTCGACCTTTCTGCAGCCTTTGACACCGTCGACCACCATATCCTCCTAAACCGCCTCCACACTAACATTGGTTTACATCACTCTGCACTGGACTGGTTCACCTCCTACCTCACTGACAGGACAGAATATGTCAGCCTGGGATCTGCCAGGTCCCAAATAGCTCTGGTCACTTGTGGTGTCCCCCAAGGATCTATCCTGGGACCCCTGCTTTTTATTCTGTACTTGCTGCCACTGGGTCGTGTCATCAGCCGACACGGCATCTCTTTTCACTGTTATGCTGATGACACTCAGTTATACCTGCGAACCGATTCATGCTCCACCCCGGCCCTTTCACCACCACTGGCCACCTCATCATCAGCTGCTCCCTCTTCACCATCATCTTTTGTCCTCTCAAACTGCCTGGAGGAGATTAAGGCTTGGATGAGTCAAAATTTCCTCCAGCTGAACACTTCCAAAACTGAAGCCATACAAATCAGCACCCCTCATCAGGTCCAGTCATCCCTCATAACCACTATCTCTTTATCCGGTCAAGACATCCCCCTCTCAACTACTGTCACCAACCTCGGTGTGAAGCTGGACCCACAACTGACCTTTGCAAACCACATCAATTATCTGTACAAAACCTGTTTTTTTTTCATATCAGAAACATTTCAAAACTCCGCCCCTTCCTGAGTTTTTCTGACGCAGAAAAACTCATCCACGCACTAATCTCCTCCAGGCTGGACTACTGTAACAGCCTGCTCATCGGTATCCCAAATAAACACCTTCAGAAACTTCAATTCATTCAGAACTGTGCTGCCCGAACTTTGATGAAAATTCGCAAATACGAACACATCACTCCCATTCTTCAGAACCTTCATTGGCTCCCCATAACCTCAAGAATTCAATACAAGATTGCCCTCATCACCCACCATTGCATCTACAACAACGCCCCGCAATACCTCAAAGACCTCATTAGCCCGCACTCATCTACCCATAACCTCCGGTCCCAAAGCACAAACCTCCTCCATCAGCCCCGCTCAAGACTCCGCACCATGGGAGATCGAGCTTTCTCCGTCACTGCCCCTCGCATCTGGAACTCCCTCCCTGAACATCTCAGAAAACCACAGTCTGTGGACAGTTTTAAAAAACAGCTTAAAACTGTTCTGTTCAGGCAGGCGTTCTTAAGTTATTCGTAGCCTTTACGGATTTTAAATTTGCTCTCCACTGCTCGTTTAGCTGTTTTTTATTTTTTTATTGTATTTATTGTAAATGTTTTCTGTTGTTTTCTATTATCCATGTGTTTTTGATGTGGTTTCTGTAGCACTTTGAGATTTTCTTATGAAAAGTGCCCTACAAATAAAATTTATTATTATTTATTATTATGATAAAACTGTCGGAGTTATGGGGTTCTCTGGTGGGTTCGAACACTGGCCTCTAACTTTTCCCCTTACCACAAAAGTGGCAAATCAGTGCCTCTCACACTCATTTCTGTACTCCACAAATGCACCTGTTCCCCTGTTAGGTAGAGATTTGTTGATAAAATTGGGGGCAAACATCTTATGTTCACCCGAGGGGTGTTACTGTCACATTCTCAGACGGCGCCAGAGTCAACTGTTCGCAGGCACAGAGTAGGCACGGCCACCAGCAGGTCCTGTTGGGAGGGCCTCTAAAGGAAATGGCCGATATTGGGTTGAATTACATGACTCTCCAGCAGGGGCCAAAGCAATGTATATGACTAATTTGCCCTGGATCAAAGATTTGGCCGTCTATTTACCACCCATTGACCCCCTACATTGTACCCTATTTTATGATCGAAATGACAATGTCACATATCAGGAAATGTTCCAGGATATTGAGGGACAGATGTGGACACTTAATGGGGATGGGCTGTATGTGGGAAAAGAAAATATATAGAATATTATAAAGAAAAACATGATAACATAGAAAAGAAAACATCGATAGAAACTTCATAAACATATAGATAGACACATCAAGAAGCTAGACTAGAAATTTCCATTACATTCCCCCCTTTTATCATATATGATAACCAAAATCTTTATACTTTGACCATGTAAGATGAGCAACGCCCTTTCTCTTACAACTAAAATTTTTCTGAGTTAGAGCTAGTCTAAAACTTTCTCTTTTTCCTTTTTATTTGGCCGTCCAAGGGGACATAATGGCCCACATTTTCAAATTTTGTTGCCTCATCCAGAACATCAACTGAGGTACATGTACCTCTACACAAATACATATTTGTTCCCCAGTAACTAGCAGAATTGGGGTAACACTGTCCCTCCCCATACCATTTTATTAAACTTGGAATATAGTGTTGCACAGAAACAAAATTCTATAATCTCTAATTTCTCTGACAGTTGATTCCCTTTGCGAGCACCAATAGTGCCCCTCCTGTCGCTTCAGTCAGCACGACCATTGCGAAGAGCCATACGGTTGGAGTTGCCACTCCTTGGACACCTTTTTGCAGTGGGAGGTATGTCTTTCCTACGACTTCCTGGAAGCTGTGTAATGATTTGTCAGCTCCATTTGCTACTGCTCTTTTGACCTGCACAAATATTTTGAGAGCAAAAACACAAAAACACATTGCCTTGTAACATCCTCCCTTTTGACGCGTGGTCTAGGCCATGCGTCAAAATCGCAAAAGCAGGGAAAAAATGTTTGGCAAACAGGTGAGGCCATTTGGGCCCCCCCAAACATTGTATGTGTATTTACATGAGCACTCCTTCCAGAGTGCACGCTTATCCGGTTCTGCAAAATGTTTGCATCTCTGCAAGAGAAAGAGTTTTGTTTAGTGATTTCTGGAGACAATCTGTCTGTCTCTGATGTTGCTTGCTTTGCTGCAAGGTCAGCTCGTCGGCTTCCTGTAGAAATTGTTTCAGATACAAAAGTGTGTGTGGCATAGTCACACACAACAATGGCTGATGGTAGAAGAATGGCAGATAGCATATCAGCAACCTATGTGTGATTAACAGAGATGGTAAGTAACGAAGTACAAATACTTCGTTACTGTACTTAAGTAGATTTTTTTGGTATCTGTACTTTACTTCGCTAATTATTTTTCCGACAACTTTTTACTTTCACTTCTTACACTTTTAACCAAATATCTGTACTTTCTACTTCTTACATTTTCAAACCAGACTTGTTACTTTAATCTGTATTATTTTTTGTCATGCGCGCTGTTTTTAAACAAGAAGCCTGTTGGTTTATCGGTTTTTAGGTGAGTCATTCCCAGACATCCCAAGTCTCCCTGAAGTTCCGGGAGTCTCCCGCATATTGATAGCGGCTCCCTGATGCCTGCAAATGAGTTAAAATATCCCTGAATCTAGAGCGAGTGATCAAGAGCGCGCATGCGAGACAGAGACTGTGCTTCAACACATGTAGCGCGCGGACAGGAGAGAGGGTGTGTGTTTGTGTGGGTTTGTGCTAGTCTGCGTGTGTGCCTCGTGAAGCGCAGGTAATACAGAGAGCATCCTGATTGGGCCGTTTCGGTAAATCAACCAATCAATTGTCAGTGTGGGCGGGCTTTTATCTCTTCTCCCTAGTCCCGAACTGAATACTCTGTTCAGTGTATATCTGGGTTTAATGATTATAAAGACATGTTGAGGTGAGTTCATCAAGTTTTATTTGATTTCATGCAAGTATTATTCAGGTCGGATAACAACTAGCTACGTGAAAACACCTTAGACATATTTAAAATGGCAATGGAATGTAAATAAATGCAGTTTACATGAGAGAGAGAGAGAGAGAGAGAGTGAGAGAGAGAGAGAGGGAGAGGGGGGGAGAAGAGATTTTATTTGTCATTGTGCAGTAGAACCATACAACTAAATTTGCTTGTGCATCCTCTAAAACAATACTCACTTTCATATACACACTCACACAATAAATAAAGTATAAAAATATAAAACAATAACAGGGCATCCAACATTACTCTGAAGTCCCATTGCATAAAAGCCCCTATCTCTGCTGACTGGGTGGTAGGGGTGTATGATTGTTCAGTTCTATGATGGCTCTTGGGATAAAAGTATAAATAGAATAAGCAGCTTATATAAATAGTAAAATTAATCTACATATAAAATGAAAGCTTGCAAGAAAAGTAAAAGGCATATGATGTAGGAAATAGGCCTAGGCCTACTACATTTGCAGTGTGTGTAAATAGTTATTTTATTCATTCATTGTTGTTATATTCAACTGTATTTCGCTACACAAGTAAAGTGCAGTTCTGTGGTGAATTGTCATATCCTTGTCCTTCATTTTTTTATGGGGGGGGGGGGGGGTCTTCGGGACACCTCCCTGAAATGACTTTTTGCAGGTTGGGATGTCTGCATTCCTAATCACCCATGGCCATATATTCGGGAGATGTTTGAAATTGTCGGTGTTAAAAATATTTCCGTAATTATAGTCTATTTTCTATGTTTGCTAAGTCTGTAATGTTATCATTAATTCATATTTTGCTAGCGTGTTAGTTAGATGTTGTTCATTGTTCACACTTCGCATCTTTTTTGACCAGAAAAAGAACACTCACCGGCAAACACACACAATAACTTAATGTAGTGTTGCTTGCCTGTTATTTGTTTTTAAGTTTTTCCCTCCAATTTTTTCAGTTTTGTTAAAGGGATGTTGCTAGTGCTGTTCGTACTGTTGGCACACACTTTAATATTCAGTCTTTAGCACAAATTGTTTAAGCCAGCGAATAGGATTATCTAGAAAGTTGCCAATTTGAGCAGTAATGATTTATAATATTTTCACTAGGCCTGTTAATCAGTCATCTGGTAAACTAGGAGAGGTGTGAATTATAATGATACTTTCACTCTTGTTTGCATTTCAGTATAATTAACAATGTAACTCACTTTTGTCTGCCTGTGTTCTCTATAGCAGTTGTTCATGGATACAGGCTAAAGCAGGTAGTAGTAATGGCTACTTTTTACTTATACTTTTTTACTTTTACTTGAGTAAAAAATTAAGTCAGTACTTCAACTTTTACCAGAGTATTTTTAAACATGAGTATCTGTACTTCTACTTAAGTAAGGGATGTGTGTACTTTTGCCATCTTTGGTGATTAAGAATGTTTTTACCATCAGCTTTTACAAAGTTTCTGTGTTTACACAGTGTGCCAAAATCATGTGTTACACCAAATGCATATCTACTATCTGTGTGAATGTCTACATTTGTATTCTTTGATAATTTGCATGCGTGTGTGAGTGCAATGAGCTCTGCTGTCTGAGCAGGGAAATGGTCCCTAAAAATGATATCAATTGCTTCTTTGCTTTTGGACTTGCGATGTCTGTAATTGCAGACACGCTTTGCGGACAGCTGTCTGCCGCGGTCAGTAATTTCGTGACCCAAAAAACGAACAACTTGTTTTGCCAGCTGGACTTTGGAGACATTTACTTTGTGTTCTTTTCTCTTATCTTTTTAACTGGAAACAAAGGTGTGCGCACAGGTGAATTTTGGCATGGCACAACTATGCCTTTATTTTTTAATCTTTTTAAACTCATTAAATATTGGCCTTATGCCATTGAGGGCTTCTGGTTTGAGGCTTCTGTTTTGAGGGGGTATTGCTGTTTGCATGGATGAAAATTACCCTTGGGCGTTATCACAACAGGCTCACAGTTCCTAATCAACCCAACATAATATTTTCCTGTTACCAACAGTTGAACGGGCACCTTCCCAAAATTAATCTTTTTGTGTGTGAAAACACTTCAAGTCCCCTTGTTGCTGACAGACAGGCATGATTCTCACGATGGGCGTGCAACAAATTTGAATATTGCACGTCATCTCTTTTAACCCATTCTATGGCGTGCGCATATTTGTCAGCAAAACACCCACAGCTCCCCACACCATTGTAATCAACGTCATGAGGCTCTGTGAGGCAATACATTCTACATCGTACTTACATAATTCAATATTACATCGTACAGCTGTACGAGCGCTGCACACGTTTCGTGTTGGTATCATGCTCAATCTGTCATCATACACATTATGACTCTGCCCAGCAAATGAATCGGGCAGCAGTCAGAAATGAGAAACCTGTGTTGAAATTTGTCACTCCCCAACTCGCATTGCACCCTTTTGACATAAATGATTCTACATTAGAGCCACTAGCATTTAGGGAAAACACAGCTAGTTTAGACTCTGGCAAATTTAAACACTTCTTTTGAATCACAGTAGGCTATTTGTTGCCCCTGAATCTATCAATAATTCAAGCAGTTTGTTGCACACGAGCATTGTGCATTTTAGCAAAGTTCAGAAAGCGGTTTCATTCATCATGGAATGTGAGCTAAGCAGATCTTCATTGCATACAGTAGGAAAAAGCATTTCTTCATTGCATATGCTAAAGGAAATCATACTCACCACCCTCGGAATGATGCCTCACCTCCTCACTTCCATCTTCCTTTTGTTTTGACCCCATTGGTCTCAGAGGCTCCGGACAGTCGTTTCGCCAGTGCCCCAATCTTTTGCAGTTAAAACACTTTTCTGGATCATACTCAACAGAGGGTTTAAAACCTCCTCTCCCTCGCCATCTTCCTATTCTTCCGTGTTCTCCTCCGATATTCATTAGGGCCATGTGGAGTTCTTTATCTTGTGTGTTTTTCTTCTGAAGCTCTTTCTTGCCTGTTTGTTTTTCGGCGTGTACAGCATGACGGACGATCTCACTCATTCTTGCACGATCTGGCTCGATGCATGATTTTTCCACTTCTCGTCTCAGCTCTCCTCTTAGGTTTCGCAGAAAAGTGGATCTGAGATGTCCTTCGAACGGACCAATGTCTGGTCCGTCTGAATCAGGTTGAAGTCCAGAATGTTCTTTAAATACTTCCTCCACAGGCCATTTACCCTGTAACTTTCTCAGGTCAGATGGTTTCAGTTTGACTTTCAACAGTCTCTCTAATTCTTTCATTGAGGGTGAGAATTCTTTGCAAAATGTCAAAAGTTCTTTGTCTGTCGGTGCTGGATGCACTCTTTCTTGCTTTGGACGCACCACGGGCTGTGGTGGAGACGGCACTGGTGCTGGTGGAGACACTGGTGGGGGCACTGGAGCTGCCTCAATCGTGTTCAGATGTCGGTGAGGAGGGACACAATCATCCTCCGGTTGGTGTTTGTAACAAGTCATAGATGGGGGTAAAGAAGACAGAGGGGTTAAATCATTATACTCAGCAAATAGGGTACAATGGAGTTTTCGGTGGTGGCAGTTCTTCCAATGCCATTTCTTTAAAAACATAGTCACGTCTATTAGCTACCCTCTCCCATAACTCTAAACATTTACACGCTTCATCATATTTTTCCATTTCTTTTTTAGACATTTTAAATATGTCTTTTTTCCCCATGTGTTCTCTTATTTTTCCTAATTTTGTGGTACTAAATGTACCGTTTTCTGGAAAGTTAGCTTTTTCTATTAAATAGGGTACACCTTGTAAACTTCCCGTTCCCCAATTTTTCCTCATTTCTCTGTATGTTGGTTTATCCATATCATTTCTTAGTAGTCCCCCAGACTGTTTAGAATCTCTCTCGATTCTGAGTAGTCTCCCCTCTTTAACCAGACTGTTTTAATCAGTCCCCCAGACTGTTTAGTGCTAAGTAGTCTCCCCTTTTTTCCCAGACTATTCAGAAATCTATCTGACTCACCACTTTTCCTTTTTGTGCCTTGCACTGAGTTCTTTTGGGATCACGTCAGCTTGGAGTCCGGAGTAAAGTTCTCTCATCCCTGTATGGGGTTAGAGCTGGATTTGCTATGTCCAGGATGATCAGTCAACTCTAGTCCGTTCTCCATCAGCCTTGTGATCCCATACCTCGTCGCCAAATTGTTGTGGAATTTTCTTATTCCTTAATCAAGGTGAGTCAATTTTGACAAACGCAATATACAGAGACATCAGGTACTTTGCAAAGTATTTTATTGTCGTTTAATCTGCATCATGAGCAATGAGCATGGTGCAGAGCAAAGGCGCTCTTTCCTTCTGCACCCATAGTATATATATTAAAACGTGAAAACCCCCTCCCTTTGCCCCCTAGCCAGAATCCCGAGCTGGTTTACGAGAAGTGATGCCCGTTATTCCAAACAGAACATCTTGGCCTCTGCTCGAGGGCAAAGGCAGAGTGGTATGACGTGTATAAAGAAAAACATGATAACATAGAAATGAAAACATCGATAGAAACTTCATAAACATATAGATAGACACATCAAGAAGCTAGACTAGAAATTTCCATTACAGTATGAAATGACACAAATAGCAGCACCTCACATTTCCAAGGCACTGCATCCAGGCCATGAGGCCAGAGAACTAGGAGCCATGACTAAAAGGTTAGCATCAGTTACCGATTGGGAGCCCTATGACATTCCTGGGGTTTGGGTTTCGAACACATCCAACTCGTATTGGGTACCTGGGAAAACCACAGATATGGGCGTGTTGACACATCTCCAAATTAAAAGAAGCCACGGTCGCGAACTAACGGACGGTCCCGGTGCTGAGCAGCTAATCAGCCGCCAGCCCGTTGGCCTCTGGTCACAAGGCCCAACGGATGTTGGCCTTTGTAAGATAGAGCCAGTCACATTTCAGTTAACGTCACCGGAGCCTATTTGGGTTCCACAGTATTCTTACAAAAGAGAAAGCGAAGAAGGCATTGCCCCAACTGTTAAAGGGTTGGTGGAAAAAGTTGTCTTGACTCCGTGGCATACGCCATGGAACACCCCAATTTTCCCTGTTAGAAAACCGGGCACAGACAAATACAGACTAGTACATGACTTGCGTAGAGTAAACAGCATGGTTGCCACGCCAACAATGCCTGTGCCAAACCCGTACACCGGAGTTCCGCTTCCTCGTTTGTGGTCTGAGACCTTAGCACCCGAGGATCACAAGTGGATTGCCAGCAGGCTTTTTAGAATGGGGTCCAAAGGAAAGCCAGAGCTCCGTGACAACCTTTGTCACGGAGACAAGATCTGGTATTTCCCACCACAGCCAGCACTTGCCTATAATCAGGCTCCAGCTCCAGACAGGTTTTTTTCCCATGCTCTTTTGCTGTGGATGCCATATAAGCTGTGGAGGGTCAAGGTGCTCTGTCCCAATCCTGCCTGTGGACAGCATCAGCTTACAGGAGGCGGTCTGCACAAGAGGGCACGGCAGGTTCTGGACATCGATAGGATGTACAACATGGTCACAGAAACCCTCATCTGTACCAAGTGTAAGGCCTTGCATGTGTCCTGGAGTCAGACTGTCCTGCAACAGTTGGATCTGGGCCATCGCTCTGAGTTTCGGGTCATCCTCACGCAGAAGTGAGTTCACTTTTCTCACATTGTCAGTATTTGCAAATAAATACTTGACGTATTGAACATTAATGTATGTGTGTTTTTTTGCTTTTCCTTAGGTATGCCTGTGATATGAGAGTCATTAGACTCTTGCGTGACCGTGGCCTTGGCAACAGTCCTACACGGCTCATCAATCAGCTGCGTGAGAACCACAGTGAGGAATGGCTCCAGCGTCTGGCCTGTTACACCACCCAATGTGTTGACTTCGTCAACCGCCCTGGAGTGTTGCCAATAAAATTTCAGGAGCCCCCAAAGCCTACAGTGGTGCCAAGCTGGAAGTGGCTCCTCACCGTTTACAGTCGAGACATCCTGACAAGGCTGGATGAAATCCATGCCAGGATAACATCCACTTACGGCACAGTTTTAAAGATGGATTCAACTAAAAAGGTCAGTGGTGGATTTTGATTTATGCAAGCTGTTTTATTTTCAGCATTCTACACTGTATGATGTTAACTACATTAGACATTTTCTCAATTATGTCTATTGCAGATCACCAAAAAGCTGGCAGGGACAGCCAGAGGAACGGGACTGTGGCTCACCTCTGTTAGCAACGAGTTTGGCCAGGTGCTCATCAGTGCTTTAACGCTGGTAGACGGTCTTGTGAAACGCTACCAACAGGCTGATGTGGATGCACCTGCCGTGTTGTAAGTAGACTGTGGGTGCTGCACTGAGGTGGGTGAGACCAAGCTGAAAGCCAGGTTCGGTGGATGGCCGGATCTTCTGATAAGGCTGGACATCTGGCATTTTATGCGCAGGATCGCCTTGGGATGTACGACCGACGCCCATCAGCTTTACCCCATCTTCATGTCACGACTGTCAGCATGCATCTTTGAATGGGTGATGTTTCTCTGCTCCGCAAAGCCAAGAGAGAGCTGCTGATGTCCCAGGGTTGGCCTGCGCTGACAGATGAAGATGTCGGCAAATACCTTAAGAGGAAAGAGTTGGCTCTCCATTGTCGGAGGAGGACCCGCGGAGAGGACACTACCATCTTTCTCCTCGAAAGGCTGCTCACAGAGCTCCTAAGCAGCAAGGGCAACGACTCCCTGGGTGTTCCTCTCCTGGACAGAGAAAGGATGGAGCACATCTGGAGTGTCCAGAAGAAGCATGTGAAATGCATCCAAGATCCCCCTGGTGTGGTGCTCTATACAGAAAAGGGGGCCTTAACCAAGGGAGGTGTGCTTCTGAGGACATACAGATGTGCCAGAGGCTCGACTTCTCTCGAGTCCTTTCATTTACATCTCAACCGTTTCATCCCAGGTCCGTATCTGCCACACATAGAATGCATATGTTGAAAATAGCATTAAGCGTGTTTATATAAGACTCCCTAAACACTGTTGTGTCTATTTACAGGGACCAGTGCCAACAGTCTGAACTTTCAGATTTATCTGCTGGAGGGGCTTAACAGGTGGAATCAGGACCGGAAGGATGCTTCCTTGTCATCTTAACCATCAGCTTTGCACAGCTACACAGGAGAACTCCTTCACTGTGCAAACTGCAATTTTGAAAAGCTGTTTGGCAGGAAAGTGGTCCCCGCATTTTGTCCCCCTGCACGTTACACTGGTAAGATAATTTGTTAATGGTGTAAACCTGCATTTATGTCAAATATCAGCCTTTATATATTATATTTAGTTCTCACTTGAATGTCATTCCTGTTTATTGATTGTTTTTATTTGTTCCGTCAGACTGGTCAGGCACTGCAGGAAATTAACCCAGACTCTGAGCAGACAGCAGGACTCCTTGACGACCTCAATGTGGAAGAGCGGGAGGAAGATGAGGGCTTCTGTGACATCAACGAGGATCACACGATTAGAGATCTGGACGTTGTTCTGTCACCACTTTCCACACTGACACTGGGTTCTGCCACCTATGTCCTGGGCTCCTCAATGCCTTCAATTGTCCTTGACACCAGTGTTCTGGCACATAGCCTCCCACAGTCTGCGTCCCCTGTACCTTCTGAGCCATCTGATTTACCTGTCCGCTTGGAGTTGGAAGAGACAGGGCGGGAAGGCGATCATGAGATGGTATGTTCACCCAGTTTATTAAACAAAAATGCTGATAAGAACGATTTATTAAAATACAATTAATTAATTGTCAACATCTGCTTCTGTGCTATGAACCCAGGTACCACTTATTTTATTTAAAAGTTACTCATTTGTAAAGTAATTTGTAAGCAAAATACCAAAATGCATCAAACTTCTTATTTAATGTAACAATTATTGTTTGTGTTTTTCAATAGGCTGTTGACCACCAAAATGTGCCTGGTTTTCAACATGTGGACAGGCTGGCGGAATATCTGGTGGAGCTCCGGGGTCACACAGTTCTCAGCCTGACCAACCAGGAAGCCAACACCATCATTGGACTTTGGCAGAAGCTGGATGACCGAGACAAGCAGAGGGTGGTTTACGCAGCTCGGCACCAGGAGCGACTGCTGAGTGGGCGCTTCAGAACACCAAAGAGGCCGTCTCACACCCCTGGAGTAGAGAGCACAACCAGATGTGTGCTGGGTGCAGGTAGCGTACCCGCTCAGTGGCCTGACTGCTGCCGCCTGGTGGAGACCATCTTCATCAGGCTTTGCACAATTCACCCTAGCCCCAAGAAAAAAGGAAAGGGAAGCCTATCGAGATGGTCTCTGATCCTTCAAGAATATCGAAGGATAAGGCAGCTTGTGCTTGGAAACAGCATGGTCATGGAAGGAACATCCATGCAGCTGGTGGAGGTAAATCAAAATACCCTGATTCAGTGGCACAACAACAGACAGAAAAAGCAGGAACTGTCTGTGCTGCTTCAGGGCATTGAGTTGCCTCAGCCCCTTCCTGAAGCTCAGGAGCCTCTTCAGGGTGCTAAACAGCTACAGACTGAGACACATCAGCCAGCGGAGCAGCACCAGTACAAGCTACCCGAGAGCACTGCAGGCCAGGCAAAGCAGAGGCAGACTTCTGCTGGGCGACCCCCTCTCAGACCCAAAGCACCAGTTCCAACCCAACCGTTGGTGACCAATGTACTTGTGCCAGGAGCAGCAGGTTTCCAGAGTCTGCCCAACTTCATATTCCAGTATGTGCCAATGGTCCAAGGCATGCCGATGGTGCAGGGTATGCCAGTGGTGCAGCCTACAGTTGTCCAGGTCACCGCCTCACAGCCTGCTGCACCTGCTGCCAATCCAGGTGCCATACCCAAGAGACCCTACAGAAGAACTGTGGAGGCCAACACATGCAAGAAGTGTGGCCAATTTAAAACAATTGCAACAGGTCACAGCCAGTATAGGGGCAGGGTGTACTGCCCACAGACTGAGACTGTTTCAAAAGAGGTATGGTTGGAGGAAATGAGAAGAACCACCTCCAAATAATGTGCAACTAAAATGTATATAGTTTTATGTATATAGTGTTGTTTGAACAAGTTGTTCATTGTTAATAGTAGTTTGTAGTTGTTTTGCTCTTATTTTTTTTAAAAGGTCTTATTGAAGGCTTTTTACACTTGTTGGTTTTTAAATATATTTGGTATAATTGCGTTCGTTTGTCTTTTATTTATTGTTTAATATTGTATTTACCTTTTTATATATAGTTTTTTTAAACGTGTTTTTTAACTTATTGAGCGTTTTAATTTAATATTTATTGTTGTGCTGTTCATGTTTGTGAAATAAAAAGAAACTGTCAAGACATGGTTTTCATTGACTTTCATTAATTTTATTAGTTTTAGTTGAACACAATTCTCGGTGCCTTGCAATTATTGGGGTTACGATGTTCTATGTATTATAAGTTTATGTTTACTGTTGTTTTACTGTTAAATATAATGATATGAGTATGTCCATGCTGTGCTGGGTTTTTTGTCTTGAAAACTAGTTGGCAGAAGTGTGTAACACGAGCTCTGAGGTATGCAGAAGCAGGGTCTCAGATAACAAGTGTGTGAGTGTATGTGTGTGCGTCAATCGCATCTTTCGGCAGGACCGGCTATTTTCAAAATGTTTTGCAGGGACCAATGGTTGGGGGAGAATGGAGTCAGATTAACATGTCCCGAGGTGATTGGTTCCGGAGGATTGAACGCCCGTCCAATGAAGGGGAGGAGCCTGAAGAGAGAATCGACGTCACATATATTATAAATATCTGTAACCCGGAAGTGTGTTTTTCAGTTGGTCGCTCATGTATATGTTTGAGAGACAACCCCAGCTGGAAGAAGCTTTTACATCTGATAATAAATTCTACTTAAACTTATTGGGAAAAACTGTCTCTTTGACTTTTCTTCAAATTTTTGAACATGCAGGACTCAAGCCAAAAAGTCTGTTACAATAACATAAAAAATTAATATATAAGAAAGGACAGTTACTGTATTTTGTTGTTCTTGCATAACTGTTTTCAGATCCCGCCGTGTCCCATTACAGTTTTTTACAATTGCTATGACAGTTTTTTCAATACATTTAACAAGTTTCCTAAACTCTTAACGCACCAACACACCTAAAACACTCAATTGGTAAAACGGTTAATTTCATGCTCATAATCACACATTGTAAACTAAACTCCAAAACTAATTTTCAAAATACAATAATTCACTAACACAATACACTATGTCTAACAAAACACTGCAAACATGTTTCAAAATCAAATAATTATTCAAAACACTAACACATGTTCTCTTCCAACAGGAACATTTAGTCAATCATAACACAATGACAAAAAAAACACTAACATCAGCTGAATTTACAGAAACTGCATTATTTTATGTGTCAGGTCTGCCCTTATACAATAGACAGTTTATTGTATTGATCATAGATTGCGTTTTGCACTGTAGTATCTTTTGAAGCCTCTCTACGTGTTAGTTTTGTTGGGTTTAGTAAATGCATGCATTTTGTTTCTTTTGCTGCAGAAATATAATACAAAAATGAATGACCATCTCAGCGTAGCTTTATAGAATGCACAGTTTATGAAAAAAAAGACAGAGACAGAATTGCTGCAGTAAAGACTTTATTTGAAAAAGGACATTACTGCAAGATATACAAACAGAAAAAGCACCGGAATAATAATAATAATAAAAAAGTAATCTTCTAATCTGCTCGGTCTTCTGCATTTGGCCACATGTTCTCATCCACATCACACCTGATATCTTCTCTGGCAAGGCATCTTGGGAAGAATCTTTTGGCATGCCTTATCCACCCTGGCAGTGTTCAGCTGTGATGTCTTGGCATGCAGCATCCATTGCATCCAGGAGGGACATTTGGTCATGTGGACGATGGTCAAAAACCTTCCATCTCCAGACCGAGAAAAACTCCTCAATGGGGTTGAGGAAAGGGGAGTAAGGAGCAAGGAAATGGGACATCATCCTTGGATGGGCGTCAAACCAGGCTGTGACTAAACGGGAATGGTGGAATGCCACATTGTACCATGTGATCACATATATTGGCAAGTGGTCTCCCTCCTGTCACCTTTCTACCTCTGGCACCAGTCTTTCGTGAAGGTCTTCTAAAAACAGGAGAAGGCGGTCGGTGTTGAAGGGGCCAATCTCACATTTTTGCAGGAGAGCAAGAATGAGTTTTTTAGGCTCAAGATGTTTGAAGGACTCGGCGTGGCAGTTAACGGTCCGTTAGACAGATCGGCGTTCAAAGGAAACCTCCCCGTCGGGGAATCGAACCCCGGTCTTCCGCGTGACAGGCGGAGATACTGTCCACTATACTAACGAGGAACACCCGTCTTCTGCACAGCATGCACGCGGCCACCCGTTCGGAAGGGTTCATTCGCTCCTGTCTTGCCAGTCAGTGAAGGGACTCTGTTGCTCGATGCAGTGGTGTGGGCTTACAAGACCGTGTTCAGTGCATTTGGAAATTCAGCAAGCCGGCACCTACTCGTCTGCGTTGGTATAGGGATGACAATAGCTGAATTCCACCCAAGACTGAGTTCACCCTTAATTTTGGCAGCCTGGAGATAAGCGTGGTGCGCTGCATCCACACTGAATGGAGGGCGGCCTGGAACTCACCAGTCGCCTGACTGCTTGCTGTGAAACGAGATGTATAACTACCTTGTTTGCTAAGGCAGCACGTATACTAAAATTGGATCGATACAGAGAAGATTAGCATGGCCCCTGCGAAAGGATGACACGCAAATCCGTGAAGCGCTCCATATTTATTTCCATTTACCTGCTTTGGATGGTAGTGTGTCAAGCAGGTGTTGTAAGCCCACACCACTGCATCGAGCAACAGAGTCCCTTCACTGACTGGCAAGACAGGAGCGAATGAAGCCTTCCGAACGGGTGGCCGCGTGCATGCTGTTCAGATGTCGGGTGTTCCTCGTTAGTATAGTGGACAGTATCTGCGCCTGTCACGCGGAAGACCGGGGTTCGATTCCCTGACGGGGAGGTTTACTTTGAACGCCGATCTGTCTAAAGGACCGTTAACTGCCACGCCGAGTCCTTCAAACAGCTCGAGCCCAAAATACTCATTCTTCGAAGTCAGATTTCGTTCAAACGAGCTTTTGTTAGGTTTTTCTTTTTTTAACATAAGCTGTTAAGCCTGTTCGTGGCCATTTGCCCACGACAAATACCCCTTTCTGCTTTGGGACAAACTCAAGCAGCCCTGCTGTATGCAGAGCCCCCAACAATATAACAAAGGCGTTTGTTCTTCTAGTGTGATATAATGAAAGACTCCGCAAGCTGCCCTTCGAGATACGCCACGCCATGATTCATCAGTTGCAATGTGACATGTTTTGACTGAACCACTGGGAAAGTGCATGGGCATAGCTCCTTGTTTCTCTGATGATGAGCTTTAGCTAAACCTGATTCGTTGGCTGGGAATCGAACCCGGGTCAACTGCTTGGAAGGCAGCTATGCTCACCACTATACCACCAACGCAGACTGACGGGTGATGAATGCTTGGAATTCCAAATGTACTTAGCACCGTGTTGTATGACCAGACCACGTCACCCGAGCTGCTGTTTGTTCGCACAAAACCCGTCCGTGGGGGTCGCCGCGTTCACGCTTGGCCGCCGACGGGTGTTCCTCGTTAGTATAGTGGACAGTATTGAATCCCGTTCTGTCATAAAGGACAGTTAACCGCTGTGCCAAGTCCTTTAAGACAGAACGGGATTCAATACTGTCCACTATACTAACGAGGAACACCCGTCGGCGGCCAAGCGTGAACGCGGCGACCCCCACGGACAGGTTTTGTGCGAACAAAGCAGCTCGGGTGACGTGGTCTGGTCATACAACACGGAGCAATTCCAGACATGGGCCTCAAAAGGGGTTCTGATTGGAAGACCCATAAAAGAGAATGCTGTGCTGGGAGATCCCACCGAGATTTTAACTCAGATCGCTGGATTCAGAGTCCAGAGTGCTAACCATTACACCAAGGAACCCTGTTTCGAGTGGTTTTAAGCCCCGCTAGGCGCACAAGAAAAGGCCACCCGGTCCAGGGTGCACAAATATCTCTGCGGTAAAGCAATGCACAGGCAAAGACTTGCCGACCTTCAGTCTAACACTCTCCCAACTGAGCTATTTCGGCCACATCATCTGTCTTGTGCAAAGGCTCAAACCGTTGGGCAGAAGCAATTCCAGACATGGGCCTCAAAAGGGGTTCTGATTGGAAGACCCATAAAAGAGAATGCTGTGCTGGGAGGTCCCACCGAGATTTGAACTCAGATCGCTGGATTCAGAGTTCAGAGTGCTAAGCATTACACCATGGAACCCTGTTTCGAGTGGTTTTAGGCCCGCTAAGCTCACAAGAAAAGGCCAACCGGTCCAGGGTGCAAAAATATCTCTGCGGTAAAGCAATGCCTGGGCTTGAAAAATCTCTCTGCCCAAATGTGCTTTACTGCGGGTGTTTGTGTATAGAGGCGTCTAGTACGCGAAAAAACGTAGAAGAATTTCAATCGTGCGCCAACAAGCTAGTAGAAAGGCTCAAACCGTTGGGCAGAAGCAACTCCAGACATATTGGATGCCCTGTTTAAGAGAATGCTGCGCTTAGAGGTCCCACCAAGATTTGAACTGGGATCGCTGGATTCAGAGTGCAGAGTGCTAAACATAAGTTGAAAGGCTAAAACCGTTGGGCAGAAGCAATTCCAGACATGGGCCCCTCGGAAGGGGTTCTGATTGGAAGCCCCATAAAGGAGAATGCTGTGCTGAGAGGTCACACCGAGATTTGAACTCGTATCGCTTGATTCAGAGTCCAGAGTGCTAATCATTACACCATGGAACCCTGTGTCGAGTGGTTGACGGCCCGCTAGGCGCACAAGAAAAGGCCACCCGGTCCAGGGTGCACAAATATCTCTGCGGTAAAGCAATGCACAGGCAAAGACTTGCCGACCTTCAGTCTAACACTCTCCCAACTGAGCTATTTCGGCCACATCATCTGTCTTGTGCAAAGGCTCAAACCGTTGGGCAGAAGCAATTCCAGACATGGGCCTCAAAAGGGGTTCTGATTGGAAGACCCATAAAAGAGAATGCTGTGCTGGGAGGTCCCACCGAGATTTGAACTCAGATCGCTGGATTCAGAGTCCAGAGTGCTAAGCATTACACCATGGAACCCTGTTTCGAGTGGTTTTAGGCCTGCTAAGCTCACAAGAAAAGGCCAACCGGTCCAGGGTGCAAAAATTTCTCTGCGGTAAAGCAATGCCTGGGCTTGAAAAATCTCTCTGCCCAAATGTGCTTTACTGCGGGTGTTTGTGTATAGAGGCGTCTAGTACGCGAAAAAACGTAGAAGTATTTCAATCGTGCGCCAACAAGCTAGTAGAAAGGCTCAAACCGTTGGGCAGAAGCAACTCCAGACAGATTGGATGCCCTGTTTAAGAGAATGCTGCGCTTAGAGGTCCCACCGAGATTTGAACTGGGATCGCTGGATTCAGAGTGCAGAGTGCTAAACATAAGTTGAAAGGCAAAAACCGTTGGGCAGAAGCAATTCCAGACATGGGCCCCTCGGAAGGGGTTCTGATTGGAAGCCCCATAAAGGAGATTGCTGTGCTGAGAGGTCACACCGAGATTTGAACTCGTATCGCTTGATTCAGAGTCCAGAGTGCGTTTCCTTGCGCTTTCACCGTAGTTTCATGAAAAGCGTTATCCCCTTATTGTTGGGCGATTGTCAAAATAAGTCCTTTGCCCTGGGATTGAAAAATCTCCCTGCCCAAATGTGCTTTACTTATCATTTCTGTGTGTGTGTGTGTGAAATCACATTAACTTTTCAGACATGGGCAATTTGTTGTGCTTTATATTTCGCTTGGGTGTATTGCCCTTTGGCTCATTTCGTACCATTGGCAGTTGTTAGTATGAAAAGCAGCGTGTGCTACTGATACTTGACGTTAACTGAACCCTGGTTGAAAACCTGCTGATGTCTTAGTTTATCATCAGAAAAACCTTCCGTCTTCTATGTGTTTCATCGTTCCACAAGTACAGCGCTACAACCCCTCAGAAGGGGTTCTGATTGGACGCCCTGTAAAAGAGAATGCTCCGCTGAGAGGTCCCACTGAGACTTGAACTGGGATAGCTAGATTCAGAGTCCAGATTGCTAAACATTACACAATAGAACACTGTGTCGAGTGGATGACGACCCGCTAGCCGCACGAGAAAAGCCCCCCGGATCGGGGTGCGCAAATAAGCTCTGCGGTAAAGTAATGCACAGACAAAGCCTTGACGAAACCCGGGAATCGAACCAGCGACCTTAAGATCTTCAGTCTAACACTCTCCCAACTGAGTTATTTCAGCCACATCATATGTCTTGTGCAAAGGCTCAAACCGTTGGGCAGAAGCAATTCCAGACATGGGCCCCCCGAAAGGGGTTCTGATTGGAAGACCCATAAAAGAGAATGCTGTGCTGAGAGGTCCCACCGAGATTTGAACTCTGATCGCTGGATTCAGAGTCCAGAGTGCTAACCATTACCCCATGGAACCCTGTTCCGAGTGGTTTTAGGCCCGCTAAGCTCACAAGAAAAGGCCACCCGGTCCAGGGTGCAAAAATATCTCTGGGGTAAAGCAACGCGCAGGCGAAGCCTTGCCTAAACTGAATCAGGGACCTTTAGATCTTCAGTCTAACACTCTCCCAACTGAGCTCAAAATAAGTCATTTGCCCTGGGCTTGAAAAATCTCTCTGCCCAAATGTGCTTTACTGCGGGTGTTTGTGTATAGAGGCGTCTAGAACGCGAAAAAACGTAGAAGAATTTCAATCGTGCGCCAACAAGCTAGTTGAAAGGCTCAAACCGTTGGGCAGAAGCAACTCCAGACAGATTGGATGCCCTGTTTAAGAGAATGCTGCGCTTAGAGGTCCCACCGAGATATGAACTGGGATCGCTGGATTCAGAGTGCAGAGTGCTAAACATAAATCTAAAGTCAAAATAAGTCCTTTGCCCTGGGCTTGAAAAATCTCTCTGCCCAAATGTGCTTTATTTATCATTTCTGTGTGTGTGTGTGTGTGCGTGAAATCACATTAACTTTTCAGACATGGGCAATTTGTTGTGCTTTATATTTCGCTTGGGTGTATTGCCCTTTGGCTCATTTCGTACCATTGGCAGTTGTCAGTATGAAAAGCAGCGTGTGCTACTGATACTTGACGTTAACTTTACCCCGGTTGAAAACCTGCCGATGTCTTAGTTTATCATCAGAAAAACCTTTCGTCTTCTATGTGTTTCATCGTTCCACAAGTACAGCGCTACAACCCCTCGGAAGGGGTTCTGATTGGACGCCCTGTAAAAGAGAATGCTCCGCTGAGAGGTCCCACCGAGACTTGAATTCGGACCGCTGGATTCAGAGTCCAGAGTGCTAACCATTACACCATGGAACCCTGTTTCGAGTGGTTTTAGGCCCGCTAAGCTCACAAGAAAAGGCCAACCGGTCCAGGGTGCAAAAATATCTCTGCGGTAAAGCAATGCCTGGGCTTGAAAAATCTCTCTGTCCAAATGTGCTTTTCGTTCAAATGGAAGAGCGCTTGTTTTGCATGCGAGAGGTAGTGCCATCGACGTACGCATTATTCGAGGCTTTATTCTCTCACCGCTTTATATAGGCTCACCGCTAAGAAAAAATGTCCTCCCACAAGCTTTCTTGCAGTGTTATTTGCATTTTCATTTAGACAGTGTGAACGTGTGCTGTGGTGCTTTTCCTTGCGCTTTCACCGTAGTTTCATGAAAAGCATTATACAACGAGCCATAGCCAATACGAGATTACCGTGTGAACAACTCGTAATTAACTATGTTTGGGGTAAGACCACATCATTTACTTTCGACCTATGCGCTGTCATAAATTGTGGGGGAAAAAATAGCTCATGGAGGGGGTACGAGGTATATGTATGTATGGACGGGAATATGGACAGTGTTTGTAAGGCGTACCAGTCTAGGCAAACCCATAGGGGAGAATGGTGTCCATCATGGAATAAGGTAATAGCATATACCGGTGGTTGGACCCCGGAAGAACCTAGCCTTTGGACCCGTACCTCTGCAAAATTTGATTTCAAAATGCAAAGAGATTACAGTGCAAGTCAAAATCCACTCACCCTTTCAATATCCACCAGAACGGGATCAGCCAATTATACAGGGGAATTTTTCCTTATAATGGGGGTGCACATGCAAGGAACAGATAGAAAAGCAGTAATAAAATTTGTTGTGGACAGTTCACCTGAGGAGGAAAGAAATGAGACAATAGCTGAGCCATTATTGGTAGGACAAAAGAATGGAAGAGTGGTAGAAATATATTACACCATGTTAAAACCAGAAGATATGATAGAAAGAGCAACAGGATATGGGGAAAATAATTTGTGGCTGGAATGGATAATTACCACAGCCAGAGAACAGAGGTTAGATGATTGTGTAGGATGTGCTAATGCAAGACCTCATTTATATATTGAACCAGCCCCATTGTACCAAAACGATACGTGGGGTTATGAGTGTATGCTGGCACTGACACGGATGGCCAGTCCAAAAAATTGTACCACATTGGCAACAATATTCCCACTAATAACCAACCTTTCACGGGCAGGTCCATTTACACCAAAGAAAGCAAATTATACCTGTTATGATATTAAACGTCAATCACCAACCAGCAACCTGGGGGAGATAAACAAGGAGTGGTGTGATCAGATAATAGTAGATAATGGGACTAGAATAGGTACGTGGGCTAGGGCAGGTTTGTATTATTAGTGTGGAGATCGAAGATTGTTTACTAGGATACCTGAGAAGGCAAAGGGAGTGTGTGCTTTGGTAAGACTGGGAGCTCCAATAACCCTGATAGGTGACAGAGCAGTCAGAACGGAATTCAGCAACATTGACTAGAAGACGTAGGAGACACATCATTACAAAGAGAGCAATAGGTTCAAGTGTAGATTTATCATTAAATAGTCCTACGTATATCGATGCTATAGGGATTCCCAGAGGTGTACCAGATGAATATAAGCTAGCGAACCAAGTGGCAGCAGGTTTTGAGAATACACCAATAATAGCTGCTCTTTTTCCAGTCACCCCAAACAAGAATGTAGATAGGATTAATTATGTGCATTATAATGTGATGAGATTAGCAAATATGACAAGGGATGCAGTAGATGGTTTAGCGGAGCAACTAGCACCAACTTCACTTATGGCTATACAGAACCGTATGGCTCTGGACATGCTGTTGGCAGAGAAGGGAGGAGTATGTGTAATGTTTGGTGATCTTTGTTGTACGAACATTCCCAATAATACTGCCCCTGATGGATCAGTGACGAGGGCGTTGGAAGGATTGAAAACTTTGTCTATCGAAATGAAGGAGCATTCAGGAGTAAATAATCCTATTGGAGATTGGCTAGATAAAACATTGGGAAGATGGAAAGCAATAGTAATGTCTATTGTGATGTCCATAGGGGTATTTGTAGCAATTTTGATTACGTGTGGCTGTTGTTGCATTCCTTGCCTTAGATCACAGTGTAATCGCTTAATAATTTCAGCTATTGAGAGACCGGAAAGCCCCAAACCATTTAATATGCCATTGTTATCTAGCCATAATAACAACACGGAGGACCAAGAATTTTGACCTCTTTCGAGGTCAAGAGAGGGATTATTGGGGTTACGATGTTCTATGCATTATAAGTTTATGTTTACTGTTGTTTTACTGTCAAATATAATGATATGAGCATGTCCATGTGTTGTGTTCTTATGTGCATGTTGACCTGTAGGTGGCAGTAGAGGTTGCTTCGATGAGTATGAGACGGAGAGTGAGAAGTGTTACACCTGCGACTACATGCGCTATACTATTCTGCTACTTTCTTTGTTTTAAATAAAGTATTCTTGTTTGTCCATACGCCTCCTCATTGTTACTTTCTAAGGACATAACAAATTGGCGACGAGGATTATTTTTTGTGATGAGGATGGCTTCTGTTTCTTCGTTTCCCACGCCGTTTTTGCCATGTCCTGGAGATCCAGCTATCCCTTTCGACACATGGCTCCGGATGTTCCAGAATTATTTACTGGTGGTTGATGCTTCTGGAGACGGATGGCCGGTTGCACGCAGGCGAGCATTGCTTCTACATTGTTTGGGGACTGAAGGTCAGCGATTGTTTTATACTTTGCCGAATCAAGGGGATTCTATGGAAGATGCGATTGCGGCCTTGAAACTTCACTTTACTCCCCGACGGAACATCGTGGCTGAGCGCCATGCTTTCAGGAAACGAGTTCAAGCACCGGGAGAATCCATTATTCAGTACGTAGCAGCTCTACGGGATTTAGCGGTTACTTGTGACTTTTCAGTTACGCTGGACGACATGTTGCGTGATCAGCTAGTGGAGAATGTGTCCAGTCATCGGATTCGTGAGAGGTTGCTATTGGAAACGGACTTGACTCTTGAAAAAGCCATTACTATCGCTTCGCAAACAGAAGCTGCTGGTGAACAAGCCAAAGCGTTATCAAGTCATCGTTCAGTACCTGTGCAAGTGATACATGCTAAGTCTCCGTCTGCAGCTGTGCGTTATCGCCGTAGACCGCCTCCAAAACCGCCGTCTACAGCGCGTTCTTCAAAGTCTTCATCTTCTGCATCTGGTTCGTCGGCACGTGAGTGTTATCGATGTGGGTCTACGAAACACCTCGCGAACGATCGTAGTTGTCCTGCTGCATCAGCACAGTGTAATCACTGTCAAAAGACGGGACATTATTCGCGGGTGTGTCGTTCGGTACAAGCTCGCTCAGTGTGTGAAATTGACTTGCCTGAAGTGCAGATACTTTATATGCATGATTCGTTGACGGATAAAATTCGGTGCACTGCTGTCATTACGACCGCGACTACTTCAGTGCCAGTCGAGCTTACTGTGGATACTGGATCGTCTGTTTCTACCTTACCGAAAATTTTGTATGAAACTCACTTCAAGAAAGACGCCCTGCTGCCTCCGTCATTGAAACTGGTGACGTACTCTTGTGATCCGATTCCTGTACTTGGATGTTTACCTGTCACTGTCTCTAGAGATGACATCACCTGCTCTACTTCGTTCTTTGTGGTTGAATCGGGTACGGCTTTGCTGGGTATGGATCTTATTAATGGCTTACATCTCCGTTTTGAAGGCAATTCTGTGCTGCCCAAGCAGATTTCTACTCCTGTCTTGCGATTGTCTGCTTTGACGCCTTCAGCAGATGTCGGTTGTGCAAAAGGCTTTGTGCACAGAGTTAAAATTTCTTCGGCTGTCGCCCCTGTGCGCCAGAAACTCCGCCGCTTACCTTTTTCGGTTAGAGATGCCGTCACTGAGGAAATCCATCGCCTTCTTGAGTTAGGCGTCATCGAGAGTGTGGATGCTTCGCCGTGGGTCTCTCCTATAGTAGTGGTACAAAAGAAATCGGGTGCCATTCGTATGTGTGTGGATTTGCGAGAACCCAATAAGGCTGTGGTTACGGATAGTTACCCTCTACCTCACATTGATGAACTATTGTCTTTGTTACGGGTATTTTCCACTATCGATTTGGAGAGTGCCTATTTTCAGTTGCCATTGCATGACGACAGCCGTGATCTGACCGCCTTTATTACTCACGAAGGACTTTACAGATTTTGCCGTGTACCATATGGTCTCGCTTCAGCACCCTCAGCCTTTCAAAAAATGTTGGGAACAGTTTTACAAGGGGTTCCGAATGTTGCCAATTACCTTGACGATATCATTGTCTGGGGACGTACACAAAACGAACATGACCACACACTCAAAGCTGTTGTTCAACGCTTGCAGGATGCTGGACTGAAATTGAATCAATCGAAGTGTCAGTTCAACAAATCCAGTCTGCGTTTCCTTGGTCATACGGTGAATGCGCAAGGAATTCAACCTGATGAGGATCATCTTTCTGCCATTCTTAGTGCACCTGCACCAACAGATGCAACACAACTCCGCTCTTTCCTTGGTCTACTATCCTGGTATAGTAAGTTCATTCCAAATTTCGCCACGTTCGTGGAGCCTCTGCGGGCTTGCATCAGACAGGGCTCCGATTTCGCCTGGTCGGAGGAGGCGCAGAAATGCTTTGAGGCTGTTAAAAAATTGCTTGTTCACAGCCCTGCTCTCGCATTATTCGACCCAGATTTGCCTACGGTATTATCTACGGATGCCTCTGCCTATGGCCTGGGAGCTGTTCTTGCTCAGGTTCACAAGGATAAAACAGAGCGCATTGTTGCTTTTGCGTCCCGGACATTGTCATCTACTGAACGCAAGTACTCGACCATTGAAAGGGAAGCACTTGCTTGTGTTTGGGCCGTTGAAAAGTGGCGAACTTACTTGTGGGGTCGTAAATTTCTCCTGCGCACAGATCACCAGGCTTTAACTGTGCTTTTCTCATCCAAAGGAACTGATCGTGCCGGAATGCGTATTGCACGCTGGGCAGCACGGTTAATGTGCTTCAACTATGATGTTGTTTATCGGCCTGGAGCTCAAAACAATACGGCTGACTGTCTTTCTCGTCTGCCTTTGCCTGCATCAGCTGACGACAACTTCGATGCTGAACCAGAGTTTGTGGCTTTTCTGTCTTCAGAGATGTCAGCTTTGTCGCCTCCTGAGGTTGCTTCTGCCTCTGCAGCATGCTCGGAACTGAGTGCATTGCGTGCTCAAATTGCTCGCGGGTGGCCTTCTTCTTCAACTTCTGTGGATATTCTTCTACGTCCATACTTTCATCTCCGCAACGAACTAACTGTGCAGCAGGATTATGTGTTCAGGGGACAGCGCCTTATTGTTCCTGTCGTGCTACGGCACAAATTAGTTAAGTTAGCTCACACGGGTCATCAGGGAATTGTGCGTACCAAACAACGGCTTCGTGAACTGTACTGGTGGCCGGGCATCGATTGCCTAGTTAAAGAGCACATCCAGACCTGTCAACTGTGTTTGTCCTCTGACAAAACTGCCAACACCTCAGCTGCGCCGTTGCAGCCAGTACCTTTTCCGTCTGTTCCGTGGGAAAAGATAGCTATTGATGTGGTGGGCCCGTTTGAAACAGCTGTGGGAGACTGTCGTTATGCGCTCACGTTGATTGACTATCACAGTAAGTGGCCTGAAGTTGCTTTCACTGCTTCCGTCACTACTCAGAATGTTATCGCCTTCCTGTCTTCTGTGTTTAGCAGATATGGCAATCCACTTACTGTCGTATCGGATAACGGGACTCAGTTCACCTCTGCTGACTTTTCAAAATTTCTGAAAGAGAGAGATATTCATCACGTACGTACTTCATTGTACCACCCAGCTGCGAATGGAGCTGTGGAACAGTTTCATCGCGTGTTGAAAAGCTGCATTCAGTCTGCTGTTCTGGAATCAAAGCCGTGGAAACCTACAGTCATGGAATTTCTCCAAGTGTATCGTGCTACACCTCATTCTGCTACGGGGTTATCCCCGTTTGAGTTGCTTCATGGTCGAAAGATGCGGACGCGTCTAAATGTTCTTCCTCCTTCCCTGCCGCAGACGGATGCTCCTGCTCTGTTTCAGCGAGTCTCTTTGAAACAACAGAAAATGAAAGCATACACTGATTCTAAACGTGCAGCTCGTGCTCCGGATTTTAAAGTGGGGGATTGGGTGCGTGTGCGCATTCCTACTCATGTTCCGAAAGCACATCCGAAATTTGGTAAGCCTCTCCAAATTGTGCGTAAACTGGGGTTGTGTACTTACCTATTATCCGACGGGAAGAAATGGCATGCTTCTCATCTGGCTCGTACTGTTGCACCTGTTTTGGAGGCTACTGACACAGATGCTGTGGACTTGCCCTTTCAGTTTCTTCCTCCTCCAGAGCCTCAAGCTCCTGATGTTTTGCAAAGGGTTTCTACACATGTAAGCCGACATCCTCGTTGGATGGAAGATTACGTTACGTAATCATCTTGCATTACATGTTTATAAAGTTTGAGTAATTCATAGGTCATCTTATAATAGATTTTCATATGAATGCTACATTCTAATAATTCTTATTATGTTTAATTTTCCTAGTCTAATTGCAAGTAATTGTGTTATTTCAAAGTGTTTACTTGGTACTTTAGTAACTTTGTTATTGGGTTTTGTGTTGTTGTTCGTTAAAAACTGTGTAGACAGTTTGCTTTAAGTAATGAGGGAATATGTTGTGTTCTTATGTGCATGTTGACCTGTAGGTGGCAGTAGAGGTTGCTTCGATGAGTATGAGACGGAGAGTGAGAAGTGTTACACCTGCGACTACATGCGCTATACTATTCTGCTACTTTCTTTGTTTTAAATAAAGTATTCTTGTTTGTCCATACGCCTCCTCATTGTTACTTACTAAGGACATAACACCATGCTGTGCTGGGTTTTTGTCTTGAAAACTAGTTGGCAGGAGTGTGAAACGAGAGCTTTGAGGAATGCGGAAGCTGAGTTTCAAATAACGTGTGTGTGTGTGCGTAAATCGTATTTTCCGGCAGGACGGCTATTTTCAAAATGTTTCGCAGGGAACCAACGGTTGGGGGGAATGGAGTCAGATTAACATGTCCCGAGGTGATTGGTTCCAGAGGATTGAACGCCCGCCCAAGGAAGGGGAAGAGCCTGAAGAGAGAATCGACGTCACATATATTATAAATATATGTAACCCGGAAGTGTGTTTTTCAGTTGTTCGCTCATATATATGTTGAGAAGCAACCCCAGCTGGAAAGAAGCTTTTACATCTGATAATAAATTCTACTTATTGGGAAAAACTGTCTCTTTGACTTTTCTTCAAATTTTTGAACATGCAGGACTGAAGCGAAAAAGTCCGTCAGGGTCTAATAGATGTAGCACAAAGGAAAAAAATAGTCCAAGGGTTAAAATTGTCAAAAAGTATCTGGATAAAGAGAATATAACAACATGGAAGAAAACGATGCAATATTTTTTAAACAAATGCAGTAATTTTTTTTTGGGAGAAGACATTTTATGGATGAGAACTAAAGCTTGGATGACAGAAAAGATGCCAGATTTTTACAAGGAAATGATGAGTGCATGGGGGAATTTTTTAACCTGTGTACAACACATGCTGAGTGGTAGAGAGGATATTTTAAATCAACCATTGTTCTTAAACAAGAACATTTTAAACCAAGGGAAAGAGGTGTTTTTTAAGAAGTGGTGGGAGGTGGGAATTACAAAAGTGAGAGATGTTTTATATGAGTTTAAGGAGGGATTTTTACCTGTGCAGTACATTGTGGACACTATGGAGGAAGCAAAAGAAGAATATAGTAGACAAGAAATTGAGAATAAGTTTAAGATAATAAAAAGTGCAATACCAGAGGATTGGATAAGAAACATTAATGACATGAAACAGGGGAAACAAGAGGAAGAATTGTATGTCAGGTTGGGAGGAAAATTAAGAGTGTTTAAAGAATGTACTGTGAAAATGTTGTACGGTTTTTTTAGAGATTATGTTTTTAAGAAACCTGTTGTGAATAAATACTGGTTGCAGAAATACAAAGATTTGGAAGAAGACCACATATGGACCAATATGAAGGGAAAGATAATAGAGACAAAACTGGGGACTTTAGAATACTTAATCAGGCACAAGGCGGTTTTTACTGATGTTTTATTGACCAAAATCGGAAGAGAGCAAAACGCAACCTGCAAAGTGTGTAAAGAAGAAGATGAGGGGGTTTTACATGTGTTCTTATTCTGTAAGAAATTGGAAACTTTTAATAAAAAATGCAAAAGGTTGATTGAGAGGTTGAGAGGGGTGCAAGATGATAAAGAAATGGATGGTAACAAGATGATAATGTTAGGAGCATACAAACCATGTAAAAACAGAAAAGTGATCAACCTGTTCATTATGTTGATGAAAAGTGCAATATGGGAAAGAAGAGTCATTGCCAGGAAAGAAAATACTGTAATGGATGTTGAAATGGTGTTTAAAAGGAAAGTTGAGAAGTACCTGAAGTATTTACACTTTTATTTTAAGGAACAAAACAGGTTGGAAGAGTTTTCTTATGTTTTTAATAATGATGTGTGCAAAATATTTGAGGATGTTTAATGTGGGAGGTCAGACGATCATGGTTGTTTTTTTATTTCAATTTTCTGTTTATACTTTGCTTTTGTCTGCTTTTACATTTCCTGCATACATATGCCAATTATCTGTTTGTATTTAACCTTAAAATGTTTTATTAAGAAACTACAATCATTTTGTATGCCAAAAAAATCTTTAAGATTGTAAATGTGAATGTTTTATAAGATTTTATAGATGTTTTATCAATAAAAAAAAAAAGCACGCCCGCTCTCGTCTGATCTCGGAAGCCAAGCAGGGTTGGGCCTGGTCAGTACTTTGATGGGAGGTAACCTGGGAATACCAGGTGCTGTAAGCTTTAACACAAAGTGGACTTATGGCTGCTTTCTTTTTGTGTAGATATTGGTGGCACAGCTTTCGCTTACGGCCACACCACCCTCAGCATGCCCGCTCTCGTCTGATCTCGGAAGCCAAGCAGGGCCGGGCCTGGTCAATACTTTGATGGGAGACTGCCTCGGAATACCAGGCGCTGTAAGGTTTAACCCAAAGTGGCCTCATGGCTGCTTTCTTCATGCGTCGAGCTTGGACGCACAGTTTTCGCATACGGCCACACCACCCTGAGCACGCCCGCTTTCGTCAGATCTCGGAAGCCGAGCAGGGTCGGGCCTGGTCAGTACTTGGACGGTAGGCCACCTGGGAATACCAGGTGCTGTAAGCTTTAACCCAAAGTGGCCTTATGGCTGCTTTCTTTTCGAGTAGAGATTGGTTGCACAGCTTTTGCTTACGGCCACACCACCCTGAGCACGCCCGCTCTCGTCAGATCTCGGAAGCCAAGCAGGGTTCGGCCTGGTCAGTACTTTGATGAGAGGTAACCTGGGAATACCAGGTGCTGTAAGCTTTAACACAGAGTGGACTTATGGATGCTTTCTTTATGCGTCGAGCTTGGTAGCACATATTTTGCTTATGGCCACACCACCCTGAGCACGCCCGCTCTCGTCTGATCTCGGAAGCCAAGCAGGGTCGGGCCTGGTCAGTACTT
>NC_136768.1:15506528-15509028 GCF_947034865.1 Barbatula barbatula
TCTTGCAACATCGGAGCGCGACCTGCTGGCATCAGACTCTGGCGATTTCCTGAAGCTCCCTCCCTCGGGAGGTCGAGCACAGGTGAGAGCAGACGTCAAGATGTCAGCCATGCTCGCTCGGACCGCCGTGAGCGTCGGGCTGCGGTGCAGCCCTGGTGCTCGCGGCTGGGTACTCGCACATTGGGCCCGGCTCAAGTGCCAAGTTTTACCGAGCTGCATAAGGAGTTCAGTAAGACCTGGAGCGTCCCTTTCGGCGCGCTTCCGTCTAGCTGACTCTATCGCCCTCTCTTCCCTCGGGGCGGGGAGGCAGCTAGGGACTATGTCAATGCACCCTGGGTGGAGCATGCAGTCGCGGGTATCCGCAGACGGCGGCCACCTGGGGGGCTTGACCTAGACTCACCGTCCAGGGCACGTAAGGTCTCAACATCTCTGGTGTTGAGGCTGGCAGTGCCGTGGACCAAGCTGCCTCCACTCTTACGCATGGCCTTCCTGCAGGCCAGGGCGCTAAAGAGAGCCCCACGGGGTAAGACCGACCCAAGTAGTGCCGCTGCCGACTGGCCCTCCGGGGACCGCGGTGGCAGCGCAGGCTGTGTCGGACGATGTCCACATCAGTGGCCCGGAAAGATGCCTCGGACCCAATCTTGCGCAGGGGGGCGATGTCGAGAAAGGCCACTTTCCCGACTCCCCTCTCGCAAGGTCGGCTGATTGGTGGCGCTGTCAAGGACTGCTCCAGCAGCCTTTTGACAGTGTAGAAACAGACCGGCCTGCTGTGACCCGGCCGCCTTTCGGCCGTCGAGGTCTCGCACGTGGTCTGCCCCCAGCAGCCCTGGCCTTCTCCAGCGTCGACTCCGGTTCTGGTGCCCCCGCAGGTGGCCCCCCGGAGGAAGACGTTGAGAGGAGGACCACCTAGAGAGATTGAACCATCGGGCCCGACCCAGCCTGGGTTGCTGGATGGTCGGACTGGGGCGGTCCCTGCCGCGTCCCAAACACCTTCTGGGCCCCTTCGGGGGCCTAGTGCCCGCCTTCTCACAAGGAGAGGTCTCTCTCTGGGTCCCACTTGCAGCCGCTCTCACCCTCTGAAAGATGGTGTTCGGCAACTCGACGTTGCGTCGTGGCGGCACGCAATGACGAGTATAAAGCAGCCCTCAGCACTCTCGCTTCGACGGTGCGTCGAGCTGCGCCATCGCCTGGCAGGTGATTTAGCGGAGCCGTTCCCCCCGGGGAGAACAGCACTGCTAGTCATTGAACCAACCCCCGCGGGTTGATGAAGTAGATCGCAGCCCCCCCTGTGAGGTCTCTGGGTGCTTGGTTAGCATTTCAAACCATCACGGTGGCTGGGAGTGTGGTCCGTCTCGGCATTCGATCCAGCTCGCCAGACCTCCGCCGGACTTCAGGCATCCTCTTACCTCAGCAGAGGCAGGGATGTTCCTGTGCTCCAGGCCGGGGCTGCCACCCCTCTGGCGAAGGCGATCGAACCGTCCCCTCGGCCGAGATGTCCAGTGGCTTCGACAGCCGCACTTCATCATCCCCAAAACCAGGGGTCGCTGCATACCTTGAGCAGCACCTTGCAAGGGTGCCGTTCGGGAGGCGCAGAAGCGCGTCCTGGTGTCTGTCAGACGCCAGGAGTGGTTCATGACAACTGACCGCATACTCTCATGTACAGTTTCCCTCGGCACTGTCGAGGGGCTGGCATGTCAGTAACGGGTCAGCCGGGAAAAAGAGAGCAGCTCTCCCTGGCGCGGAGCTCCCCCTTTTCCTGGTAGAGAACTCAACACTGTCTCCATGACGGTGTGCTCGCTCACGAGCACGCACAGTCAGTGCTGAGCTGCTTGAACTTTCAGGCAGCAGCCAGCGGTCCCCTGAAATCAGTTTCAGAGGCTCCTGGGCATGTCGTCCTCGGGGGTGGCCTGTCCCCCTCGGGTTGACGCACATGGGACCGCGACAGCACTGACTACAGAGATGAGTTCCCTGGAGAGCGTGGCGCACTGGCAGTAGGCGTATCGTCATTACGCCTGCTGCCGTCGCATCCTAACCCCGAGCAGGTCTTGAGGCCGGTCGTGGAACGACAGACGCCTCCCTACGGGGTGCGGGTGCGGTGTGCAATGGGCGCGCAGTGTCGGGTCGCTGGACGGGCCCCCGCCTGCGTCGGCAGATCACTGCCTTCAAGTTGCTAGCTGTCCTGCTTGCACTGATGAGGCTCCGGCCTCTCGTGCAGAGCCAGCATACTGGCCCGGACAGCACGACCGGCGTAGCGTACTAAACCTCAGGGTGGCACTCGCTCGCTGCAGTCATCGCAACTCGCCCAAAACGCCTCCTCCCGTGGAGACAGCAGGTGGCAAGGCCCCTGCAGGTCACACGCCCACCGGGTGTCCTGAACCGGACAGCCAAGCGCTCTCTCGTCAGTTGACACCTCGTGCGAAGTGACGACTCCACCACTGCGGCCGGCTTGGGTGTGGTTTGGGCGGGCACAGGTGGACCTGTTGCCTCCCTGAACACCCCC
>NC_136768.1:15536528-15544028 GCF_947034865.1 Barbatula barbatula
GATTAGCAACAAAGAAAAAGGGGACAAGGGTAAAAGGAATGAAGAAGCAATGGAACAAGAAAACAAAACAATGGAAGTGGAGATATCGGAGGCGGCGGAGGATGGACAAAGAAAGATGGATCAAAACAAAGAAGGAGATAGTGAAGAAGAAACAAAGACGGACAGTAGAGACAAAGGGGGTAGGGGGCATATAAGAAGGAGAACAGTGAAGTTAAAGCCAAATCTGGAATGTGGGAGGAAAAAGACAAAAGGTAACAATTTTGATGTGTTAAGGGGCCTGGAGCAAGAAAATGATGAATAATGTATTTTAAATATGTATTTTTATTTTTTATTTTTTTAATGGTCTTAAATTGTGTCACTTTTAATGCAAGAGGACTGAGGGACATGGGTAAATTTAACAAAGTAAGGGACAAATGCAAAAGACAGGACATTATTGCTCTACAAGAAACCAACTGGAATGAAGATGTGATGTGTGACGTTAAAAAAAGATGGGATGGAGGAATCTTATATAACAATGGAGACGGAAGATTTGGGAGAGGTGTGGCTTTTTTAATGAACGATGAGGTTTTTAAAGCAAGCAAAATCATTTACAAGGATAAGATAGGGAAATGTTTAGTGGTGGACACAAAATATGAAGGAAGGGAATTGATTTTAGTTAATGTACATGCACCAGTGGAGGAAAAGGAAAAGAAAGAGTTTTTTACTGTTTTAAGGAATATTCTAAAAAAGTACAAAGAAATTATAATGATGGGGGATTTTAACACGGTCTTTAGTAAACAAGATATGGCTGAAGGAATGGTTTTTAAAAGCGATACGGGGAGAAAAGAATTAAGGACCTTGATGGAAGAAAATAATATAATAGATGTTTGGAGAGAAAGAAATGAAAGGAAAAAAGAATACTCAAGGAGGCAGCTAGTCGGGAACTTTATGTGTAAAACAAGAATAGATTTTGTTTTATGCACAAGGAATATTGAAGGTTTTATAGAAAAAATAAAATATGAAGAAACAAGCTTAAGCGACCATAAGCCAATTTTTATGCAAATAGACTGGAATACAGCGAAAAGAGGGCCGGGAGTATGGGTTTTAAATACAGAGATTTTAAAGAATGAAGGCTATATTTTAAGTGTTAAAGCAATTATTGAAACGGAAAAGGAGAACGGAATGTACATCGAAGACAAAAGAATATGGTGGGAAAATACTAAATATTTAGTTAAAAAGTTTACAATAAAATACTGCAAGTTAATACAGAAAAGTAAGAGAAATAAGGAGAGCGAAACAAGAGAAAATTGACAAAAGAATTAAATGAGAATGGGAAAGATATACAAAAAATAATGGAATTAGAGGGGAAATTAAGAGAAATGGAAGAGGAAAAATATGAGGGAGCAAGATTAAGAAGTAAAGCTAAATACACGGTGGAGGGTGAAAAATGTACAAAATTTTTCTTTGATCTAGAAAAAAGAAGAGGGAAAGCAGAAATGATAAAAGAAATAAGAGGGAATAATGGTGTAGTTGTGGAAACAAACGAGGAAATACTAAGAGAAATAAAAGCATATTATGAGAATTTGTTCAGTACAGAGGGAGTGAAAGAAGAAGAGAGACTGGAGTTACTGAAACAAATAAAAACAACAGTTGGAGAACTAGATAAAAAAGAGTGTGATGAGGAGATAAGAGAAGAAGAGATAAAAAGAGCTATAAGTGAATTAAACAAAAAGAAAAGTCCGGGTATAGATGGTTTGGGGAGTGAATTTTATATAGTTTTAAAGGAGTTTATAACTAGCATTTTAAAATAAGTATATGTAGATATCTTTAAGAAAGGAGAACTGAATCAAAGAATGGGAATGGGTTTAATGAAGTTGATCTACAAGCGGAAAGGAGAGAAGATAGAGTTAAAGAACTACAGGCCAATTACGATGCTTAATACTGATTTAAAGATTCTATCTAAAATCTTAGCCAACAGATTGAAGGAAGTAATGCCGAGTATAATTAAAACAAACCAAGTGTACGGAGTGAAAGGAAGAGATATAGCAGATACAACAATAAGTATAAAAGAAATAATAAGATACATACACGAAAAGAATAAAAAAGGGTATATAATTAGTTTAGATTTTGAGAAAGCATTTGACAGGGTAGAACATAGCTTTTTATTTGATGTTTTAAAGAGTTTTGGTTTCGGAGAGAATTTTGTCAAATGGATTAGGATTTTATACAAAGGTGCGGTAACAAAAATTAAATGTAACTGGTTTGTAACAGAGTGTTTTAAAGTCACGAGATCGATAAGGCAAGGATGTCCACTTTCAGCTCTTTTATATTCTTTAGTTTCTGAACCACTAGGTCTGGCTATAAAACAAGAAGAGGGAATAAAAGGAATCAATGTCGAGGGAGAAGAGAACAAAATATTTCAATATGCGGATGACACTACAGTGATAGTAAAGGATTTAGAGAGTGTTAAAAAAGCAATGAGAATAGTACAGGTGTTTTGTAAGGGATCAGGAGCAAAAATAAATGGAGAAAAAACTGTGTATATGAAATGAAAGGCGAAAGATTTAACAAATAGTTTTGCTTTTAAAGAAACAAAAGAAATTAAGATTTTAGGTGTTTTAATGGGAATGGACGAAAAGAAGGTAGGAGGAACAATGTGGGAAGAATTGTTAGGGGGTATCGAAAGGAGGATGAATTTTTGGAAACTGAGAACTTTAACTTTGAAAGGGAAGGTATTAATTCTGAATGTTTTAATGGTTTCAAAACTAAGGTATGTTTTATATGTATCATCTATGCCGTTGTGGGCAGAAAAAAGGCTGAAAAAATGCTTTATAGATTTTTTATGGGAAGGGAAGCCAGCAAGGATTGCATACAACACCCTAATTGGAGCAGTGGAGAAGGGAGGATTGGGCTTAATGGATTTTGAACAAAGAAAGAATAGTTTAAGAGTGAAAATAATACAAAAGTACTTAGACGAAGAAAACAAAACGGCATGGAAAAAGACAATGGAATATTTTTTAAGTAAATGTGGGAACTTTAATCTAGGGGATAATATACTGTGGATGAGAACAAAGAAATGGATGACAGATGAGTTGCCAGATTTTTATAAAGAACTGATGAGTGCTTGGGGGAATTTTTTAAATAATGTACTTTTTAACCCACAAGGTAGAGAGAACATTTTAAATCAGCCTCTTTTTTTAAACAACCACATTTTGAATCAAGGAAAGGATATTTTTTTAAGAAATGGTGGGAGCTGGGAATTACAAGATTAAGAGATGTCTTATATGAGTTTAAGGAGGGTTTTTTACCAGTGCAGTATATTGTAGATGTAATGGAGGAGGCAAAGGAGGATTATAGCAGACAGGAGATAATAAACAAATACGAAATAATCAAAGAGGCAATATCAAAAGACTGGATAAAGAGAATTGAAAGCATGGAAGAGGGAAAAGAAAAAGAGGTGTATGTGAAGTTGGGAGGAAAATTGTATGGTTTTAAAACATGTACGGTGAAGATGTTTTATGTTTTCTTTAGAGATGGTGTTTTTAAAGAGCCAACTGTAAATGGATATTGGGTGCAGAAATTCAAAGATCTAAAAGAAGAATGTATATGGAGAAACATGAAGGGGAGGTGTGTGGAAACAAAATTGGAATGTTTGGAATATTATATAAGACATAAAGTGGTTTTTACTGAGGCTGTTTTAAATAAAATAGGACTTGAAGAAAACGCTCTGTGTAAAGTGTGCCAGGAAAATGAAGAGGGGATTTTACATATGTTTTTATATTGTAAAGAATTGGAGGATTTTTTAAGAAAATGTAAATGTTTAATCGAAGATTTGACCGAGGAGTGGGATGAAAATATAATGGAATGGAACAGAGTGGTGATGTTTGGTTGGGAAAAGAAGTGTCAAAACAAAAGCTTTATCAATCTGTGTGTAATGCTAATGAAAAGTGCAATATGGGAGAGAAGAACTGTGGCTAAAAAGGAAAAAATTGTGTTGGATGTTTGGGCTGTATTTAAAAGGAAAACAGAACTATATATCGAAAGACTGTATGTGTATTTTAAAGGGGAAAATATGTTGGATGCTTTTTATAATGTTTTTACCCCAAAAGTTTATTGTGGTTTAAAAGGTTTAATGTGGGAGCTGCCGGGAAGCGAAGGACATTTCTTTTAAATAATGGTGTATGTAAATGGAAGATATGTGATGAAGAGATGATTGTAGAAGAAAATCTGTAAAAAAAAAAAAAAAAAGCACGCCTGCTCTCGTCTGATCTCGGAAGCCAAGCAAGGGTCGGGCATGGTCAGTACTTGGATGGGAGACCGCCTGGGAATACCAGGTGCTGTAAGCTTTAACCCAAAGTGGACTTATGGCTGCTTTCTTTCTGCGTCGAGCTCTGTAGCACATCTTTTGCTTACGGCTACATCAACATGAGCACGCCCGCTCTCGTCTGATCTCGGAAGCCAAGCAGGGTCGGGCCTGGTCAATACTTGGATGGGAGACCGCCTGGGAATAACAGTTGCAGTAAGCTTTAACCCAAAGTGGCCTCATGGCTGCTTTCTTCATGCGTCGAGCTTGGACGCACAGTTTTCGCTTACGGCCACACCACCTTGAGCACGCCCGCTCTCGTCAGATCTCGGAAGCCAAGCAGGGTCGGGCCTGGTCAGTACTTGGATGGGAGACCGCCTGGGAATACCAGGAGCTGTAAGCTCAAACCCAAAGTGGACTTATGGCTGATTTCTTTATGCGTCGAGCTCTGTAGCACATCTTTTTTTTACGACCACACCGCCCTGAGCACGCCCGCTCTCGTCAGATCTCGGAAGCCAAGCAGGGTCGGGCCTGGTCAGTACTTGGATGGGAGACCGCCTGGGAATACCAGGTGCTGTAAGCTTTAACCCAAAGCGGCCTTATGGCTGCTTTCTTCATGCATCGAGCTTGGACGCACAGTTTTCGCCTACGGCCACACCACCCTGAGCATGCCCGCTCTTATCTGATCTCGGAAGCCAAGCAGGGTCGGGCCTGGTCAGTACTTGGATGGGAGACCGCCTGGGAATACCAGGTGCTGTAAGCTTTAACCCAAAGTGGCCTCATGGCTGCTTTCTTCATGCATCGAGCTTGGACGCACAGTTTTCGCTTACGGCCACACCACCCTGAGCACGCCTGGGGCCCGTTCTTCGTACGTCGCTAACTCGGTTAGCTGGATTTGATTGTTGACGATTTGGCATGATCTTGGATTGTTCGGTTCTTGGACGCTCATGCTGGACTTGCTGTCATAGCAACAGGTCCGTAAACTTGAACCTGCTCGGGAGCAGGCTAACTTCATGTAAACAGGATTAGATTGCGGCTTTGTAAGCGGAGGAGATGGGTAAGTCTGTCGCAGCCATGTCTTGTCCATTTGTACGACAGTAACCTGTTGCGGAAGGTGCAAGAATAATACGCAGAGCTTTTCGAATGAATAGACAGGATCATTTAGCGCAGCGCGATAGCGTCATTGTTGAGAGATACCGTTTTTCTCGTAAGGGTGTTATTTACATCATTCATTTGTTGGAACCACACATAACGTGTTTAACACGGAGGAGTCTGGCTTTAACAACAGCACAGACTGTGTGCATTCGCAAACTTTACCTGGCGCTCAAGCAGTTTTTAGGGGTTTTTGTTGTATTTCTAAGCCACTTAAAACCAATCATCCTGCGGTTTTTAAGTGGCTACCAATAAGTATGAATAACAGTTTGTGTCCTTCAGGCTTCCCTAACGTGATTGGTGCCATAGACAGCACACATGTCCCCATCAAGGCCCCCTCAGGCAAAATATAATTTTATAATTATAAAATATAAATATAATGAGGGGGATTTTGTGAAGCGAAAGGGCGTTCATAGTGTAAATGTGCAGGTAAATTACTATTACAATTTATAATATTCCAGATTATTTCATGGAAAAAAGTAATGAAATCAAAAAGTATGCAGTTGACTGACTAAAATCTCTTCGATGGTGTGTAACTCTATGCTCCACGTCACCAATGTGGAAGCATAATGGCCAGGATCAGTACAAGACTCAAGAATTTTAAGAGAGTCACATTTATGCACATTATTTGAACGTGGTAAGGGAACAAACATTTCAAGCTCACAGTATTATACACAGTATTATGCTGAGCCTAACAGAACTGCATTTTTCCATTATACAGGGGATTGTGACGGGATCCTGCTTGGAGACAGGGGCTATGCCTGCAGGCAGTATTTTATAACGCCCTTCCGTGAGCCAAACCCTGGACCACAAACCCGTTACAATGCAGCTCTAGCCAGGACAAGCATTGAAATGACCTTTGGGCAACTAAAGGGAAGATTTCAGTGTCTGAAAAGTCTGAGGGTTGCACCTGACAGGGCCTGTGACATAATTGTTCCATATGCCATATTGCATAACATTGCCACCATCAGAAAGGAGAGGACCCCTGTGGTGGGGGTGCAGCCTGATGATGACCTCCAGCCAGTGCACTTGAACCAACCTAGTGGCAGAGCTGCACGGGACAGAATTGTGGAACACCATTTTTTTACTGAATAAAAGACAAGACAAATATGCTTAGTTTCTTGAGTTTTATTTAAAAGATTATTTATAAAGAAAAGCCAGCAAGTCATATTTTTCCTGCAATAAGAGATAGTTATGGAAAGTCAGCAATACTACTATGTGTGAAATAGTGTATTAGCACTTACTCTGAAGCAACTCTATCTCCAGTGAAATTTGTCTCTCTTTCAAGTTGTCGAGTTCAATTTCTCCTCTAATTTCTCTTTTTTCACCTGAAAATACTCTATTTTTGGTTAAAGATGTCGTTTATATAGGGAACGGATGTCACCCGGTGTAATTTTGTGAAAAAAGGGTCAAAACATGCCTCATGCAACAAAAGACAAAAGTAAAAGTACAACACTGCCCACCTCTGTATCAGCAGTTCTTTGTGCAGACTGTTCTGTGAGCCTTTCTGTAGACCTTTCTCTAGGTGTGGACTCCTGCAACTCATGTTGCAGATAGAAAGAATAGGTACACAAGTATATACAAATTATAGTTAAGTTATTTATGCACTTACAGGTTCTTCCTCCAAAGGACAGTCATCTGAGAGGATTTCTTCACAGGACGTGCAATGGAAATAAATGGGTATTACAATGTGTTGCACTCTTGGGGGGGGGGGGGGGGGTAATGTCATTACAATTAACTACACTGTAAAAAAATAATGTGATCAATTACTCATGGCAACATATTTTATATGAACAAAGTTTATTAGTTTTCACTTTCACAAACATTTGAAATGACTGTACCAAATTCATTTAATGCAGCAACAAACCATTTTACAGTATACTTAGAGAAATAAAAGCTCATTTAGCCTAACAGTAATGTAGGTGTTGCTGCTACTGGTCCCTGGCTTTGGGTATAAGGAAGAGCTGCCCCCAGGGATGCCCTCCACACTGGGTTGGTTTGAATTCAACCCAAGGGCCAGCTCTTCTGCTGGGATATATTGTGGGGGTGCAGGACCACCACCTGTA
>NC_136768.1:15549028-15606528 GCF_947034865.1 Barbatula barbatula
GTTGGGGAGTTACCCCCTTATCGAAAATAACAAGAAGATTGTATCCGGGCACGACTATTCAAGATGGCACAAGGTTCATCAAATCTCGTTTCCCTAAGGATGTCGCCTCTCTCCCGTATAGCACGAAGTTTGAAACTGCAGAAGGGCTGCATTTTTTCAGGGTAATGCACAGCCATCAGGTTAAACTCTGTCGGCTGTGCATGAGCCCAGAACACATCATGAAGGACTGCCCAAAGTTTCAGTGCTATAAATGCGAGGAGAGAGGACATTTCGCAAGAGAGTGCAAGGCGGTTAAGTGCCCGGACTGTAACAATGTTTTAAATCTGTGTGAATGCTGGTTTGGCAACGAGACTCATGTGGGCGGGCAGGTGCATGAGCGAGACGGTAGGGGAAAACAACATGAGAATGACACGAGAGAGAGAGACTGTGGATCAGTAATTGAAATCGACAATGGTGAACAAACGGAAAGACAAGATATTTCACAACAGGTCATAGAGAAGGACACACAGAGCGCAACTGAGGAGATTGCAGAGGAAGGAATGGATGATTTAGCTAAAAGACAAAATGAAGCACAAAATGAGGAATCTAAAGAGCAGACGGAACCAACTGAACAATCAAAAAAAAGAGGAAGGAACATGCACACCACTTGACCTTTCTGTTACTCTGGAAGATGAGATGGACCAAGAAGAGGATTTTAACAAGGATATAGAGGCAAGGGACGATGGAAAACCAAGACTAGATAAAAGACGGCGGAAAATAAAGGTAAAGCCATGTTTAGAAGGAATAAGGAAAAGAACAACTAACAAAGACCTACTAAAAGATAAATATGAACGTTTAAAAGACTTTGATGATATGAGTTAAAGAAATGAGTTTAATGAGTGTTTTTATATATTCATTCTTTATGGTTTTTAAGTTTGGTTACTTTTAATGCCAGAGGACTTTCGGATTTTAACAAATTTGAAAAGGTGAAGGAAATGTTCAAGGATGAAGATGTGATTGTATTGCAAGAAACTAATTGGAGAGAAAAACATGTATGTGAAATAAGGAAAAGATGGAACTGTGAGATCTTATACAATAATGATGATAAGAGGTTTGGTAGAGGAGAGGCTTTTTTAATAAGAGGAAATGTGAATATTGTATGCAAGGTTATTTATAAAGATAATGTTGGGAAATGTTTAGCAGTAGAAATGGAATATGAAGACAAAAAACTGGTTGTGATAAACATACATGCACCTACGGAGGAAACGGGGAAGAGAGATTATTTTAACAGTTTAAGGTCACTTTTAAATAAGCATCAGAATGTCTGTTTAATGGGAGATTTTAATACTGTGTTAAGCAAATTAGATGTGGCAGATGGAATGGTTTTTAAAAATGATATGGGAAGGAGAGAGTTAAAATCAATAATGGAAAACAATAACTTGGTGGATGTTTGGAGAGAAAGGAATGAAAGAAGACAATATTCAAGAAGACAAAGGGTGGGGAATTTTATGTGTCAATCAAGAATCGATTTTATTTTGTGTAAGAGGAATGTAGAAGTTTTTATTGAGAATGTGAGATATGAGGAAACAAGTTTAAGTGATCACAAGCCATTACACATGCAGATTGATTGGAGTACGATAAAGAGAGGTCCGGGGGTGTGGGTTTTAAATGCTGAAGTTTTAAAAAGTGAAGGGTATGTTTTAGATATAAAGACACTCATTGAAAGGGAAAAAGGGAATGTAATGTATGTGGAAGACAAAAGATTGTGGTGGGAAAATGTGAAATATTTAGTTAAAATTCACACCATGGAATTGTGCAGATTAATAGAGAAAGCAAAAAGACATAATGGACAGGAAATAAGGGGAAAATTGGAAAAAGAGTTACATCAGGGAAATAAAGATATGTCAAAGATAAAAGAATTGGAAAATAAACTTAAGGAAATAGAAGAAAAGAAATATGAAGGTGCAAGATTAAGGAGTAAAGCTCAATTTATTGTTGAGGGTGAAAAATGTACAAAATTTTTCTTTGATTTAGAAAGAAGGAAAGGGAAGGCTGAAATTAAGAAAGTAGTGAAAAAGGAGAATGGAGAAGAAGTAAAGAGTAATGAAGAAATTCTAAAAGAAATGAAAAGGTATTATGAGAAATTATTTACATCTGAAGGAGTGCAGGATGAAAAAGAAGAAATGTTCAAGCAGATAAAAACTAAAGTAGGAAAGGAAGACAAGGAAGATTGTGACAAAGAGATAAGTGAAGAGGAGATTGAAAGAGCTATAAATGAATTAAACAACAAGAAAAGTCCTGGAATTGATGGTTTAGGGAGTGAGTTTTATATTGTTTTTAAGGATGTTTTAACCAGCATTTTAAAGGAAGTGTATGATGAGATCTTTCATAAGGGGCAGATGAATCTAAGAATGGGAATGGGTTTAATGAAAACAATATATAAGAAAAAAGGAGAAAAGACTGAACTGAAGAATTATAGGCCGCTTACTATGTTAAATACCGATTTGAAAATTTTAGCAAAGATTTTAGCAAACAGATTAAAAGAAGTGATGCCGAAAATAATAAAGACAAATCAAGTATATGGGGTTAAAGGGAAGGACATAGCAGATACGACAATAAGCATTCAGGATACAATTAGATACATGAAGGAGAAAAAAATGGAGGGATATCTGATAAGCTTAGATTTTGAAAAGGCTTTTGACAGGGTGGAACATGAATTTTTATTTGGAGTTTTAAACAGTTTTGGATTTGGAGGAAATTTTATAAAGTGGGTAAAAATTTTATATAAATGAGCTGTAACTAGAATTAAATGCAACGGGTTTTTAACAGAATGTTTTAAACTAACAAGATCTATAAGACAAGGGTGCCCTATGTCAGCACTGCTATATTCACTAGTTGCGGAACCCTTGGGGCTGGCTATGAGGGAAGAAATGGGAATAAAAGGTATTAACGTAGAAGGGAATATGGAAGGCGAAACAATTTTTCAGTATGCAGATGACACTACGCTTATTGTGAAGGAAATGGAGGGAGTAAAAAGTGCAATGAGAATTGTACAAAAGTATTGCAAAGCATCGAGAGGGAAAGTTAACGAAGAGAAAAGTGTGTATATGAGATGTGGGAATGTGCCAGCTTTAACAAGTTTTTTTGCTTTTAAAGAAGTGAAAGACATCAAGATTTTAGGAGTTTTAATGGGGGAAGATGAAAAGAGAGCTAATGAAACAATGTGGGAAGGTATTTTAGGAGACATTGAAAGAAGGCTACATTTCTGGAAACTAAGAACATTATGTCTTAAAGGGAAGGTTCTAATTTCGAATGTCTTAATGATGTCTAAGTTATGGTATGTCCTATATGTGTCAGCTATGCCTTTGTGGATTGAAAAAAGATTAAAGAGATGTTTTTTAAACTTTATATGGGAAGGGAAACCCCCAAGGATAGCATATGACACTTTGATTGGAGCAGTTGGGAAAGGTGGTCTGGGTCTAATATATGTAGCACAAAGGAAAAACAGTCTAAGGGTTAAAATTGTCAAAAAGTATCTGGATAAAGAGAATATAACAACATGGAAGAAAACGATGCAATATTTTTTAAATAAATGCGGTAATTTCTTTTTGGGAGAAGACATTTTATGGATGAGAACTAAAGCTTGGATGACAGAAAAGATGCCAGACTTTTACAAGGAAATGATGAGTGCATGGGGGAATTTTTTAACCTGTGTACAACACATGCTGAGTGGTAGAGAGGATATTTTAAATCAACCATTGTTCTTAAACAAGAACATTTTAAACCAAGGGAAAGAGGTGTTTTTTAAGAAGTGGTGGGAGGTGGGAATTACAAAAGTGAGAGATGTTTTATATGAGTTTAAGGAGGGATTTTTACCTGTGCAGTACATTGTGGACACTATGGAGGAAGCAAAAGAAGAATATAGTAGACAAGAAATTGAGAATAAGTTTAAGATAATAAAAAGTGCAATACCAGAGGATTGGATAAGAAACATTAATGACATGAAACAGGGGAAACAAGAGGAAGAATTGTATGTCAGGTTGGGAGGAAAATTAAAAGTGTTTAAAGAATGTACTGTGAAAATGTTGTACGGTTTTTTTAGAGATTATGTTTTTAAGAAACCTGTTGTGAATAAATACTGGTTGCAGAAATACAAAGATTTGGAAGAAGACCACATATGGACCAATATGAAGGGGAAGATAATAGAGACAAAACTGGGGACTTTAGAATACTTAATCAGGCACAAGGCGGTTTTTACTGATGTTTTATTGACCAAAATCGGAAGAGAGCAAAACGCAACCTGCAAAGTGTGTAAAGAAGAAGATGAGGGTTTTTTACATGTGTTCTTATTCTGTAAGAAATTGGAAACTTTTAATAAAAAATGCAAAAGGTTGATTGAGAGGTTGAGAGGGGGGCAAGATGATAAAGAAATGGATGGTAACAAGATGATAATGTTAGGAGCATACAAACCATGTAAAAACAGAAAAGTGATCAACCTGTTCATTATGTTGATGAAAAGTGCAATATGGGAAAGAAGAGTCATTGCCAGGAAAGAAAATACTGTAATGGATGTTGAAATGGTGTTTAAAAGGAAAGTTGAGAAGTACCTGAAGTATTTACACTTTTATTTTAAGGAACAAAACAGGTTGGAAGAGTTTTCTTATGTTTTTAATAATGATGTGTGCAAAATATTTGAGGATGTTTAATGTGGGAGGTCAGACGATCGTGGTTGTTTTTTTAATTTCAATTTTCTGTTTATACTTTGCTTTTGTCTGCTTTTACATTTCCTGCATACATATGCCAATTATCTGTTTGTATTTAACCTTAAAATGTTTTTATTAAGAAACTACAATCATTTTGTATGCCATAAAAATCTTTAAGATTGTAAATGTGAATGTTTTATAAGATTTTATAGATGTTTTATCAATAAAAAAAAATAAAAAAAGCATGCCCACTCTCGTCTGATCTCGGAAGCAAAGCAGGGTCGGGCCTGGTCAGTACTTGGTTGGGAGACCACCTGGGAATACCAGGTGCTGTAAGCTTTAACCCAAAGTGGTAAAAAAAAAAAACAAAAAAAAAACAAACAAAAAAAAAAAGCACGCCCGCTCTCGTCAGATCTCGGAAGCCAAGCAGGGTCGGGCCTGGTCAGTACTTGGATGGGAGACCGCCTGGTAATACCAGGTGATGTAAGCTTTAACCCAAAGTGGCCTTATGGCTGCTTTCTTTATGCGTAGATATTGGTGGCACAGCTTTTGCTTACGGCCACACCACCCTGAGCACGCCTGATCTTGGAAGCCAAGCAGGGTCGGGCCTGGTCAGTATTTGGATGGGAGACCGCCTGGTAATACCAGGTGATGTAAGCTTTAACCCAAAGTGGCCTTATGGCTGCTTTCTTTATGCGTAGATATTGGTGGCACAGCTTTTGCTTACGGCCACACCACCCTGAGCATGCCCGTTCTCGTCTGATCTCGGAAGCCAAGCAGGGTCGGGCCTGGTCAGTACTTGGATGGGAGACCGCCTGGGAATACCAGGTGCTGTAAGCTTTGACCCAAAGTGGCCTAATGGCTGCTTTCTTTATGTGTCGAGCTTCGACGTACAGATTTTGCTTACGGCCACACCACCCTGAGCATGCCCGTTCTCGTCTGATCTCGGAAGCCAAGCAGGGTCGGGCCTGGTCAGTACTTGGATGGGAGACCACCTGGGAATACCAGGTGCTGTAAGCTTTAACCCAAAGTGGCCTTATGGCTGCTTTCTTTATGCGTCGCGGGTTCGATCACCTCCCTCAAAGGAACGCAATCAGCGCCCTGGAACGTGCGTGTGTGATTTCAGGCACACACACACAGAAATGATAAGTGAAATGATAAGTAAAGCACATTTGGGCAGAGAGATTTTTCATGCCAAGGGCAAAGGACTTATTTTGACAATCGCCCAACAATAAGGGGATAACGCTTTTCATGAAACTACGGTGAAAGCGCAAGGAAGAGCACCACAGCACACGTTCACACTGTCTAAATGCAAATAACAATGCAAGAAAGCTAGTGGGAAGACATTTTTCCTTAGCGGTGAGCCTATATAAAGCGGTGAGCGAATAAAGCCTCGATTAATGCGGACGTCAATGCCGCTAACTCTCGCATGCAAAGCGATCGCACTTCCATTTGAACAATCTCACCGGAAGTATTGCAACTTAACAGTACGACGCTTAAAGGAGCGCAATCAGCGACCCGGAACGTGACCGCGGTAGTGTCCAATCAGGCCGGTTAGCTCAGTTGGTTTGAGCCTGGTGCTAATAACGGCAAGGTCGAGGTTTCAAACCCCTTATTGGCCCCTGGCATCCTGTCCATCTCTCATTTCTAAAATGAAGCTGGGGTCGTTTGCCGAAAGGCTTGCACAAGACAGATGATGTGGCCGAAATAGCTCAGTAGGGAGAGTGTCTAGACAGAAGATCTAAAGGTCCCTGGTTCGATCCAGGGTTTCGGCAAGGCTTTGTTTGTGCATTACTTTACCGCAGAGCTAATTTGTGCACCCCGATTCGGGTGGGCTTTTCTTGTGCGCCTTGCGGGCCTACAACCACTCGACACAGGGTTCCACGGTGTAATGTTTAGCACTCTGGACTCTGAATACACCAAATCCGAATTCAAATCTCGGTGGGACCTCTCAGCACAGCATTATCTTTTATGGGGATTCCAATCAGAACCCCTTCCGAGGGGCCCATGTCTGGAATTGCTTCTGCCCAACGGTTTGAGCCTTTCAACTAGCACGAACTAACCGGAACTGTTGCCACTAAACGGTACGACACTCAAAGGAGTAAAATCAGCGACACGGAACGTTATTGCATGAGCTCATAGGCCGGTTAGCTCAGTTGGTTAGAGCATGGTGCTAATAACGCCAAGGTCGCGGGTTCGACCCCCGTACTGGCCACTGACTTCTCACTGGCATACCGTCCATCTCTCATTGGTAAAATGATGCTGGGGTCGTTTGCCAAAAGGCTTGCACAAGACAGATGATGTGGTCGAAATAGCTCAGTAGGGTGAGCGTTAGACTGAAGATCGAAAGGTCCCTGGTTCAGTTTCCTCAAGGATTCGCCAGCGCATTGCTTTACCGCAGAGCTATTTGTGCACCCTGGACTGGGTGGCCTTTTCTTGTGCGCCTATCGGGCCTACAACCACTCGACACAGGGTTCCATGGTGTAATGGTTAGCACTCTGCACTCTGAATCCACCAAATCCGAGTTCAGATCTCCGTGGGACCTCTCAGCACAGCATTCTCTTTTACGGGGCTTCCAATCAGAACCCCTTCCGAGGGGCCCATGTCTGGAATTGCTTCTGCCCAACGGTTTGAGCCTTTCAACTAGCACAAACTAACCGGAACTGTTGCCACTTAACGGTACGATTTTTTGAGATTTGTCATGCCCAGGGCAAAGGACTTATTTTGACAATCGCTCAACAATAAGGGGGATAACTCTTTTCATGAAACTACGGTGAAAGCGCAAGGAAACGCACCACAGCACACGTTCACTGTCTAAATGAAAATGCAAATAACACTGCAAAAAGGTTGTGGGAGGACATTTTTACTTAGCGGTGAGCCTATATAAAGCGGTGAGCGAATAAAGCCTCGAATAATGCGGACGTCGATGGCGCTACCTCTCGCATGCAAATGTTGTACCCTTAAAAAGGGAAAAAGTAGCGGGAAGGTTAAAGAAACACACAGTGACGCAGCTCTCGCCTTCACTTGTCTGTATTGAATTGAGTATTGAACAATGTATACAATAAACCATACATTTTCGCATTTGTACACATTTTGGCTTTCTAAATTATCTTTTTAACTAAATTACCCTATAAAATGTCAATTGCTTTAAACAAAGCTATCAAAATACATTTTAATACTCCTTTTTAAATGAATTCTCCAGTAACACTATAATGAATTGTACTTTTAACAATATTCAGTATCTCAGCATCACATTAAATCACCCTTATAATGATAATTACACAATGAACTTTACAGCAAAAATACGTGTACATAACAGCATCTAGCTTAAACACAAATCACACTCTAAACACTCGCATGTGTCGAGACTCCGACACGACGGAGCCACGAGATGCTTAGCCGCTAGCATAAAGTTACACACCTACACACGAAACTCTTTAAACAGTGCAAGAACCCATCTTATTTACCCATATGAAACAACAATATCATAACGATTTATATTATAGACATGTTTCAATATATACATTGCTTTGTGAGTGGTAACTACCTTAAAAAGGGAAAAAGTAGCGGGAAGGTTAAAGAAACACACAGTGACGCAGCTCTCGCCTTCACTCGTCTGTATTGAATGAGGGAGAGAAGCGCGCGCATGCGATCCCCCTACGGAAGCCCGAGGCATTACCAACATATAGATGAATGAACAAACTATACATAGATCAGCATTATCTGCATTCTCGTCTAGTTTTAACAGCGACAAACTTAATATGTATTTCTAATATAACCCTTAATATAACACACTGTTGTAAATTAAATGATTTAGAAACACTTGTCACATTCTCCCCCTCAAAATAGATGTTGTCCCCAACATCCGAATGTAACCTTTGACCTTTGGTGCAAATAAAGGGGTTAAACCTTACACTATTAATCAACACACAATGCACGGTTATTTCAGATCAACATTTCTGCTACATTGTATATCATATAGTGCAATATTACATACTGGAACTCTTTTCATACATTCTTTCAAGCACAGGTAAGTACCCAATGTCTTTTAATGTCTTTGTTTTCTGTCTACTTAGACATGTGACTGCCTTGTTAACAGTTCTGTTTGTACAACATGTTCAAGTCAAACACTCTCCTTTAACACAGGTCCATGAGTGTGGTGTGATTTACTGCAACAGTGTCATGTGAATGTATATGTAGAGTGTAACCACAGTCCATCTTATGTTCAACAGTTCATTTGAATGTGTATTCTGTGCTGAACAGTCCATTTTTGAGTGTTATGTGTATGCATTTACTCAGTTCAATTTCTATCTTTCATTCGCTTAGTGCCGGAAGTATTGGAAGTGATGGGGCTGTGCAATGTATGTCCACGGAACCATCCAGTGCTGTTGTTGTGATGTCCTAATGTTGTGGCAAGTTGGTGAGAACTTGGTGAGAATCACATGTGAAAACTTAGGCTGTCTGTGCTGTCGTCTGGGCCGCTGAAGCACCTCACCACTGGGGTCACTTGAAACAAGCAAGGGGACAGCTTCCTCCAAAGACATACCCTCAACAAAACTGTCCTCTCTCTCCAGATAGGTTTCCATTTGATTTGTCGTTCCTTGTTCTCTCTCTGGCTCAGGTGGCATGTTTTCCTCAGCCTGTGTGCATTCGAGCTCTGGTGGTGTACTACACACAGGGTTCATTGTCTCAGGTGAGCAAAGCTCAGATTGCTGCTGAAATGACACTGGATAATACTCATCTCCATCGTCCTCTTCTGACTGCTCTGCTTCCTCGATTTGCTCCACATTTCTTTTCCTTGCTCGTGGCTGCACTGTCGTTTCAAGTGGCAGGTGGTCACATGGGAGGAGAAGATTACGATGTAAAATCCTTGATCTCCCTTTTCCTTTGTCAGGTCTGAGTTCATAAACAGTAATATCTGGACTCACTTCGCGCACAACTGTGTGAATAGTATCCTCCCAATGGTTCCTCAATTTTCCTGTACCACCACGAGGTGTCATGTTCCTGATTAAAACACGATCTCCGGGCTGTATCACTGAGCTTTTAGCTTTACTGTCATAATGTCTCTTACTCCTGATGGTAGCTTTGTGAGCATTCTCTCTTGTGATCTCATAGGCTTCTTGATGGTGATTACAGTTTCCCTGTTCTGAGGTCAAATTGAATAACATGTCAACTGGCAACCGTGGGGAGCGTCCGTACAGTAAGGAGAATGGGGAAAATCCAGTCACTTCGCTGCGGGTACAATTGTATGCGTAGGTCAACTTGTTCAGTGAGTCTTTCCAGTTACTCTTTTGTCTCTCCGTGAGGGTCTTTAACATCTGAAGTAATGTTCGATTAAACCTCTCTACCTGTCCGTTCCCTTGGGGGTGGTAGGGAGTAGTTCTTGACCTAGCAACTCCACAGTATTTCTTCAGTTGTGTGAACAGTTGGTTTTCAAATTCATCACCTTGATCATGGTGTATTCTTGTGGGGAAGCCAAATCTCAGTGCATAGTCATTAAATAGTTTGTCTGCTGCTGTCTTTCCTGATTTTGAAGTGGTGGCGTATGCCTGGGCAAAACGTGTGAAGTGGTCAATGATTACTAGAATATATTCATAGCCACCTTTACATTGATCAAGATGCAAGAAATCCATAGAGACGAGTTCGAACGGTTGAGTGGTGACAATACTTGTCATCGGGGCCCTTGACTCATGGCTTGGTTTCTTGTGTTTGAGACATGCACACTTCCTTGTGACATAATCCTCTATCTCTCGTTGCATATAGGGCCAGTAAAACCGGTCTCGTATCAGTGACGTAGTCCGATCTACACCTTGGTGGCCCATTTAGTCATGAAGCTCCTTAAACACAGTACTTTTATATTTCTCTGGAAGCACCAGTTGTTTTCTGCTTGTCGTTTTCCTGTACAAGAGACCACTTTCATTCATGTCCAGTTTGTCCCACTCTCTAAGAAGGCATGTGATCTGTGGGCTAAGCTGTCTTACTTTGTGACCTGATGGTTTATCTCCTATCAGTTTGAACTGAACCACGGGTCCAACAATGGGGTCATTTCTCTGGTCCCTTTTAACTTGTCCTGCTGTTAGTGGATTGAGTAATGTGTCTGTAGCTAACGTTGTACATTCAGCTGAGATACCCATGGACCAAGATACGCTGGACTCATACTGACTTTCCACTGCCTGTGTTGCGGCTCCAATCACATCATATGACATTTCCTCTGAACACTCTTTCATAAGCGTCTCCTCATCCAAAGGCATTCTGGACAAACTGTCTGCGTCAATATTTTCTTTACCAGGGCGGTATTTTATTGTGAAATGGAAATCGGCCAGCTCTGCAACCCAGCGGCAACCTGTTGCATTCAATTTAGCAGTGGACAGCACATAGGTGAGTGGATTATTGTCACTGTAGACAGTGAAGAATGGTGCATAGTATAAGCAGTGGCGGCGCCAGGGGGGGTCTTGGGGGGTCTTAAGACCCTTCCAAAAAACGCCTTGACCCCCCATTAGACCCCCCACCCCTTCCTGATTAAAAAATATTTGATATATATTAAAATATATATCCGGGATAAAGATTTAAAAATCGTTCTCTTCAAACTACGCAGAACAATAATAATTAATAATTTAATCGACATATAAAAAAATATAAACATCAGAATCAATGCGACGCCCTATGAACGTTGCTGCTGCTGCGTCTTGCGTCATTGCGTTCAAGGCGCTGTCGCGCGACCGCAAGAGCTGCTACGCACTTTTCTTGAAGCTAAAAATGGATCGTTTTGTCATACCTAAAAAAGGGCGGAAGAGACAGGTGAGCAGATGGAAAAAAATTGGCGCCTCATCGAGCGCTACAGCGGGCACAGATGGTGGGAATCCTGACGGCGGAGAGGATTTAACTGGGGATTTAATCCATTGCCCAGCCGAGAAACCAAGACAGCCTCAATTTAAATCATACACGCTTAGTTCGTTTGGATTGTAAATATGTTTTCTGTCATGGGTGTGGCAAACGCCGCCGCTACCACGCGCTGTTATGGAAAGCCAACAGGGTCAGAAAACGCGTGCTTTTAATCGCCGTATTAATATTGAAACGCCGATTTCTTAACGCCGCCAGGCGTTAAATAAACGCCGCTTGACGCTAAACTAACATCACACGCCGCCACGCGTTTAAATAACGCCGCACGCCGATTGGCGTTAAGTTAACGTCACACGTCACTCAAAATGCAAACGTAATAGCTCATTTGCATAGCCCGTCCTTTTCTAGGTTGCGGGCTCTACGGCAAGTCGGAGCATCCAGTTTTGCAAAAGCGCGGGTCAAAGGGATTGATTTAAAATAAAGTCAGGAGTTCAATTCATTCTTATTATGTCTACAGAACCTAATCATCATTTTAGAAGACGCCTATCTGCAATAAGGGATCGCATAAATTCACAACTTGATTGTTTGTTGGAAGCATCACCAGAGCATGGAGAACAAAGTATTGTAGACAGGTAACATTAATAGCTAATTATAACGTCAGAAATGTATTGTTCATTTTTTAATACCAAGATTTTCCCCTAAAGTATTAAACATCATTCACTGCAGTCAAATTAACCATTAACTTGCCGTAGAGCCCGCAACCTAGAAAAGGACGGGCTATGCAAATGAGCTATTACGTTTGCATTTTGAGTGACGTGTGACGTTAACTTAACGCCAAGTTAAGTGCTGAGGCGACACCAAAATAGCATAATGAAAAACATTTTTTCAAATCTAATATTATTTCATTAGGCTATAGAAAAATGATTAGGCAGGCACATTTTAGCCATGTATATGTAAAAAAAACACGGCCGAACAATCCCATATCACCACCACCCGCCCATGTACGGTCCGCGCGGCAGCGCCGGTTGATGGCGCGTCCGCCTGACGCAGTGTGACAGACGGAAATGGCCCCGAAAAGACATTAGGAGTCAGGATCAGAGAAAAGAAAGAAGAAGAAACTGCGAGATGATGACCGTGCATCACATGCAGGTATGTCCATGTTTAATTAACTTAAATTCGGGAAATGTGGATGTGCTGCTACTAATTCTGTTTACTGAAGAAAAGTTTGCACTTTCAAATGTGTAGTGTGTGTTGGCTATTCTACATATGTTTGACAAAGTCAGCAAAGCTGTGAAGATTTTACTTTCTCTATTTAGTGTTCCTAGGTTTTATACTGCGATGCTGCTATTGTGTTATTGGTATTGAGTTATATGTTTGGTAATAAAAAGTTAAACTGGCAAATTTCAGGGTGGGGGGAGGCATCATAATGGAATTATGCTTAGGGCACCAATATGACTAGCAGCGGCACTGGGTGTGGATATGGCAATTAAAGTTCGAGCATATTGTTTGCAAACTACAATTGATTAATTAATTAAAAACAAAGTAGTTGATATGCTGTGTTGTTTTATTTGTTTATAGCATTAATATGCAGTTATTACCCGTGTCCACTGTATTTTCTGTTGGTTTTCATGAGACCCCCCTTTAAATGACCAGGACCCCCCATTGACCCCCCAATCAAAATTGTCTGGAGCCGCTACTGAGTATAAGTAGTCACGAAATTTCTCTGTGATCGCCCACTTAAGGGCTAAGAACTCTAACTTGCCTGAGTGCAAATGATAATTCTTCTCTGCTGCAGTCAAAGTACGGGAGCCATAAGCAATCACACGTAGCTTCCCATTCTGTCTTTGATATAATACCGCCCCTAGTCCCTGATTGGAAGCGTCAGTATGGAGGGTGAATGGTTGGCAAAATTCTGGGAAACCTAGAACAGGAGGCTGAATGAGACAGTCTATCAACCGTTCCAATATGATCTGATGCACATCCTCTACTGTTTCATTTTGTTTGCCACTTTCTCTTTTTATTTTTCAGGGTCTCAGTCTCGATAGGTGCTTTGAGCAAGTCATACAAGGGGCTGGCAATACGTGAAAAATCCTTGATATACTGCCGGTAATAACTCAACAGTCCTAAAATGGCTCTCAACTCGCCAACAGTACCTGGTTGCTTGTCTTTCAGGGCTCTTACCGCAACAGTATCAGCAGGGTCCATTCAGTTTCCCTCAGCAGACACAATTCTCCCAAGGTACCGCACTTCTGTCTTAAACAGGTCACATTTTCTGGGTTTCAGTTTTATCCCATGCTCTCTCAGCCGTTGCAGCACCCTTCCGACGTGACTGACATAATCCTCAAACGTTCTGCTAAACACAAGAACATCATCGAGGTATGGCACACATATTTCATCTCTTAAGCCTTCTAAGCACTGTTCCATGCAACGTTGGAATGCTGCAGGAGCATTCATGAGTCCAAACGTGATCCGAACCCACTCATATAGGCCCCATGGGGTAACAAAAGCTGTCAATTGTCTACTTGCCTTTGCCATGAACCCCTGGTGGTACACCTTACCCTGATCCAGCAGTGAAAAGAGGGTATTTCCTCCCAGAGTGTCCATAATGTCCTGTACTCTGGGGATGGGGTGGCGATCTGGATGGGTTTTCTTGTTGAGCTCCCTGTAGTCAATGCATAAGCGCATGGTACCATCTTTTTTTCTGACACAAACTACTGGAGAGGAGTAGGAAGAGGTTGACTTTTCAACCCACCCTTGTGCTATCAAGTCCTGTAAATAGTATTTCATCTCTCTATATAAAGGTTTTGGAACAGAGAGGTACGTTTTTGACACTGGCTCACCGTCTTTCAGTGAAATGTCCATTTGCTGATTTTCTGCACAGCCTACGTCGTTAAAAACTCTAGTCCTTCAGGCCAATGTGGGTTATCATCAGGTTCAAAGATAAGAGTTTTATCCTCTCTGAAAAGTGGGGCCTGTACTCGACACTCAATTTGGATGGAGGTACGTTTAGGCACACTGACTCTCTCATTTGCTGTCTTCACATTATAGTCACATGTCTGTCCTATACTCACTGCATTAATAAAGGTCTTCGCTTTGTTTTTCCTGAGGTGAGGAAAAGCCACTCTTACTGCCTTCACAAGGTTGTCTTTATCCATACGCTTTGTTTGATATTGCAGGCTATCTAGGACAAGACGCTCGATGACATTAAAGCCAATAATAGGACATTGTTGTTGTTTGCCTTTTAACACTAGCATGAGTATTAGCAGCTCATCATTACCACCAGTAAGTTTAAAAGACACTTCGACCCATCCGACGTACGGCATTTATGTTCCATTGGCTGCTTCGATTTGCAAAGGGTCAAGAGGGTCAACTAGTTCTGATACGTTTCTGAGAGGAAAATCAGGTAAATGGCTTTTTTTCCATACCTCATCTATAGCACAAACTTGTGAACCTGTATCCCAAAGTGCCTGGGTTTTTTGTTTGTGCAGGAAACACCAGATGACACACTTCTTTTACAGTAGGTGTTTTCTCTGGAGCCCCCCTTTTCTTGTACTTGACTTTATCTCATGACTGAGATGCCTGCTTCTTGATACCTGAACATACAAAGTCTTTTGTGTGTGTGCCAATGGTTTACCTGACACTCCTTTGAGCAGTATAGTGTGGTATTACAAACTGAACAACATTTTAGTTCCACACTTCCTTTCTCTTCTTTACACCCTGCACAGAACTGGGACTTATCAATATCACTGGTTGCTCCATGTCCCGTGGGGGCAACCCCTCTTAGTTTAAAGGGATTCTCAGAACGGGCTCTACTGGTCTCTGTGCTTTGCAACCTGCTCTGAAGTGTTCACTGCTTCCACACCTAAAGCAATGCTGACAGTACTCCTCACCTGCTCGAGTACATGAGGGACACTTTGGCTGAGGGCGTCGTGCTGGGTAAAACCTCTGCGGTGCAAACCTCTGCTGGAACTGGGCCGTCTCTCTCATCCGCCCAGGGCCGAATGCTGGTCGATACTCTTGCACTGCTGCTGGTTACTGCTGGTGGTAATATGGCATTACATTTGACTCAGTCTGATAAGGTGAGGATTGTGGGGGTGAGAATACTGGGTAAGGAGAGGGCACAGTTGCTGGTTCTCTGCTTGATGGAAGGTACTGTGGCGGTGCAGGTGTGGGTCTTTGGATTGTTTCCCTGATTTGACAGATCTCAGCTTTCAAGTCTTTCAAGAGCACTATGTCAGAGCACATTTCTTTTATTTCAGCGAGCAGATCAGGGGGAAGTGTAGCTGGGCTTTGTGAGGCGGCACTTTTCTTTTCCACCGGAGCTTCACTTGACTGGACTGTATTCACATTGGTTATACGTGATGGGGCAGAATGTTTCTTTTTGTCCTGTCTCTCTTTTTCATTGGCACATGAAATGTTCAGTTTCTCCAACAGCAGCTCATCTGAGGTATCTGTCTGAAGGAGGTAGGGCTGCAGGTCACCTTTAATATTGTCGCTCTGAAGGCCAGTTAGAACTGTATGCATAAACAGACTCTGGACTATTACCGGGTCATACTGACTTGAATCAGCTTCCTGAGAAGCAAACAGGATTTTTTGTCTTAGGTCCATTGCCCTTATCAGGAAGTTTTGAGGGGTCTCTTTGCTGTTTTGACCCTCGGAAGTTAGCTGTTTATATAATTATGTGGCGCCTCTCTCCTGGTAATGACATCTGAGCATCCTACGAAGAGCAGGCGGTGTCAGTTTATCTTTCCCTTCAAGGTAACTTCGTAACTGCAGGCCTGGTGTGATAGCACGGATTACAGCATCAATAATCTCTGACTCTGGTCTAATTGCTGAGCCCACTCTCGATTTGCTTGGCCAAACTAGAAAACGTCAGCTTATCTTTTTGTCCTGGCTCGCCTATCTGGCCAGATATTTTCAAATCTTTGCGCCACATGGAGCCATTAGAGGGTGCTGGGGTCAAATTATTTTCTCGTTTCATGAAACTGGCAGGGGTGGTCATGCTTGTTTTCATTAAGTCATACAATGCATTCTCTTTTTCTTTCAACGACAGTCTTAGCGCCTCTACCTCTTTATGGAGGTTTTCCTGTGACTCAGTTTGACTGGAGATTTCACTTTCACTTACATTTGTTGCTGTATCGATTTTGTCTATTATGTCATGAATACTAAGGAGGTCTGACATACCCCCATCCTCTAGGTCGGCCAATTCGTCCCGTTCAAGATACTTTATTACATGTGAAATCACTCGGCTGCGAGTTTTACCAGTTACATGTTCTTTCTCTGGTCCTGAAATCTGCAGTTCATTGCATACTTTAATCAGCTGTTCGATAGTCAGTTTGTACAACGCTCCTATAATCTCTAGTTGCAGCTTCTCTAATTCGGACTCCATTTTATCAGTGAGAGTATAAGCAGTAAAATGAGGGTCAATCTGACTGAATTGGCTTTTTGCTACCCCCTAGTGGTCAGTTTTGCTCACTTCAGGATACAAGGTGCCAGGTTCGTCCGAAGACCACTTACACTGCCCTGCTGAACTCTTTTCTCTGATATCTGGGTTGTTTGACGGGATGATCGACGCAAGGACTCCACTTATAGCTCAGGGGTGATCCTCAAAGCAAACATCCCAGCGGTGCCTCCAAATGTTGTACCCATAAAAAGGGAAAAAGTAGCGGGAAGGTTAAAGAAACACACAGTGACGCAGCTCTCGCCTTCACTCGTCTGTATTGAATTGAGTATTGAACAATGTATACAATAAACCATACATTTTTGCATTTGTACACATTTTGGCTTTCTAAATTATCTTTTTAACTAAATTACCCTATAAAATGTCAATTGCTTTAAACAAAGCTATCAAAATACATTTTAATACTCCTTTTTAAATGAATTCTCCAGTAACACTATAATGAATTGTACTTTTAACAATATTCGGTATCTCAGCATCACATCAAATCACCCTTATAATGATAATTACACAATGAACTTTACAGCAAAAATACGTGTACATAACAGCATCTAGCTTAAACACAAATCACACTGTAAACACTCGTATGTGTCGAGACTCCGACACGACGGAGCCACGAGATGATTAGCCGCTAGCATAAAGTTACACACCTATGCACGAAACTCTTTAAACAGTGAAAGAACCCATCTTATTTACCCATATGAAACAACAATATCATAACGATTTATATTATAGACATGTTTCAATATATACATTGCTTTGTGAGTGGTAACTACCTTAAAAAGGGAAAAAGTAGCGGGAAGGTTAAAGAAACACACAGTGACGCAGCTCTCGTCTTCACTCGTCTGTATTGAATGAGGGAGAGAAGCGCGCGCATGCGATCCCCCTACGGAAGCCCGAGGCATTACCAACACATAGATGAATGAACAAACTATACATAGATCAGCATTTTCTGCATTCTCGTCTAGTTTTAACAGCGACAAACTTAATATGTATTTCTAATATAACCCTTAATATAACACACTGTTGTAAATTAAATGAGTTAGAAACACTTGTCACACAAAACGAGAGCTCTTCCATTTAAACGAACTAACCGGAACTGTTGCCACTTAACAGTACGACACTCAAAGGAGTAAAATCAGCGACGCGGAATGTGATTGCAGGAGCCCATAGGCCGTTTAGCTAAGTTAGTTAGAGCTAGGTGCTAATAACGCCAAGGGCGCGGGTTCATTGACTTTTCCCTGGCATCCCGTCCATCTCTCATTAGTAAAATGATGCTGGTGTCGTTCGCCGAAAGGCTTGCACAAGACAGATGATGTGGCCGAAATAGCTCAGTTGGGAGAGCGTTAGACTGAAGATCTAAAGGTCCCGGGTTTCGGCAAGGCTTCGTCTGTGCATTGCTTTACCGCAGAGCTAATTCGATCCGGGGAGCTTTTCTCGTGCGCCTAGCGGGCCGTCAACCACTCGACACAGTGTTCCATGGTGTAATGTTTAGCACTCTGGACTCTGAATCCAGCGATCCCAGTTCAAATCTCGGTGGGACCTCTCAGCACAGCATTCTCTTTAACGGGGCATCCAATCTGTCTGGAATTGCTTCTGCCTAAGGGTTTGAGCCTTTCTACTAGCATGTTGGCGCACAAGTGAAATTCTGCTGCATTTTTTCGCGTACTAGACGCCTCTATCCACAAACACTCGCAGGCGAGAGATAAAGTAGCATTTTTAATCCTTTTATAGCAATTGTACTCTGAATCCAACGATCAGAATTCAAGTCTCGGTGGGACCTCTCAGCGGAGCATTCTCTTTTACAGGGCGTCCAATCAGAACCCCTTCCGAGAGGTTGTAGCGCTGTACTTGTGGAACGATGAAACACATAGAAGACGGAAGGTTTTTCTGATGATAAACTAAGACATCGGCAGGTTTTCAACCAGGGTTCAGTTAACGTCAAGTTTCAGTAGCACACACTGCTTTTCATACTGACAACTGACAATGGTACGAAATGAGCCAAAGGGCAAAACACCCAAGCGAAATATAAAGCACAACAAATTGCCCATGTCTGAAACATTAATGTGATTGCACGCACACACACACAGAAATGATAAGTAAAGCACATTTGGACAGAGAGATTTTTCATGCCCAGGGCAAAGGACTTATTTTGACAATCGCCCAACAATAAGGGGATAACGCTTTTCATGAAACTACGGTGAAAGCGCAAGGAAACGCACCACAGCACACGTTCAAACTGTCTAAATGAAAATGCAAATAACACTGCAAGAAAGCTAGTGGGAAGAGATTTTTCCTTAGCGGTGAGCCTCGACTCGAATAATGCGAATAAAGCCTCGATTAATGCGGACGTCGATGCCGCTACCTCTCGAATGCAAAGCGAGCGCTCTTCCTTTTGAACAAACTCACCAGAAGTGTTGCCACTTGACAGTACGACACTCAAAGGAGCGCAATCAGCGACCCGTAACGTGACCGGGGGAGTGTTCAATCAGACCGGTTAGCTCAGTTGGTTAGAGCCTGGTGCTAATAACGGCAAGGTCGAGGTTTCGAACCCCTTACTGGCCCCTGGCATCCTGTTCATCTCTCATTTCTAAAATGATGCTGGGTTCGTTCGTGGAAAGGCCTGCACAAGACAGATTACGTGGCCGAAATAGCTCAGTTGGGAGAGCGTTAGACTGAAGATCTAAAGGTCCCTGGTTCAGTTTTCGCAAGGCTTCACCAGCGCATTGCTTTACCGCAGAGCTATTTGTGCACCCTGGACCGGGTGGCCTTTTCTTGTGCGCCTAGCGGGCCTACAACCACTCGAAACAGGGTTCCATGGTGTAATGGTTAGCACTCTGCACTCTGAAGCCAGCGATCCCAGTTCAAATCTCGGTGGGACCTCTCTGCGCAGCATTCTCTTTAACGGGGCATCCAATCTGTCTGGAATTGCTTCTGCCTAACGGTTTGAGCCTTTCTACTAGCATGTTGGTGCACGAGTGAAATTCTTCTGCATTTTTTCGCCTACTAGATGCCTCTATCCACAAACACTCGCAGTAAAGCACATTTGGGCAGAGAGATTTTTCAAGCCCAGGGCAAAGGACTTATTTTGAGCTCAGTTGGGAGAGCGTTAGACTGAAGATCTACAGGTCCCTGGTTCAGTTTAGGCAAGGCTTCGCCTGTGCATTGCTTTACCGCAGATATATTTGTGCACCCTGGACCGAGTGGCCTTTTCTTGTGCGCTAAGCGGGCCTTCAGCCACTCGACACAGGCTTCCTTGGTGTAATGGTTAGCACTCTTGACTCTGAATCCAGCGATCCGAGTTCAATTCTCGGTGTGACCTCTCAGCACAGCATTTTCTTTTATAGGGCTTCCAATCAGAACCCCTTCCGAAGGGCCCATGTCTGGAATTGCTTCTGCCCAACGGTTTGAGCCTTTCAACTAGCACGAACTAACCAGAACTTTTGCCACTTAACGGTACGAAACTCAAAGGAGTAAAATCAGCGACGCGGAACGTGATTGCAGGAGCCAATAGGCCGGTTAGTTCAGTTGGTTAGAGCGTGGTGCTAATAACGTCAAGGTCGCGGGTTCGATCCCGTTACTGGCCACAAACTTTTCCCTGGCATCCCGTCCATCTCTCATTGGTAAAATTATGCTGGGATCGTTCGCCGAAAGGCTTGCACAAGACAGATGATGTGGCCAAAATAGCTCAGTTTGGAGAGCGTTAGACTGAAGATCTAAAGGTCCCAGGCTCAAGCCCTTGTAGCGCTGTAATTGTGGAACGATGAAACACATAGAAGATGAAAGGTTTTTCTGATGATAAACTAAGACAGCGGCAGGTTTTCAACCAGGGGTCAAGTATCAGTAGCACACGCTGCTTTTCATACTGACAACAGGCCAACGGTACGAAATGAGCCAAAGGGCAAAACACCCAAGGAAATATATAGCACAACAAATTGCCCATGTCTGAAACGTTAATGTGATTTCACACACACACACACAGAAATGATAAGTAAAGCACATTCCCATGTACCTCACCTCTCTGTGTATTGCGTTTGTCAAAGTTGACTACCTAGATTAAAGGAATACCTGGAATAGTAACTCCGTATCAGCACCTATTGTATTATTGCTCTTTTATGACATATCGCTTATTGCTCCCTGAACTCTTTGTGAGTCACTTTGGATAAAAGCATCTGCCAAATGAATAAATGTAATGTTTTGTCGATAATGTTTTTTATTCTTTGGAATATCTTATTGTCATAATACTGTTGAACTTCACGCGGTAGTATCACAAGATTGGTATGACAATGATGATTGTCACCAATCAGCAGGGACCCTTTTGTACACCCGCAGTTCTTATTTTCCGCAGTTTAAATGGTGGATCCGCCATGGCCCGAACAAAAAACATCTCTTAAATGGAATGGGAGATGATCCTCTGATTGGTTTGCTGCATGTTTTGCCCAAAACACATCCATGATTATTTAAGATAATAGAGAAAACCCTTTAGACCATGCGCCTGGCACGATAAGATACGTTTACCCGTCCTTAAAGCAGATTCAGAAACAGCCATTTGCGCTCTTATTCCAGATCTACATTTACCCTGCCAATTTTACAAAAGATGAAATCACTAAACGTAAAAAAGCCTTACAAAAAGTCAAATGCCGAAGAATGTGATGTATGTTAAATGGTGAATTTTGAATGGTTTGGTTTATGTCTTTGTCTTTCGAGATTCCATGAACTAAAATGTCATTCTTGTGTTTTTTTAGATCACAGCAGAGATATTCCAATAAAGAAAAAGAAAATCTCAAAACCTGTTCCACCCAAATGTAAATTGTTACATGAGTCACGTCAATAATCTTGAATTATCGATTTTGTCTTTAAAAAGTGTTAAACATCAAAAGCAACCCTATGGATGTCTTTTAAATGTCTGTTTTATGTCTACTTTCAGATCAGCCTTTGCCCAAAACTTTCCCACAATACAAGGGTTAGCAAAATATAGATATATCTTTTTTATATTGTATGTATGTGCATTTACTGTGTATCAAAATGTAAGATATCTTTTCAAATAGATTTGGGATGATATATTTTTTCTGTCATCCACAGAGCGACAACAAATGACAATATCACCAGACTTAATCTGTAAGAAGACGTCTTTAAATATTTCTATCTAAAATAACATATTTTCTAAAGCAGATGAATCACTGAAAAAAAAGCAGAGTGCTCACTGACAAATGTGTCACCGCTCCATCAAGGTGTGTAACACATTTTTATCGAGTTACAAATATTATTAGAAACGTGTGTGCCTGTGAAAACCCAGTTAAAGTCTTTTTAGATGTTTTTTTTACATAAAAACAATTCTACATAATATAAGTAACATTCTGTGAAAACAGTCACTTTATATCGTTGATATTGACGGTTTAATGCCATATTAAAGATTGAAATCGGAGTAAAATAAAACGTTGAAATTAAACTTTGATGCCTGTTAATTCACATTGTAGAAATTTAAGCCTGCTTTTGACAGACTGTATCACATAACATTTTGTTTTCATTCCACAACAGTATCAGATCTTCTCTTGAATGAGCCACAGAACCCAACTGAGGAGGCCACAAAAAGTAAGTTTACGTAGTTGTTTGAGGCAAACATCCATACATCTTCACACAGGATTTTATTAGATTAGGGAGTGGACCTTTGACCCTCAAGTGGGTCCATTGGCATGTTGTATCTGAAACTTCGTATTACTGGCACTTCTTGTGAATATTGCTTTACTTGGACGAATATCTAGTCGCTTTGGATAAAAGCAACTTCAAAATGAATAAATGTAAATGTCCCCAGCCTCCCTTGGTGAAAATATGTATATTTAATAGTTAAATGAATGAAACATGTATGCTTTCAGAGTTGGAAAAAGTCATCTAATCAAATTTAAATTTTCAAATGCAAAATAGCTCAACTTTAAAAGCAGTATTTTCTAATATAATTTATCCACAGAATATCGCACAAAGGTCCTGCAGAAATTACAGGAGCTGGTTGAAAACCAACAGGACATCCTTGCTATGCAACGCACAATATTGGCTGCTCTGGCTCCTAGTAACATGGCAGATGAGGATATTCTTGATGGACCCTGCCAAACCTTAAAGGATTTCACACAGTTGGACAAAATGCTGGAAAACTGCAACAAAAGGACAAATATGGTAATAAATACAGCAATTGAAATGTGCCTATTTGAGCATTAAAGATATTCACTTTACAATTTGAAATTTGACAGACTTCTAAATATGTACAGTTTTCTAATATGTAAGATACTCTGATTTCAGAGCAATGTAAACAAATCTACTACTGTTCAGTATTTTAAATAATTATAATAAGTCTGCCAAATGCACTGTTATATAAATGTACTGTATATATATATATATAGCATTCAAACTTTGCTTACAAATACTTGATTATCGGATAGTCGTCTGCGTCTCATTGGAATTATAAAGTCTGCCATTTCCGTCACATGAGCTATTTACATATTATTAGATTTTTATATAGCCCAAATTGTGTACATTTTGCGACTGCTTACATTAACATGACATTTAGTAATTTAGCAACGACTTACAAAGAGTTCAGGGAGTGTTGTGGAATTTTCTTATTCCTTAATCTAGATGAGTCAATTTTGACAAACGCAACACACAGAGACATCAGGTACTTTGCAAAGTATTTTATTGTCGTTTAATCTGCATCATAAGCAATGAGCTGGTGCAGAGAAAAGGCCCTTTTTCCTCCTGCACCCAGAGTTTATATATTAAAACGTGACACCCCCTCCCTTTGCCCCCTAGCCAGAATCCCGAGCTGGTTTACGAGAAGTGATGCCCGTTATTCCAAACAGAACATCTTGGCCTCTGCTCGAGGGCAAAGGCAGAGTGGTATGACGTGTATAGAGAAAACCATGATAACATTTTTAAAGAAAACATAGATAAACACTTCGTAAACATATAGACAGACACATCAAGAAAGCTAGACTAGAAAATTTCCATTACAGGAGCAATAACCGATATGGCATAAGAGCAATAGTACGATAGGTGCTGATACAAAGTTACTATGTATCAGCATCAGTATTTTTAACAACTTAAAAATAATTTCTTAAGAATATCTTTATCGTAAGAAGACAATGAAAAATGACAGGGCCGGTCATAATTACGATTCTGGCTCAATACAATGCATGTCACTTGTAAAAATCTCAACAGATTCTTATTCGTTTTGTTAACCTAAAATGCAATAATAACATGAAGGATTTTTTCCGTATTTCTTTTTACAGGTGTTTTACCCGTATTTTTTAAAACGCGTTGCATTTTGGGAAGATTACCCACTAACCGCGATAGTGAAGCAGGCAGAGGGGAGCAGGCGCCATTACGTGGGTCCTTCGCATCAGTGGTCGTACCTCTGTGGTAAAAAAACTTTTTCACATAGGCCTATGCGAACTTTATTTTAAAATGAAATAATTTATTTAATCTAAAAGGCGTAACGTTACCTGTTTTATTTGCCTGAGTTACTTTAGTTTAGCTACTTTGGTTAACCGTTTTCTATCGTTTCCGAATACAATAATTTTACATTTGAACTTTAACCAGGGGCGATTTTAGGGTCAGAGCTTTAGGGTGCTTAGCACCCAATGAGCCCCACTGCAAAGCCCCCCCCCCTCTTTTCACACAAAAACAAAAAATGTGTCTATTGAAAAATAACTTAATCATTTTAACATTGATTCAACTAACTCCAAAATCCAGATTTTTTTTAACACCTTTTTTTGCAGAACAGAACTCCTTGCATGGCAATCTCTTTAAAGTAAGAACGATAGAACGGAGCTGTTTTAACTAACTAAACCTAAAATACTGAATGAGTGGTCGCTAACACATACAAACAAGGTTTGAGACCTTTTCAGGACACCAGCTTAATTGTGAGAGTTCACACAGACAGCCCCCTGTAACAAACACAAAACCTTCTTCACACAGCTTTTCCTGACCCTTAACTCCATATTCCTCCTTCTGTATCAACAGTCATCAGATTGGTTAGATTAGATCTTTATTGTCATTGAACAATATAACAGTTACTTGGACAACAAAATGTAATTCACCTTCTGTAAATTATTTACAAATGGCCATCTATATCTGGTCGCACGCCAGTCTGAGTCATCAATAAATAAAAAAATAAGAAAAGAAGGTAATGTCCAAAATATCCAGATAATTTACAGAGGTCTTGAAAATACTAAGTAAAGATATAAAAAGAAATAGAGGGAATTTTTTTAAGTACTTCCCCTGAATCCCCATATTTGCTCTACTTTGGGAGAGTTAATCTATGTCGCCGCACTGAGGCTGGCAAACCTGTCAATGACCCTTTGGGGTTCAATTATTTCAAGCAACTCCTTCTCAATAGACATCACAGCTAGGTGCTGGAGTCTGCTTTGGCCTGTGGTCCTCCTGAGCCATGTATGGAGCCGACGCAAGGCACTAAAAGACTTTCAGTGAAGGGAACACGAATCTGAACTGTACCAGACTCACTCTTGCGCTTCAGAAAGAATCACTTCCTCTGACACTCTGGTCCAAACGCCAGGGCGATCACGTTTCCATGACGACTGACCAGAAAAGACGCATGTGACGTCATGTTTACGTGACTCCAGACTGTTAAAATGAGTATCAAATGAACGATAAACTTTAACAACAGAGACACAGGTCCGCAGTTTAGTTATTTTTGTTTCACGCGCTAGCAGTTAATAAACAGAACTGAATGTGTCTTGCGGGAGAACATATTAACCGGCGCTACTTCTCTTCGTTTATGACCATGGACGAGTCACCCAGGTCCTGTGCTACTCCACAGCGGCGGCGACCCGCTGGACTAAATAGTCCGAAAATAAACACTTGTTATAGGTGTACCATGGTGATTCAGGATACTGACTCCAGTACTCACCGATATGGTTTCGCAATCGGAACAACTCTATGTAAAAGGAAAGAAGTGTGAGACAGCTTTGGAGCAACTTAGTTGATTCACAACACTACATAACGTGTTCTCACTCCGCGTGTGTCTCGCGCCGAGCGGTGCAGGTACAGAGGAGGAAGAGAAGAGGATGACACCATTTGCTAAGCGGGGATGTTTCATTTTCATCCTTAACACATACATTTAAATCCAAAAACTACGGAGTATGTTTTGGAAATTATTTAACCTTCTAAAAGACGATTCTTTTTAGAATAACAACATTTCTTACTCCAAGTTTTAGGGGTGCTGAGCTCCTTTTTAGGGGTGCTGAAGCACCCCTAAAAAGGGGCTAGCTTCGCCCATGACTTTAACGTTAACCACTGTAAATTACCTGCTTATAAACGTTTATTGGTTTCTTTTTTATTGATCTGACATATTTCGAAAAACTGGCGCATTGTCAGAGGTTGTTTTTTGTCATATGTTATTTTAGTAGTGGTGATTTTCGCCGGCCATATGTGTTTGTGTCCTATTCGGTTGTAAACTTTTTATTGTTGGCAAGGAGGATTATGGAAAGCTGAGGCGATCTTTTTAATAATCGTGTGTATTGTAGCTGTTAAAACGTCCTTAAAGCATTAACTATGCTGTATGTTTTCCTGACTTCACCTGTTAACAGCACGGTGCTGCGTGTTTGTGTGTGATCTTGCCTGAAACGACTGAGTCAGACGAGGCTGTAGGCCTATGTGATTGCTGATGTGTGTAAGAGGAAGAAAAGACTTGATATATGCTGATTTATTCATATTTATTTGCTTTTTTGGAACTATTTTGTATGAACTTTATAGAAACTGTTTCTTTATGTCAGAGCTTTTAACTTGTTCCATTCGTCTTTATGCAATCTGAATCTTGATAATAATTGCAATCATGTTCTGCATCCCCTCATGACATGATCAGTGTCTAAAAGCATCTGAGTCGGTTTCGCGTAGTGCAACCTGCATGAGGAAATAAAACAAACATACTTCATGTTACGAGCTTTTACTAATTAAGTGAAGCCATCGTTAATCACGCTCAAGTGCCTTCCTGACGACCCGTCAAAATAAAAGTCCCGTTAACTTCAACACTCTTACTTTGAACTTAAAAAAATACTCCAGTGTTCTTTAGTATTTGCCTAAATGAAATTGTAGTTTATTCATTTGTATGTAACATTAATGTAATTTATAAGTTATTTGGCTATTTATGTGATGAACTGTACTTGCGGTATTTTTCATAATTATGACTTTCGGTACAACTGTTTGACCTCAGTAGCATCCGTGTTATGTGAAAATAAACTGGTCACTGTTAATAATAATGATTGCTTGCCTTTAATCTATAGCAATCGTGGAGAGTATCAATACATTTAGGTAAACGCTTCTAAGCAAACCTGATCAGGATCCAAAACAATGATATGGAAAATTCAAATAAAATATATATATTGTTTTATATCTTCGGACAAGTACTTGGACAAGTAAATGACAAAGTTACTTGTCTGAAGGACAATCATATGACAATGCTTAATATCAAGCTATGGATAAAAGTGTCTGCCAAATGCATACATTTAAATGGATTATTTAAAATGATCGATATATTCTAATAGTCTGTAGTTTAATTTTTTTACCCAAGCTTTCAGAATTTCTTTACTTGTGTACTCAACACATATCCTTTTCTTTAAGAGTTTTATTGGGAGTAAATCCTGAGCGAGGGTCTAAGGCTGAGATGAAGGGAACAAAGCAGCAACACATCCCTCCCAGACTGCTGAAGTTGCTTTATGAACTAAACAACTTTGAAAACCCCTGGAAATGTTGAATCAGAACTCAAAATGGAACTTTCTAACATTTGGAGAAAGGTACACAGAATGCACAGAGGGAGCCTTGCACTGAGACCACTTTATGCTTGCTCTTACCTCGACCTGTGATTGTACTGTTTTGATTGTACTGTTTTTCAATTTCATGTGTTTTAAATTTCATGAGAAATGTGTGACAACAGTACAAGAAGGCGAATTCATATCTGCCAGAAAGTGTTTAATACTGCCATACTTTATTTTTTTATTTAAACTATGTATTATTCTGATCAAGAGAAGTGAGAAAAATGTACAAGTTGAAAGTTCCATTGTGACAGTGCATGTATTGCAGTTGTTATTTATGATGTTGATGATGCTTTAACCCTTTGTTTGTTTGAGTTGGTGCGTGTAAAATAGTAGTTTGAGGTCTTAAATTATATTGTTTTTATAAAGACTTTTTTGATGTGTAAATCGGCAAACAATCACTTTTTGTGGCACACCTTCAAATGAACTGTTAGCTAAATATTTCACATGAAAGACAGGTTTGAATGGATGCCTGTATTTTGTTCTTTTTGCCAAGCAGTTTACCAGAATATTAACGTTTTTAATTGAAGTGACCTGTATTCATTTTATACCGTTTGTTCTCTGAAGCAAAAAGAAAGTGTTTCTTATAACATTTAACAATGAACATACAATTCAATGTAGTTTTATCTTGACTTAATTTTGTTATTCTGTAACAAAATACATTAATGCATTTATGAATATCTTTACATGTGATAATAATAAACATGTTCTGCTTGTATTTATTGTTATACATTTATTTGATTATTCTGTTGTATACAGAACACTTGTTATTGGTGATAGGTCATTGTTATTGTTACAAGCATTAACTGAAGGGATTTTGTTTGTAAAGAGTACAGTGCATGCTCTGTAAATCTATGAAAAAGAAAACGTTTTAGGAATAACAGAAATATTCGTAAAGTGTACATGGACTGTACTGTAAATCTACGGAAATATCCGTTTTAGAAAAAAAAGAAGTGTTCGTAAATTTACGGAAAAAGTACTGGTAATTTTATATTATTTTTTTACAGTGGCTAAGTTTGTGAGAAACTGTTTAGAAATTGTTTTAATGTTCTGCCAGATAGAACCCTAAACATTACAAGCGGAAAGGGATTTTTTTCGGAATTTGTCTGCATTTAAGCTGTTCTAAAAACCCCAATTACAATTTTGAAATTATTTTGATATTTTAAAGATTTGTTCCCCATCTTTGCTATATGAATGTTTAATCTTTGTTACTCAATATCTCAAAATGCACATATTATAATTCTAATGTGGCAAAGTGTTTTTTTGTTGTTCTATAGTTGAACTACGGTCCCTTGGGGGAGCAGATGAAGGTGCCACTGTTCGCAAAATGTTGCGTAAAGTGGCCTCGAGTGAAGTGCTGAGTGCCTACAGCCTAAAGGGGAGGAAAGGCAAACTGGCCTTTAAAAGCCTCATTATAATAGTGCAAAATCTAAGTATGTGTTCTTTCGTCAGTTTACCTGAAGCCTCATGTTCATATTGCTTAAATCATGTAGCGAAATTAATTTAACGCAGTTATTAGACGCACAGATGACTCAATCCAGATTGTCCCTTTGTGCACACCACCCCGATGATACTACAAATTATAGGATTCAATTAAATTAATTCATTATTTGTTAATTGTTGGTGAAAACATTATATTAGATCCTTGCATACAGTAGATCTTAAAGCTGTATGTCTCAATGTCAATCGATTAAATTAAAGAAATCAACACCTGTAGAAAATATACACAACTTTTTGTTGTTATTTATTCTATTTCTAGAGCAACACAGAAGAACTTCAAGACGTTGAAGGCGATTGATGGAAGATTTTATCGCATTTGTCCTGAAATTTGCCCCACACAGGAATTTAAAACGATAATCCGACAATTTCAAAGTATATTGTAAAAAAGTTTTAGTATAGCTATTAACTACATGTTAAAATATTTTGACCAGTGAAAGGAATGCATTAATGTTTTATTTAAAGTTCTAAAAACCTTGTTCTGAATACCCTATCCCACAGCGACATCTAGCGGTAAATAAAAAAAATAAATAGGCCTATGATTGGAATCGGTTTAAAAACCGAACTAATGCGCTATTATTAGTAGGCTACTAAACTTTATCCATTTAATAACAATTGGTTCTTATTCTTAATTATTAAATCATTTGTTGTGTAAAACCAGACGGCATGTTTCGATGAAAAGTGGAGTTATTAACATTTACACTTTAATATACATATTTGATTTCCCGTTTGTTTAACAATCCGAATCTGTTGCATACATATACCGCACTTGAAATATTCAATATGCTTGTTTTTTTCAGTATGAAAATACACAAAACACGTTTAATCTGCAATGAATGTCTGCTTTTCACATGGGCGAAAAGATAATATTTAGGATATGTTTTTAATCAAACAATTTGACCGTGCACAAACTTTCTTGCTAGTAATTTTTTCAATAATTTGTTCGTCTAAATTATTCAAATTTTCTTTTTTACTTTGGACATGGAATGTCGGCCACCACCGTTATCTGCAAGAGTTCACACGAGTTCCAAATTAATCCGAGGATCGTATTCTTACTTCTATAGTTGTGTATATATACTTATGTTTTTGGCATGCAGTATTTTTTCACGTATTGATGTTTATTTATAATTAAATTATATAATATAGTATATTATATCATCAATGTTTTTCTTTAACTTCTGATTCTGTTTTAAAAAATATATACAATTAAAGACTGGATTAAAAACATGGATTTATGTGATGATTTTTATTGATTTCTCATGAATTTGTGGTATTAATGTTGCATTGGGAATAAATGGAAGCTGGGAACCTTCCCAGAACGTTATATTTAGGTTCCCGGAACCGAACCTTGTAAAGTAACGTTCAGGGAACCAAAATCTAAAGTTCGGGGAACCAAAATTTGTTAGCTGGGAGAGTCAGTTTATTTTATAGTAAAGCAGCAGTAATAATAGTGAATCACGTCTGAGGATGTCAGTCTCTTAATGTCCTGCCTTACATCCCTTTTTCTGTCTCACGGAATATACTAGACATACACAGTTGGTACAAAATGACCAGAATTATTCTTGATCAAATATTGCACTTAATTTGCAAATGTTGACGGTTTATTGTAGCCAATTGAGTATTGACTTTTAAACCTCCGTGTATATTTGAGAGTAAATGTATATTAGTCTTGCATAGAAGGTTTGTATGCTCTAAATGTGGATTTGTAAATTTATATTTTGTATAAATAATAAGCAATGTAACAGAATGTGATGTTTAATAAATTATTACATACATGGGAACTAATAGATACATAAACTTGAGCATGTTGAGATGTTATGTTCATGATGTTAATTGCTATAATCAATGTTACATAAGTGAACAAATTGCGTCAGTTTTGAATGGCGTGACTGGAGCTTCAACATTATTCTACGTTGATTCAACGTCGGTTTTCTGCCCGGGACACTATGATACTTACTGATAAGCAGGTTCTCTTTATATATCAACGCATTGATAACATACTGTGTGCAATACGATAAACCAGAATCTCTCTTACTGGTGAATTGGGTGGCTCTTAAAAGAGCCTTTGGGTCGATAAACGCGCAAGATGCGACGCTTACTTGGAGCTGGTGTACTTGGTGACGGCTTTGGTGCCCTCGGACACGGCGTGTTTAGCGAGTTCACCGGGCAGCAGCAGACGCACGGCGGTCTGGATCTCTCTAGACGTGATGGTGGAGCGCTTGTTGTAGTGCGCGAGACGAGACGACTCGCCGGCGATGCGCTCAAAGATGTCGTTGACGAAAGAGTTCATGATGCCCATCGCCTTGGAAGAGATGCCGGTGTCGGGGTGGACCTGCTTGAGGACTTTGTACACGTAGATGGCGTAACTCTCCTTCCTGGACTTTCTGCGCTTCTTTCCTCCTTTCACTGCGGTCTTTGTGACGGCCTTCTTAGAACCCTTCTTGGGCGCGGGCTTGGCTGGTTCAGGCATGACGTTTATTCGGTGAAGATCAGACGAATAGTAACCGATGGTCACCGCGCAGGGGTCTTTATTCACTCCCACGTGCAAATGTTTAGCGTCACGTGCGCGTTCTCCCATTGCGTGTCTTCGTTGGCCCAACCCTTAAACTGTTTCTATTGGTCATCTCACAGTTTGACAGGTGGCCAATAAAAGTGTTTCCCGCCCATAGCCTCGCGTCTGAACATGTCCCCAACCCCGCAATTGTTTCTTTTGTTTTAACTTCCCGCTCATGTTAAAGTATCTGCATACACTGTGCGAGATCGTGTCGTTACAGTCCATTACTGAGAAATAGAATCGCAAAGTATCGCACTCACGTATTACATTTTTATTGTGCATGAATATCAATCACACTGCAGTCGGTTTGTTTCAACTTCAGGCATTCGAAAAACACTGCGAACTAACAAACAAACAGGGATGAACAATAACAACATGATTTAGAAACAGAACAATCTTATCTTCGAACCACTCATGTTTTCTTTCTGAAGGATTTAATTCCAATTTACTTATTTAGCAGACGCCAGCTTGTCCAAAGCCGTTATTAAGAGAGTGCGTCTTATTAAACCCCTAAACTAACACTTTGACATTTGACACATGACACGAAAGCAACTGCGTATGAATAAAACCCATTAAATGTTTCTCATAATTTCCTAATGAAAACAGACTTGTGCGACATCTCGCAACTGTTTAAATTCTTCTCGTTATGAGGGAGCGCGTCGATCAAGTCAACGCGTTAAAATGCATCAATTTGTTTCATGTGATACTGAACGGAGAACTCTATATATGAAATCATAAGTGGCTCTTAAAAGAGCCGTTGGGTTTTGAATGGGAGTCCGGGTCACGTTTAACCTCCGAAGCCGTACAGGGTGCGTCCCTGGCGTTTCAGCGCGTACACGACGTCCATAGCGGTGACGGTCTTTCTCTTAGCGTGCTCAGTGTAAGTGACGGCATCACGGATAACGTTCTCCAGAAACACCTTCAATACACCGCGAGTCTCCTCGTAGATGAGACCAGAGATGCGCTTGACGCCGCCGCGGCGGGCGAGACGACGGATGGCCGGTTTGGTGATGCCCTGAATGTTATCACGCAAAACCTTGCGATGACGCTTAGCGCCTCCTTTCCCGAGACCCTTACCGCCTTTGCCTCTACCAGACATGTTCACCGTTAACAGATTCGCACGACAAAAAAGTTAAGAAAAGCCGGCAGAGGAGGACCTTTACATGCACCTACAGGACCTCGTAGAAACACATAAACGCGCGAGGGCTGAACGAACCAAGTACACCTGGCTGCGGCTTGCAGTACTACATATGGGGCGGGGCTCCCCATTGGTTAGCAGGCGGGGTTATAGTTAAATTTGGCCTGACCACTCTTCCCATTGGTTACAAGGAGATTATGTTGAAACCAGGAATTGAGGCTAAAAACATTGTTTTGCTACTTATTGCGGTGCCGTTCAGACCGATTGCAATATAAACTCTTTGTAATATAAAGTTACTTTAGGGGAAATGGTTCATTCATATGTACGTCTGTAAAGCAAGAGTCTTTCTACTACTTGTAGGTTGATTTTGATTAACTTTGGGAAAACGACATAGCTTATACATTTAGTTTATAATGATGCATTTACTTCACATATTATGGTTAGAATATTGTACTGTAGCAGTTTGTAGTTACCCTTCAAAATATATTGTGGTGTTATAAAAAGTCTTTGTTTTCAGTTTGTTTCTTATTGTTCATTTTACAATATATTTATTTAATAATTGTATCATTATTCAAATGAATGTATCATTTATTAGCCTACTTCTTTTATTACTGTTGTGTAATCCGGGATTTTTAGAACCAGCTAAGAAAACATTTTAGAGAAATATAGTCTAGTGAAAATGATTACTGTTTCATACAAATGTTATTTTTTTTCTTTCTAAGTGAAGAAAAAACAAATTCGAAGAAAATATTTAAATTGTTTCACTTTATTTCAAAAACAACAAATTATTATTATAAATTCATGTATATTGTTCACAGACAGAAAAATAATAATATACTACTTATTTACATACACAATGCTATCCTAAAATAAACTACAACATATGCATATGTCACCAACATAAAAAACAACAATACTTACATTACATTTTCTTGTGTGTATACTTGTTTTATCTCGCACACACACAATTACTTGCACGTAAAACAGCTGTCTGGATCCTTTTCTGTCATAAAAACCTCGTTTTCCATTGTCAACAATAATAATAAAATGTTGCACTTCAAAGGGAACCCATAATTAAGCCTCACAAGTTATTGATGTGTCATTTAGAGGGTTTTGCATCTGAACTCTTAAACAAGTTCATTATACATTATAAGGTTAAACCTTATTGAAAAACTGCCCAAATACAGACCGTATACAACACACCGTGAGGCTAGATATAGCGGAAGTGATGCATACTGAGGAATCGACGTCATTACTTGCGTTAAGCAATAAGGCGAGGTCAATGTTAGACGACACATAGAGCCGCCCTTAATAATAGGCTTGTTTCGCCTGAAATGTAGGTGAGAGTTTGCGGCTGCAGTAAGGGGAGGGGTCAAAAAAGACCTTTGAAGTCGGACACTTCCTGAATCTCGCTGTTTAGTCGCTTGCAAACGTGAACAATGGACGAGATCGCGTTCGCGTTTTTTTATCGCAGACTAAGTGGATGTACACTAAATACCACTGTTTTTACATGAAGATGGTTACAATAATAATCACTGAATGTACTGTCAAATAATGTACAAATAAACAGCTTACACAAAAACATGTAAGACATTTTCAAGGATTGTATAAACAAATGGTAAATGAAGTAAATAGCAAGTTACTTTTGAGAGACAGATGTCATAACAAATGTTTGTCATATTTAATAACAAGCAAGTTTCTGTCACCATTTCACGTCCTGTAACGCTTTGACCCGGAAATCTCTCGCCAAGTCAATAGAAGAAAGAGGTTGGAGGCGTAAAGGCTGTATCACGCACATTTAATGGCAGATAACACAAGCAACGCAATCCTCTCACACATGAGAGATTACTCTTTCCCAGCGTCACAAAATAAAACTAACAAAACAAAAGTATAGAAAGATGGTAGAGCACGCTTAGCATCTACGGTGGATCTCACTCACTCTCAACTCAACAACGTCATCACGCATAGCGCGCGTCAGGAATGACGTGATCAGTCTCTTAAAGGGGCACACCGCACAATAATGTGATGCATGTAAATACACAGTTTCGGTCGTTACAGTCCGTAGTATTTTTCCATCCCATGCAAGTCAAAGCTGTATTGTAGCAAATATTCTTCAGAATTTCTTCCCTTGTTTTAAGACCCAGACACTTCTCAGATGAAACAACACAAAGATGAGGCATAATGACTAAACAGTCCATTTAGATATGTATGCGTGCATGTATATTTTTAATGGATTGATTTATTAATTCACACAAACATACAATAGAATAAAGAGAAAATTACAACAAGGAAGAATTCTAATGAAGAGAAATATAAAATAAACGCATGTCCTAATTCTTAACTTCACTAGGCGTGTTTTGTTTTTGTTTAGTTTGCATGTAAATATAAATAAACAGATGCGTAATCTAATTCTTAGAATGAAGAGAAAATGTATCGGTTGACATTCTCAGCCAATGAGCTTGAAGCTGTGTCGTCAGTCAGTCGTTTCCCATCATGCTTTTGAATAGCGCAGTCGGAGGAGAGCAACTGCGCTCGACTGCTCAATCCGACACAGCCGCCTTGACGTCTGTCAGTACACGATCCGTTCCACCTGCACGATCCGTTCACGCATGCGCGTAATTACGTATTAGAAAACGTCATGGTTTTCCTACACTATTTGTACCGTGACGCAGGCGATGAAACGTACGGCAGGCGGCATAACTGGCGGCATATTCTTTGTTTACGTTTTGAAATGTCGCTTACGTTACCATGATTACGATGTGTTTATGTGGTTGCCAATCCAAAATAATAGAGTTGTTACATGAACATAGATGATTTTGGTTTCATGTGTAATATAGTATTTTTATCGACTGCAAATCTTCAGTTTCCTCCAAACTCCATTTTGCGATTCATTGCTGTATCATGTCTATTAACCTTACCGTGTTTCGATCTAAGGTCAGTAGTATTGTCAAAGACAGTTTGTGTCGTTTTTTAAATTAAAATCTGATAATACTAGTTGACTTTATGTAGTAATTTATTAGTATGGGCCTATATATAGGCTAATATATCTATCCATTTAATCTAAATTAGTACAATAATCCCTTCAATGTCGTTTACAGAAGCCAATAAGGAACATAACACGCATGTCTAACTAGACTGTAGTTCTTTCTTCATGTAAATTATAAAGTCAGGGGAAACATTACAGTATTTCAAACTGACTTGACAGAACGCATAGTGAAATGAGACCAGGTGGAACGAAGCGAAGTAAATTGAGTATTGTATTTTATTTAACAGTAAAAAATATAAATAAAGTAAAACAAAGCTGCGCAAGCGTGGAACAGATCGTGCAGTGTCGTAAATCGTCGCAAAACAAAATCATCATTTGCGCATGAGCGGTTTCTACAACGTCGTTGTGCGCATGCGTGAACGTATCGCGCGTCGTTGTGCGCATGCGTGAACGGATCGTGCAGGTGGAACGGATCGTGTACTGACACCGTCGCAAGGGTTTTTTGGCACACGTCAGCATGACATCAGAGCAAGGCGGACCTAACTCGGACACTTTTCTAACCGACGTGCAGCTCGCGGTGATCACCGGTGATCAGTTCTGCGCAGATTTTGCTCATCTCAAACAAGCCTATTATCCCACCCATTAACCAATGAGACGCGTAGAGACCGGAGCACAACGTTGATCATCTCCGCCCCCCACATGTAGCACCGCCCCGTACAGCAGCCAGGACCTTCTTGTTTTTTTCTCTTGTATTCACCCACTCTGCACTTTCAAAACATTCAGTAAACGGTCTAAATGTAGATGCGTATTAGCTATAAATTAAAGGACATGTGTTAGTAGCCCACAGTATAATTTTTCAATAAGATAGGACGTGGTTTAATATTTGAAGATAAGATTAGATTAGATTCAACTTTATTGTCATTACACATATACAAGTACAGTGTAACAAAATGTAGTTTAGGTCTAACCAGAAGTGCAATTAGCAAGTGCAGGATATACAGTTTGAATAAATACACAATACAATATTGATAAAATATTATACAATTATGAAAATATTTTACAGTAGGTATGTTCTATGAAAATATGACGGTAGGTATGTACTATGAACAATATATACAGATGACTATATACTATGAACATTAACACTATGAACATTAATGATATGAGCAGATAATAATTTAGTCTAAACAATAGTGCAAGTGATTTAAGACATTAGCTGTTAAAGTTGCAATGCAATAGGTGAGTTAATGCAGTTGTTGAAGTAACAGTGCAGTGGATGAGTTAATGCGGTTATTAAAGTTACGGTGCAGTATAAGAGTTAATAATAGGTTGCAGTCCAGAAGATGAGTTAATGCAGTTAATTAGGTTACAGTGCAGTAGATTAGTTAATGCAGTTATTGAAGTTGCAGTGCAATAGATGAGTAGATGCAGTTAATAGAGTTACCGTGCTGTAGATTAGTTAATGCAGTTATTGAAGTTACCGTGCAATGGATGAGTAGATGCAGTTAATAGAATTACAGTGCAGTAGGTAGGTGTGGTGAGGAAGGCGGGACGAGAGCCGTGACGCGGGGCCGGTGGCGTGAGTGATAAGTGCAATCAGCTGTGCGCGCACCGGTCCCGCATCTTATCACGGAGGAGATTGGGAGCTTAAATGGATGTTCGGCAGGACTGTTGACGAGAGAGGACCGGGCCCGGAAATGTGTTTAGTTTATGTATGTTTTATGGCCGACAGTCTACCGTGAGGTGGCTGTCGGCAACTTCCGTGTTTATTGTTTGTTTAATTAAAGTTTTATTATTGAATGTTCGCCGGTTCCCGCCTCCTTCCTTCCCTTCTACGAACTTTGCTACATTGGTGCCGAAACCCGGGAGGAAGGAGGGGCATGCTGTCGAAGAGCCCTCGCTGCCGAGAGGCATCGTGGTGCGGAGGAGTTCGGGCAGCGCGGACAAGGGACGTCCGCCGGCGCGCTGCCCGAGGCGGTGGTGCTGGAGCAAGAAAAATCGGCTGGGACGGAGAGCCCGCTGCCGTGCTCCTGGGCCGAGGTGGGATGGCGGCCTTAAGGAGGGAGCGGAGGGGTCGTCGCCGTTGTGCAGTGTAAACAATGTTATAGCAGCATTGGAGTTAAAGGTAAGAGAGGTAGTGGAATCAGTGGGGGGCAGAGTTCAATAATGAAACAGCTCTGGGAAAAAAGCTGTTTCTTAATCTGCTGGTTCTTGTCCGGAGGCACCGGAAGTGCCTACCGGAAGGCAGGAGAGTAAACAGTCTATGAGCAGGGTGAGAGGAGTCCTTGAGAATGCTGCGAGCTCGACGCAGACAGCGTTTCTTCTGGATGTCCTCAATGGGAGAAAGTGTAGTCCCTGTGATGCGCTGGGCTGTTTCACCACCCGCTGCAGTGCCTTGCGCTCAGCAACAGAACAGATCCCGTACCAGACTGTGACACAGTTGGTCAGGATGCTCTCTATCGTTCTTGACCAAGCATGAGGTGTTGGTTGTCCAGGACAGGTCCTCCGAAATATGCCTCCGAAGTCCCCAGGAACTTAAAACTGGAAACACGTTCAACAGCCATCCCATTAATGTGGATAGGGTTGTGTGTGCCTCCTTTCGCCTTCCTGAAGTCCACGATGATCTCCTTTGTCTTGGAGGTGTTAAGGAGCAGGTTGTTGTCTGAGCACCATGTGGCCAGGTGCCGGACCTCCTCCCTGTATGCAGTCTCGTCGTTGTTGCTGATGAGACTAATCACCGTTGTATCGTCTGCAAACTTGATGAAGGAGTTAGATCCGTTCACAGGCCTGCAGTCGAGTGTGAAAAGGGAGTAGAGAAAGGGGCTCAGTACGCAGCCCTGTGGTACACCAGTGTTGAGGGTGGTGGTGGTGGAGCAGATGTGGCCTAACCTAACAAGCTGAGGCCTGTTCGTCAGGAAGTCCATAATCCAATTGCAGGTAGAGTTGTTAATGCCTAGGTTTCCAAGTTTGACGATTAGCTTGGAAGGGATGACGGTATTGAAAGCAGAGCTGAAGTCTACAAACAACATGCGTGCGTAAGTGTCCTTATTGTCCAGATGTGTGAGCACAGAGTGCAGCGCCATGGACACTGCATCATCCGTGCTCCTATTGTTGCGATAGGCAAATTGGCATGGGTCCAGTGTGGGTGGTAGGGATACCTTTAGGTGTGCCAGGACCAGCCGCTCAAAGCACTTCATAACAATGGGTGTGAGTGCTACAGGGCGGTAGTCGTTAAGGCACGTCGGGTTCGAGTGTTTTGGGATGGGCACAATGGTAGTGGATTTAAGACATGCTGGAACCACTGCTTGGGCGAGGGACAGGTTGAATATGTCCGTGAAGACCCCAGCGAGCTGCTCCGCACATGCCTTGAGTACACAACCAGGGATGCCGTCTGGGCCAGCAGCCTTGCGTGCGTTGATCCGGCTTAGTGCAGTGTGAACATCAGTGGAGTTAAATGTGATGATTGGGTGGTCAGCAGAGGGTGTGAGCTTGGTAGCTGTTTCCTTATTGTCTCTCTCAAAGCGAGCATAAAAGTCATTAAGCTTGTTCAGGAAGACGGCATCTGTGGCTATGGGGGTGGAGTGTTTGGGTTTGTAGTCACTGATGGCCTGGATGCCCTGCCACATGCGTCGAGGGTTTTAGAAAAATGCTCCTCTAGCTTCAGCTTGTAGCAGTGCTTGACCTTTTTGATGCCCCTCTTCAGATTTGCCCTAGAAGTACTATAGGCCTGTGCATCATCCGATCGGAAGGCAGTGTTACGTGCTTTCAACAGGAGGCGCACTTCCTTGTTCATCCATGGCTTCTGATTAGGGTACGTGGTGATCTGCTTCTGGGTTGTGACACTATCAATGGTGGAATTTATGTAGTGCAATACAGAGGAGGTGTAACTGTCGATGTCCGTGTGAGACCCACTGGTGGCCTGTGAAGCAAACAGACTCCAGTCTGTGTGTAGAAACCTTTCCTGGAGTGAAAAGTCTGCCCCCGCAGGCCACACGTTGATGGCCTTCACTGATGGCTTCACACGATTAATGAGATTAATGTATTTGGGGGTGAGGAACAAAGAAAGGTGATCAGATTGACCCAGGTGGGGGAGGGGGGGTCGCGGTGTAAGCTTCAGCCATGTTTGTGTAGACATGATCCAAAGTTTTGATTCCTCTTGTGTGGCAGGAAACATGCTGATGAAATTTTGGGAGCACTGTCTTTAAGTTTGAGTGATTAAAATCTCCCGCAACAATAAATGCAGCCTCCGGGTGAGCAGTCTGTTGTTTACTGATGGCTGCATGAAGTTCTTTCATAGCAAGCTTGGCATCAGCATCCGGTGGAATATAAGCTGCCGTTATAATGGTGGAAGTGAATTCCCGTGGCAGATAAAACGGTCTACATTTAACCTTAAGAAACTCAAGGTTAGCCGAGCAGTGTCTCCCGACAATAACAGAGTTCGTGCACCAAGCTTTGTTGATGTAAATGCACAATCCACCTCCTCTTGTCTTACCGGATTCCTCTGCCGTTCTATCTGCCCGGTGTGTGTTGTAGCCCGCTAACTCAATAGCGTTGTCCGGAATGCCGCTGTGTAGACATGTTTCCGTGAAGATTATGACATTGCAGTTCAAAAGTCTTTTGCTGTTGATGATGCAGAGTCGAATCTCATCCATTTTGTTCACTAACGATCGAACATTAGCAAGGAAAATGCTGGGTAAAGAGAGCCGGTGTGGTGTTAGCTTTAGCCTAGCTCCTAGACCTCCGCGCTTCCCCCCCTTTGTTTACGATCTCGACGCCGCCGACGAGCACTTCCGCCCGGCCGTGTAGGGTGCGTTGCATCGGATGTTCTGACGATCTCAGGGAGATTTTTCTGCTCTTTCTGCTCTTGTGCTGAAGGAACGCTCGATCAATACAAAGGGCGATGCCAGAACAGCTCACAAAGTAAAGGTGAGGTACAGGTGGGCACCCATCGCCCGAACAGGGACTTGAACCCTGGACCCTCAGATTAAAAGTCTGATGCTCTACTGACTGAGCTATTCGGGCTCATGAGGGCATGCCCCAAGTTTTCGGTGTAGACGCTCAAGGCGGGGGTGCAGGTGCGGTTCTGTTGGTCGTTTCCGCCATTGTGTTTTACACTAGGCCCCGACGATGCTTCTCAGACTTACAGGGTTCTGTCAGCTTAGGGTTCTGTGCACCTTTCTGAAGCAGGGTTGTTCAGTCTTACATCTGGAGGCGACGTCACCTGTAGATTGCAGTTCATCAAGTACACCTGAACCGGGTAATGGGATTCTGGGAGTTGGCAGGTAAGTGGAACTCAGACGTGTTTTAAAACTACCCTGACAGCTTATCTTTGGTATTTTTCTGCTCTTGCATGCCTTATAGGTTCCTTCAAAGCAAAAATTTGTAAAATCACAGAAATTGTTGTATGCTCACATTGGTTTACATTAAACATGTACAGTATATATATAGACTGTGGTTCACAAATCTGATCTTGTGTGGTGTGCTATCATCGTCACAGCACACCACCTCCGCGGGGAGACCCCAATGGATTTCAAGTCCATCGCCTTAACCACTCGGCCACGACTACAATAGATTACAGGTCCTCTGGGCTTAGCGCGTGTGGCAAAGTGGGGCGAGCCGGCAGCGTAACAGGCGATGTAATGGGGCGTCAAATACGGGCAGGCAGGACATCAACAAAAACAGCAAACAGTCCCCTGCCATGACCCGGAATCGCTGCGGCCACAAAAAAGAGTCATAACCACGATATGATCACGGCAAGCCAACAGCCCTCCGGCGAAGTTGTGAGAGCAGGACTTCCCGACTACATCTACAGGGAGGGAATTGGCAGCTCAGCTGTCAAGGAATTTCTGGTGCGTGTGCTGAAGCAACGCTCGATCAATACAAAGGGCGATGCCAGAACAGCTCACAAAGTAAAGGTGAGGTACAGATGGGCACCCATCGCCCGAACAGGGACTTGAACCCTGGACCCTCAGATTAAAAGTCTGATGCTCTACCGACTGAGCTATCCAAGCTCGTGATGGTATGCGAGAACCGATATGAGAACCGAGCACTGTGGCTGTAGAAGACAGAAAACTGGCCATGCTCGCCCCTGCTCCAGCTTTGTGTAACGGAGGCCAGCTAGTGAAGAGCTGTGTGTAAGCCTCACTCCCCGACCAACAGAGATGCTCTACTGACAGACGCAATAGGGACTACGGTCTTTAGCCTCCTCGTTACAGCGCCCGTCTCTCATTCAGACCGACAGCAGTTCGAAGACTGCTCAGAGCGGGGCGAGTGGGACCTTTTAAATGTGCACCCAATCACAATGGGAAATCCTAAAGGGTATTTGAATTATTAGAGGTGGCAGCAAGACCACATTTATTTGATCAGCCTAATTCAGATAGACGTTCACCATTCACCTGCAGTCCTATGAAACTCCTCTTTGATGGCTCTCAAAGGAAACTTAACACAAATGTATGAAAAGTGCTTGAGAGCGATGCACACTTATCTTACTGCTCTACATACAGTTGCCTTGCTAACGTGTTCTGCATCCCCGGTGTTATATAGAAAGCTTCCGTTAGCAAAGAAACGTAACAGAGAATCTGCTCAGATGTAAGAGCGCGTTCACGACGAGTGAGGTTTGTGATGTAGGGATGAAGCAGAGTGTGGATATATTTAATGGACTGTAAAGAAAAACGGTATCGCTCAAATAAATCCTCCGGATATGATAAAACATCCAAACGGGGCTTCACCATATATACTCTCCCGACGTAAATTTAACTCTCTCTGAATGAACGGAAGTCTGTGCAACTTGTGCGCGATTAAGGAAAACGAATGAATAAACAAACGGCGAAGGCAATTTCAATACAGCTCGCGCTTCTAAAAGGGGGCGGAGATTGTAACAAACCCCGGGTTAGTGGAATAAAACCTGCTGCCGACCAGGTTAGGTTCACAGAGTAGGTTACTATGGTTACTCACTCTAAGTATAAGATACCTTGATTTCTGAAACTGGCTTGACTTACCCCGCTGTCACGGGTTTGATATACCTCGCGTTCTGAAACTGAAAACCCAGAGTATCCCGTTTTCTGGGGTTAATTTACACTGAGTTTGCACTTACCCTGCTTTCTGAAACGGGTCCAAGGAATTTCTGGTGCGTGTGCTGAAGCAACCCTCAATCAATACAAAGGGCGATGCCAGAACAGCTCACAAAGTAAAGGTGAGGTACAGGTGGGCACCCATCGCCAAAACAGGGACTTGAACCCTAGACCCTCAGATTAAAAGTCTGATGCTCTACCGACTGAGCTATCTGGGCTCGTGACGGCATGCCCCAAGTATTCGGTGTAGACGCTCAAGGCGGAGGTGTCCTGCAGGTGCGGTTCTGTTGGCCGTTTCCGCCATTGTGTTTTACAATCGGCCCCGACGATGTTTCTCAGACTTACAGGGTTCTGTCAGCTTAGGGTTCTGTGCACCTTTCTGAAGCAGGGTTGTTCAGTCTTACATCTGGAGGCGATGCCACCTGTAGATTGCAGTTCATCAAGTACACCTGAACCGGGTAATGGGATTCTGGGAGTTGGCAGGTAAGTGAAACTCAGACGTGTTTTAAAACTACCCTGACAGCTTATCTTTGGTATTTTTATGCTCTTGCATGCCTTATAGGTTCTGTAATGGAAATTTTCTAGTCTAGCTTCTTGATGTGTCTATCTATATGTTTATGAAGTTTTTATCCATGTTTTCTTCTCTATGTTATCATGTTTTTCTCTATACGCGTCATACCACTCTGCCTTTGCCCTCGAGCAGATGCCAAGATGTTCTGTTTGGAATAACGGGCATCACTTCTCGGAAACCAGCTCGGGATTCTGGCTAGGGGGCAAAGGGAGGGGGTTTCACGTAATCATATATATACTCTGGGTGCAGAAGGAAAGAGGGCCTTTGCTCTGCACCATGCTCATTGCTTATGATGCAGATTAAACGACAATAAAATACTTTGCAAAGTACCTGATGTCTCTGTATATTGCGTTTGTCAAATTGACTCACCTTGATTAAGGAATAAGAAAATTCCACAACAATTTGGCGACGAGGTATGGGATCACAAGGCTGACGGAGAACGGACTAGAGTTGACTGATCATCCTGGACATAGCAAATCCAGCTCTAACCCCATACAGGGATGAGAGAACTCTACTCCGGACTCCAAGCTGACGTGATCCCAAAAGAACTCAGTGCAAGGCACAAAAGTGAAAAACGGTGAGTTGAAAATATTCTGAACAGTCTAAAGGAAAGGGGAGACTACTTAGCGCTAAACAGTCTGAGGGGAGACTACTCAGAATCAAGATAGATTCTAAACAGTCTGGTTAAAGAGGGGAGACTACTCAGAATCGTGTTAGATTCTAAACAGCCTGATTAGAGGGGGGACTACTCAGAATCGTGAATATGGATAAACCAACATACAGAGAAATGAGGAAAAGGTGGGGAACGGGAAGTTTACAAGGTGTACCCTATTTAAAAGAAAAAGGTAACTTTCCAGAAAACGGTACATTTAGTACCACAAAATTAGGGAAAATAAGAGAACACATGGGGAAAAAAGACATATTTAAAATGTCCAAAAAAGGAAGGGAAAAATATGATGAAGCGTGTAAATGTTTAGAGTTATGGGAGAGGGAAGCAAATAGACGTGACTATGTTTTTAAAAGAAATGGCATTGGAAGAACTGCCACCACCGAAAACTCCATTGTACCCTGTTTTGCTTGAATATAATGATTTAACCCCTCTGTCTTCTTTACCCCCATCTATGACTGAGTACAAACACCAACCGGAGGATGATTGTGTCCCTCCTCACCGACATCTGAACCCGATCGAGGTAGCTCCAGTGCCCCCACCAGTGTCTCCACCAGCACAAGTGCCGTCTCCACCGCAGCCCGTGGTGTGTCAAAAGCAGGAAAGAGCGCAACCAGCACCGACGCATAAAGAACTTTTGACATTTTGCAAAGAATTCTCACCCTCAACGAGAGAATAAGAGAGACTGTTGAAAGTCAAACTGAAACCATCTGACCTGAGAAAGTTACAGAGTAAATGGCCTGTGGAGGAAGTATTTAAAGAACATTCTGAACTTCAACCTGATGCAGACGGACCAGACATTGGTCCCTTCGAAGGACATTTCAGATCCACTTTTCTGCGGAACCTCAGAGAAGAGCTGAGACGAGAAGTGGAAAAATCGTGCATCGAGCCAGATCGTGAGATCGTCCGTCATGCTGTACACGCCGAAAGACAAACAGGCAAGAAAGAGCTTCAGAAGAAAAACACACAAGATAAAGAACTCCACATGGCTCTAATGAATATCGGAGGAGAACACGGAAGAAAAGGAAGATGGCGAGGGAGAGGAGGTTTTAAACCCTCTAGTAATTATGATCCAGAAAAGTGTTTTAACTGCAAAAGATTGGGGCACTGGCGAAATGATTGTCCTGAGCCTCTGAGACCACTGAGGTCAAAACAAAAGGGAGATTGAACTGAGGAGGTGAGGCATCATTCCGAGGGTGGTGAGTATGATTTCCCTTAGCATATGCAATGAAGAAATGCTTTTTCCTACTGTATGCAATGAAGATCTGCTTAGCTCACATTCCATGATGAATGAAAACGCTTTCTGAACTTTGCTAAAATGCACAATGCTTGTGTGCAACAAACCGCTTGAATTTTTGATAGATTCAGGGGCAACAAATAGCCTACTGTGATTCACAAGAAGTGTTTAAATTTGCCAGAGTCTAAACTAGCTGTGTTTTCCCTAAATGCTAGTGGCTCTAATGTAAAATAATTTATGTCAAAAGGGTGCAATGTGAGTTGGGGAGTGACAAATTTCAACACAGGTTTCTCATGTCTGACTGCTGCCCGATTCATTTGCTGGGCAGAGTCATAATGTGTATGATGACAGATTGAGCATGATACCAACACGACCCGAGTGCAGCGCTCGTACAGCTGTACGATGTAATATTGAATTACGTAAGTATGATGTAGAAAGTTTTGCCTCACAGAGCCTCATGACGTTGATTACAATGGTGTGGGGAGCTGTGGGTGTTTTGCTGACAAATATGCGCACGCCATAGAATGGGTTAAAAGGGACGACGTGCAATATTCAAATTTGTTGCATGCCCATCGTGAGAATCATGCCTGTCTGTCAGCAACAAGGGGACTTGAAGTGTTTTCACACACTAAAAAAGATTAATGATGAGTATTGACATACCAGAAATTTTGGTAAAGGTGCCCGTACAACTGTTGATAACAGGAAAATATTATGTTTGGTTGTTTAGGAACTGTGAGCCTGTTGTGATAACGCCCAAGGGTAATTTTCATCCACGCAAACAGCAATACCCCCTCAAAACAGAAGCCTCAAACCAGAAGCCCTCAATGGCATAAGGCCAATATTCAACGAGTTTCTCAAAAAAGGCATAGTTGTGCCATGCCCAAATTTACCGGTGCGCAGGCCTTTGTGTTCTTTTCTCTTATCTTTTAAACTGGAAACAAAGTAAATGTCTCCAAAGTCCAGCTGGCAAAACAATCTGTTCGGTTTTTGGGTCACGAAATTACTGACCGCGGTAGACAGCTGTCCGCAAAGCGTGTCTGCAATTACAGACATCGCAAGTCCAAAAGCAAAGAAGCAATTGATATAATTTTTAGGGACCATTTCTCTGCTCAGACAGCAGAGCTCATTGCACTCACACGCGCATGCGAATTAGCAAAGAATAAAAATGTAGACATTCACACAGAGAGTAGAAATGCATTTGGTGTAGCTCATGATTTTGGCACACTGTGTAAACACAGAAACTTTTTAAAAGCTGATGGTAAAAACATTCTTAATCACACACCGGTTGCTGATATGCTATCTGCCATTCTTCTCCCATCAGCCGTTGTTGTGTGTGACTATGCCACACACACTTTTGTATCTGAAACTGTTTTTGCAGGAAGCCGACGAGCTGACCTTGCAGCAAAGCAAGCAACATCGGAGCCACAGACAGATTTTCTCCAGAAATCACTAACAAAATTCTTTCTCTTGCAGAGATGCAAACATTTTGCAGAACCAGCTAAGCGTGCACTCTGCAAGGAGTGCTCATGTAAACACACAGACAATGTTTGGGGGGGCCCAAATGGCCTCACCTGTTTGCCAAAACATTTTTTCTCTGCTTTTGCGATTTTGACGCATGGCCTAGACCACGCGTCAAAAGGGGGGATGTTACAAGGCAATGTGTTTTTGTGTTTTTTGCTCTCAAAATGTTTGTGCAGGTCAAAAGAGCAGGAGCAAATGGAGCTGACAAATCATTACACAGCTTCCAGGAAGTCGTAGGAAAGACATGCCTCCCACTGCAAAAAGGTGTCCAAGGAGTGGCAACTCCAAATGGCCATCAAAATGGCATCCACAATGGCTCTTCGCAATGGTCGTGCGAGCGACAGGAGGAGCGACACTGCTGGTGCTCACAAAGGGAATCCACAGTACGAGAATTATAAATTAGAGATTATAGAATTTTGTTTTTGTGCAACACTATATTCCAAGTTTAATAAAATGGTATGGGGAGGGACAGTGTTACCCTAATTCTGCTAGGTACTGGGGAACAAATATGTATTTGTGTAGAGGTACGTGTACCTCAGGTGATGTGGTGGATAAGGCAACAAAATTTGAAAATGTGGGCCATTATGTCCCCTGGGACGGCCAAATAAAAAGGAAAAAGAGAAAGTTTTAGACTAGCTCTAACTCAGAAAAAATTTAGTTATGAGGGAACGGGAGCAACTTCCCAAATAAGAGTGGAAATATGGAAAGTGACGAAGGCTGAAGCAGGTGGTGTTACCAATTCTAGTGGGATTTTAAGAACTGTTTAGATAGAAGAATGAAACCTGTAAGAGAAAGGGCGTTGCTCATCTTACGGGTCAAAGTATAAAGATTTTGGTTACCATAATATGGTAAAAGGGGGGAATGTAATGGAAATTTTCTAGTCTAGCTTCTTGATGTGTCTATCTATATGTTTATGAAGTTTTTATCCATGTTTTCTTCTCTATGTTATCATGTTTTTCTCTATACGCGTCATACCACTCTGCCTTTGCCCTCGAGCAGATGCCAAGATGTTCTGTTTGGAATAACGGGCATCACTTCTCGGAAACCAGCTCGGGATTCTGGCTAGGGGGCAAAGGGAGGGGGTTTCACGTAATCATATATATACTCTGGGTGCAGAAGGAAAGAGGGCCTTTGCTCTGCACCATGCTCATTGCTTATGATGCAGATTAAACGACAATAAAATACTTTGCAAAGTACATGATGTCTCTGTATATTGCGTTTGTCAAAATTGACTCACCTTGATTAAGGAATAAGAAAATTCCACAACAGTTCCTTCAAAGCAAACATTTGTAAAATCACAGAAATTGTTGTATGCTCACATTGGTTTACATTAAACATGTACAGTATATATATAGACTGTGGTTCACAAATCTGATCTTGTGTGGTGTGCTATCATCGTCACAGCACACCACACGTTATAGGTGCAAAACTATTAAATCCAGGATTTTTTGTGCTCATGTTTGTGATCTCTCCCAGTTTTAAACTACTCTACAATTTTAAAAAAATTTACCTTCTCAATGCACGGTGTAGGGAGGCCAACCAGTTGGAGTGGAAAAGGGAAATGACTTGCTGTACAAAAAGTTGATGCAAAATCCAAAAATGGTGTTTTATTGGAAGGTGATAAATATTTACAGTGCAGGAGAAAACAAAAAATAAATAAAAACTGTACAAAAGGAAACAAAAACAGCAACAATGTGCTAATTTTGACTAAACCAAATGGCCCAAGTTTGCAACACTGTCTTAGAGTCCACCATTAGAACTGCCAGCCTTTCGGCCAGCAAGCCTATTTATAGGCTGAAGCCCCTCCTATAGAGCATACCAAGTCGATCGACAAACAATTAAGTTTGAAGTCATCCAATTAAATAATATAGATACTCAAAATAACACTTAAACCTTTCAAACCAGTTAAACAGCAACCATTAACAGAGGAAGAGTTTAACAACAAATTAAATAGCAAAAGCAACTGTTTCTCAATCCCCTCCCCCTCTGACATCACCCTAAAATGGTATCCTCCAACGGAAGTGATGTGGCGGTTTCTATAAAAAACTGTTTAACCTGGATTATGGGTTTGATTGTACTGAGTGTGAACCGGGAAGTTAAACTGCAATAAGGTTTGTGGAAATTATGTGGAAAAATAAAGGTAATTCCCATACGAGTTAATATGTGTTCTGGCATTGTTATTTTTAGAAAAAATAATTACATCTTTAAAGAAAATGTATAAAGAGTTGAAAACTATAACAAAACACAGTAGCAACAAACTTTAGACTAAACAAACTAAAACTCCATAACACTTTCCTTATGTGTACACAGATGTAACTATTGCCGGCCATGCGAAGTATTCGTGAAATGGGTGTGTTTGTAAGTCCAAGTTTATAGTCACCAGGTTAACCTGTGCCATTTCTCCCCCCTTCCTCAGACACTTGAGGTGTCCTAGAGAGGTAATCTGCTGTACAATTTTGTGACCCAGCTTTGTACAAAATTTCGAAGTCAAATGGCTGGATGGCTAAAAACCATCTGGTGATACGAGCATTTGTGTCTCTCATACGGCCCAACCAGGCCAATGCCCTGTGATCAGTCTCAAGTGAGAATTTGCGTCCCACCAGGTAGTATCTCAAAGTGTCCAATGCCCATTTAATTGCCAGACACTCCTTCTCAACTGTAGAATACCTGGATTCACGGGGAAGGAGTTTTCTGCTAATGTAGGCAATTGGTTGGAGTTGCCCTTGACCTTCCTGAAGCAGTACAGCCCCAATGCCATGCTCAGAAGCATCAGTCTGTACAGTGAAAGTCTTTTCAAAGTCGGGACTCTGTAAAACAGGCTCTGTACATAAGGAGTTCTTTAAATCTTGGAATGCCTTCTCACAGTCCTGAGTCCAGTTAACTTTATTTGGCTTATCTTTTTTAGTTAAATCAGTTAGGGTAAAGGCTCGTTCAGAGAAATTGGGGATAAAACGCCTGTACCACCCCACAAGTCCAAGGAAAGAACGGACCTGTTTCTTGGTCACTGGCCGTTCTGCATTCTTGATTGCCTCCACTTTGCCCACCTGGGGACGTATTACTCCATGCCCTAGCACATATCCTAGATATTGTGTCTCAGTTCGGGCTAGGGTGCATTTGTCTGGGCGGATGGTTAGACCCGCATTTTTAATTCTCAGTAGTATGTCTTTCAGATGCCCCATATGCTCCTGCCAAGTTTGACTATAGATGATTATGTCATCTAAGTATGCAGCAGCAAACTTCTCAGTCCCCCTGAGGATCTGGTCCATCATCCTTTGGAACGTAGCTGGAGCACCGTGAAGCCCAAAGGGAAGGACACGGAACTGAAAATGCCCAAAGGGTGTTTTAAATGCCGTCACCTCCTTGCTCTCTGAACTTAGTGGAACCTGCCAATATCCCTTGCATAGGTCAAGGGTGGTGAGATACTTTGCTCTGCCAAGGCTCTCCACTACCTCATCCACTCTGGGCATGGGATACGGGTCAAATTTGCTCACACTATTGAGCTTGCGGAAATCCAGACAGAATCTCAGGCTGCCATCCTTCTTGGGAACTAGGACAATGGGATTGCTCCATTCACTAGATGAAGGTTCAATCACACCAAGGCTCTGCATGGTCTCCAACTCCTCCTTCATAACTGGCAGAAGTCTTTCTGGGACCCGGTATACAGGCTGACGAATCGGGTTGGGATCCTTGAGAGTTATGTGATGGTGGATAACGCTTGTTCTGCCAGGGGTTTCCATAAAGAGTTGGGCTGGGATAATTTGTAGAAGCTCCTGCCTTTTACCATCTTCCAGGTGCTCAAAATTCAGCTGACTGTTCCCCTGACGACCAGGTATGTATTGCTCCTCGATTTCCTCCTCTCCCTCCACAGATCTCACGAACAAAGCAGTTGCGGTTCCCTCTTCTTCCTCAGACCTAGGATCCGGTTGGGTGGAACGAGCATACCACTTCTTCAGCATGTTAACATGGAAGATTTGCAAGGGCTGGGTCCTAGATGGGATCTCGATTTCATATGTCACAGGTCCCACTTTCCGCTTGATTTGGTAGGGGCCTTGCCACTTTGCCAGCAGTTTATGTTCACTCGTTGGTAACAACAACAAAACTTTTTCACCTGGTTCAAATGTACGAGATCTGGCGCTTCGGTCGTACCACTCTTTTTGGCGTTTTTGAGACTGCAGTAGATTTTCTCGTGCAAGGGTTGTTGTCTTCTGTAGATGCTCTCTCATCTTTCGCACATAAGAGAGAATATTTTTCTTGTCTGGTTTATCAGTGGCCTCCCAACTCTCCCTCAGTACATCCAGAGGCCCTCTAACATGGTGAGCATACAACAGTTCAAATGGCGAGAATCCTGTAGATGCATGAGGCACCTCTCTATACGCAAACAGGAGGTATGGAAGCCACTTGTCCCAGTCTTTGCCCGTGTCAGAAACATATTTCTTCAGCATAGTCTTCAGGGTCTGGTTAAAACGTTCAACAAGACCATCAGTCTGTGGATGGTAAGGGGTGGTTCGTACTCTCTTTATGCCCAGCAATTGATATACCTTTTGTAGGGTGTGGCTAATGAAGTTTGGACCCTGATCTGTGAGCACTTCCTGAGGTATGCCTACCTGCGAGAAAAACCGTAAGAGTACAGTGGCTATTTGCTTAGCTGTGACCTCCCTAAGTGGGTATGCCTCAGGGTATCTGGTAGCGTAGTCGCAAATGACCAAAATAAATCGGTTCCCTCTCTGACTCTTTTCCAGAGGCCCAACTACATCAACTCCTATTCGTTTAAAAGGAGTGTCAACTACAGGAAGTGGTATAAGGGGTGCGTAGGCAGGAGTACGGCCAGTAGTAAGCTGGCATTCTGGACAAGATTTACAGAACTCCTTAACCTCACTGTACATCTTTGGCCAATAAAATCTTTTTGCAATTCGCATTAATGTCTTCATAAAGGCCAAGTGACCTGACCAGGGAATAGTATGCCCAAGCTCTAATACCTCCTTCCTGTATGCCTTAGGTACTATTAGCTGCTGTCCCTCTTCCTTACTCTGTCGGTACAAAAGACTATTTTGTACAAAAAAAGTCTCACCAAGCAAAGACACAACACCCTCATTTTCCTCAGCCTGCTTAAAACATTCAGTCAGAGTTGAGTCCTTACGCTGAAGTTGGGCTAGATTACCAGGGACAACTAAGTCTGCTTCAGTGAGTTCAGGTTCTTCTGCCCCTTCCTCAGCTTGCTCGGAAGTTTCTAACAACCCCTCAACCCATTCCCTGCGTTTCTGCAGCCTTTCCTGCTCTGTAGGCTGTGACTCACCTAAGCTAGTCTCAGAGCTGAAGGGGATTTCTTGCAGAATGTCTGGGGTTATTTCTTGGTGCTGTGGAACCTGGGTCAGCTGCTTTGTTTGGGCCCTTGTGACAACGCCACACCATACAGTCTCTTTCACCAATTCAGCTAGTATCGGAAAGTCAGTACCTAACAGTACAGGATAGGGCAGCTTGGTTGCAACACCCACCTTCATCAAATATGATTGATTACAGACCTCAATATAAACCTCAGCAGTAGGCAACTCAGTGCTAACCCCATGCACACAACAAACTGTGACCGCGTCTCCTTCACTCCAGGAATCTCTGGATATGTATTGGGCCTGTACCAGTGTATGGGAACAACCTGTGTCCACTAATGCTGAAAGGGGTTTACCATTTAATAGTACAGTAATGACTGGCTCTCGATCGGGCTGTGTTCTTAACTGTTCTGGCCGTGGCATATAACAAAGACCAGTTGTCTTGGGCTTTTTGAGGGGACAAAGGGGCCTAGTGTGACCTGGCTCACCACAGTTATAACACATGATCATCTCTCCCTTAACTGTTGTCTGGGCCATTGTGGCTGATATTGGGGGTTTAAAATGACTGGGCTTAAAGATTTTAGGGCCACTTTGAGAGCTTGAACCCACCCCCAATCCATCAGACTTACCCTTCAAAGAGTGGAGGATGCCAGCATATCGAGTAGTTGCCGGTCCCTTTCGTGCAGCAATGTAGGCCTTAACCAAGGTTGCAGCCTCTGCAGCGGTGTCCGGACCCCTTTCCTTTACCCAAGTCCTCACCTCAGGGTACAACACTCGCAGGTACTGCTCCAGCACAAGGGTCTCCATAATGTCCCTCTTATTACTTTGTTCGTAGTGTACCCATTTGGAGAACAAGTCCTTCAGTCGGATGTAGAGTTCTGTAGGAGTCTCATCGGCAGGGGTACTAAGGGACCGAAATCTCAATCGGTATGTCTCCGCACCGATTTCATATTTTTTTTGAATTGCAGCTTTCACTTGGTCATAGTCTCTGGTTTGTGTGGGGTTCATAGCCACAAAAGCACTTCGGGCTTTGCCCGTTAGCAAGGGAATAAGACGAACCGCCCAGTCGCCCCTTGGCCACTGATACACCTCTCCAAGTCTTTCAAAAGTTGTAAGGTAGTGTTCAATATCATCACTGTCCTCCAGCTTGGCAATTCGAGGTTCATGGTCTATCACCCGCTTTGCCGCTCCTCCCGAAGCTTCATTTCTTCTACGCTCCATGTCTAGCTGCATTTGGGTGACCTGGTGGCTGAGGACCTTGTAATTCTGTTCACGGCGAGAAGCATCCCTCTCCTGCCTCTCATCCCGATCCTTTTGGTACTGCATGAATGACTGGAACATTTGTGCCAGCGCTGTAATGGCAGCATCTCCCCCAACAGCTGGGATTTCCGCAGGCAGCAATCTCTCCTCTGCAACACCTCCAACAGCACCTTGGTCCATTACTGCATCTGTGCCCTCTACAGGCTGACCCCTCGTTTTGGGTGGCATGTCAGCAGGGCATTACCTTATGCCGGCACGTCACTCACTGGAGGGAGATCCCACTTCTGACACCATATGTAGGGAGGCCAACCAGTTGGAGTGGAAAAGGGAAATGACGTGCTGTACAAAAAGTTGATGCAAAATCCAAAAATGGTGTTTTATTGGAAGGTGATAAATATTTACAGTGCAGGAGAAAACAAAAAATAAATAAAAACTGTACAAAAGGAAACAAAAACAGCAACAATGTGCTAATTTTGACTAAACCAAATGGCCCAAGTTTGCAACACTGTCTTAGAGTCCACCATTAGAACTGCCAGCCTGTCGCCCAGCAAGCCTATTTATAGGCTGAAGCCCCTCCTATAGAGCATACCAAGTCGATCGACAAACAATTAAGTTTGAAGTCATCCAATTAAATAATATAGATACTCAAAATAACACTTAAACCTTTCAAACCAGTTAAACAGCAACCATTAACAGAGGAAGAGTTTAACAACAAATTAAATAGCAAAAGCAACTGTTTCTCAATCCCCTCCCCCTCTGACATCACCCTAAAATGGTATCCTCCAACGGAAGTGATGTGGCGGTTTCTATAAAAAACTGTTTAACCTGGATTATGGGTTTGATTGTACTGAGTGTGAACCGGGAAGTTAAACTGCAATAAGGTTTGTGGAAATTATGTGGAAAAATAAAGGTAATTCCCATACGAGTTAATATGTGTTCTGGCATTGTTATTTTTAGAAAAAATAATTACATCTTTAAAGAAAATGTATAAAGAGTTGAAAACTATAACAAAACACAGTAGCAACAAACTTTAGACTAAACAAACTAAAACTCCATAACACTTTCCTTATGTGTACACAGATGTAACTATTGCCGGCCATGCGAAGTATTCGTGAAATGGGTGTGTTTGTAAGTCCAAGTTTATAGTCACCAGGTTAACCTGTGACACACGGTAATTCATCGGTAAGCCAAATCACAGTTGCATGTCCCCTCATCGAGAACACATGAAATGGCCACTTTGACTCAGATGGTCTGCAGGTACTTGAAAGTGAGATGTGAATTAAAAGCTGCCCTTTTAAGCCTGAGGGCAAACAGGCTTTTCAAGCAATAGCTGGCAGCGGTGGGATGTGCTCAGATGGCTTTACGGTCACAACAGAACTGTACATGAAAAAACTATATGTGTACTTTAAAGGAGAAAATATGCTAGAAAGCTTTAATCAGGTTTTTACGCCCCAAGTTAACTGTGTCTTAAAAGCTCTTCTGTGGAAGTTGCCGCAGGGGGAAGGAAATCCTTGATTTGTCATTTGGGGTCCAGTATTGTTTCCTTATAACTGGTGTTTTGATTTATCTACCAAGTTTTCATTCATTTCAAATTGTTTCAGTTTTGTAAAAAAAAAAAAAAAAAAAGCACGCCCGCTCTCGTCTGATCTCAGAATCCAAGCAGGGTCGAGCCTGGTCTGTACTTGAATGGGAGACCGCCTGGGAATACCAGATGCTGTAAGCTTTAACCCAAAGTGGACTTATGGCTCCTTTCTTTATGCGTCGAACTTGGTAGCACATCTTCTACTTATGGCCACACCGCCCTGAGCAAGCCCGCTCTCGGAAGACAAGCAGGGTCGGGCCTGGTCAGTACTTGAATGGGAGACCGCCTGGTAATTCCAGGTGCTGTAAGCTTTAACCCAAAGTGGCCTTATGGTTGCTTTCTTTATGCGTCGAGCTTGGACGCACAGATTTTGCTTACGGACACACCACCCTGAGCACGCCCGCTCTCGTCAGATCTCGGAAGCCAAGCAGGGTTGGGCCTTGTCAGTACTTGGATGGGAGACCGCCTGGGAATACCAGGTGCTGTATGCTTTTAACCCAAAGTGGTCTTATGGCTGCTTTCTTTATGCGTCGAGCTTGGTAGCACATCTTTTGCTTACGGTATACCAACCTCAACACTCCCGCTCTCGTCAGATCTCGGATGCCAAGCAGGTTTGGGCCTGGTCAGTACTTGGATGGGAGACCGCCTGGGAATACCAGGAGCTGTAAGCTTTAACACAAAGTGGACTTATGGCTGCTTTCTTTATGAGTCGAGCTTGGTAGCACATCTTTTGCTTACTGCCACACCACCCTGAGCACGCACGCTCTCGTCTGATCTCGGAAGCCAAGCAGGGTCGGGCCTGGTCAGTACTTTGATGGGAGGTCACCTGGGAAAACCAGGTGCTGTAGGCCTTAACCCAAAGTGGTCTTGAGACTGCTTTCTTTATGTGTCGAGCTTGGACGCACAGATTTTGCTTATGGCCACACCACCCTGAGCACGCCCGCTCTCGTCAGATCTTGGAAGCCAAGCAGGGTCGGGCCTGGTCAGTACTTGGATGGGAGACCGCCTGGGAATACCAGGTGCTGAAAGCTTTAACCCAAAGCGGCCTTATGGCTGCTTTCTTGATGCGCAGAGATTGGTGGCATAGCTTTTGCTTACGGCCACACCACCCTGAGCATGCCCGCTCTTGTCTGATCTCGGAAGCCAGGCAGGGTCGGGCCTGGTCAGTACTTTGATGGGAGGTCACCTGGGAATACCAGGTGCTGTAAGATTTAACCCAAAGTGGCCTCATGGCTGCTTTCTTCATGCATCGAGCTTGGACGCACAGTTTTTGCTTACGGCCACACCACCCTGAGCACGCCTGCTCTCGTCTGATCTCGGAAGCCACGCAGGTTTGGGCCTTGTCAGTACTTTGATGGGAGGTCACCTGGGAATACCAGGTGCTGTAGGCTTTAACCCAAAGTGGTCTTGACACTTCTTTCTTTATGCGTCGAGCTTGGACGCACAGATTTTGCTTACAGCCACACCACCCTGAGCATGCCCGCTCTCGTCAGATCTCTGAAACCAAGCAGGGTCGGGCCTGGTCAGTACTTTGATGGGAGACCGCCTGGGAATACCAGGTGATGTAAACTTTAACCCAAAGTGGCCTTATGGCTGCTTTCTTTATGCGTAGAGATTGGTGGCACAGCTTTTGCTCACGGCCACACCACCCTGAGCATGCCCACTCTCGTCTGATCTCGGAAGCCAAGCAGGGTCGGGCCTGGTCAGTACTTGGATGGGAGACCGCCTGGGAATACCAGGTGCTGTAAGCTTTAACCCAAAGTGGCCTTATGGCTGCTTTTTTTATGTGTTGAGCTTGGACGTACAGATTTTGCTTACGGCCACACCACCCTGAGCACGCCCGCTCTCGTCAGATCTCGGAAGACAAGCAAGGTTGGGCCTGGTCAGTACTTGGATGGGAGACCGCCTGGGAATACCAGGTGCTGTATGCTTTTAACCCAAAGTGGTCTTATGGCTGCTTTCTTTATGCGTCGAGCTTGGTAGCACATCTTTTGCTTACGGTATACCAACCTCAACACTCCCGCTCTCGTCAGATCTCGGATGCCAAGCAGGTTTGGGCCTGGTCAGTACTTGGATGGGAGACCGCCTGGGAATACCAGGAGCTGTAAGCTTTAACACAAAGTGGACTTATGGCTGCTTTCTTTATGAGTCGAGCTTGGTAGCACATCTTTTGCTTACTGCCACACCACCCTGAGCACGCACGCTCTCGTCTGATCTCGGAAGCCAAGCAGGGTCGGGCCTGGTCAGTACTTTGATGGGAGGTCACCTGGGAATACCAGGTGCTGTAGGCCTTAACCCA
>NC_136768.1:15611528-15634028 GCF_947034865.1 Barbatula barbatula
CTCTAAGAGAGCTAAGTAATCAGCAGAAGCTGCCACCGTGGTTTTTTGGGAAAATGATGGAAATGCAACCTGTAGCCAAACTGTTTTCATTATCTGCAGAGAAACTCCCTGGCTGCTCTTTATCATATCTAAAATGATCCCATTGTATGACTCAAACACAAATGCAGACTGTGCCCAGAGGGGACCCCAGTTCCTCACAGTATTGGGCAGATGAAGGCACAAATGTACATTGAAAGTGACATTATTGATCCCATAAAGGGTCTCCATTTCCTGAACAAACTCCGTCAGCAACCCCTCAGATTCTGATATGTGCAGTGGTGATATATTCTCACCGAGTAGAAGAGAAACTCCCTTTACCAACTTAAACCAGTGCTTCAGATATTTTTCAGGTAAGACCCCTTTCAATGTTGGTATGCTGTAATAAAACAACCACATGTTCCACTCGTGTGCCTTCCAGAACTTTTTCTCTTTCACTGAGCGGGGGACACGGGAAACATTACAGGGGGGTTTAATAGAAGTTAAAATGTCATCAATCTGTTCTGTTGAGCGTCCGATATACCATGGCGATTGGTTGTTTTCAGAATGAAACCACAGCGTGGTGATGCTTCTTGCTACACCCAGCAGCACACTGTGCATATAATCTGGAACACAGCCATCAATTATATTAAAATCAGGTAGACAAGACAAAATACTAGGACCTTTCACTCCCTTAGTGGGGTTTCCAGCAAGAGCCTCTTCTACTAGATCATCAGTCTGGGAGGGATTCCTCAACTCTGCTTTTTCATAGGGATAAGCCCTTACACGCCCCCTGCGTTTTAACACACTTGTTCCTTTCTGCATACAAAAAGAACACCCAAACTCTCCATTAAACTGTTTAAAGTTCTGAATCAGTGGCCAAGCAACTGAATCTGCCACCATGGTAGTAACCAGTACTTTACTTGTGACAACTTCCCCACTTTCACTTTGCCACATAAGACCATTAGAGTACAACTCTATGCATTCATCGACAAATGGTTTCATGTAAGTGTTCATATTTGGTTTGTTTTGACCAAACCACAGGCCACAAAGCATAACATGTTTTGCACGTAGTTGTATTGGCAGTTCATTAACAGTACACAAAATTGGCCACAAACTTTTTGCGTTTGATTTGTGCACTGGCACTCCATCACAGTTGAAAGTCAGTGATATGCTGTCTGGTGATGCAAGGGGTGATAGTTTTTTGTATAAATGTCCATCGTATATATCTTTGATGGAGGCATCCTTCTTCTCAAAACGGTGTTTCAGATGTTTCCCTAATTGGTGGTCCTCAAGCAGTTTTTTTATTTGGTATTTTAGTGGCAAGTACAAAAAACACTGGTCTTTTTGTGCATGCGCTTTTGATGTGTCCTGGTCACAGACTGGGCACTTGACATTAAAGGGACCTTCCTGCATGCTTACGTTGCAACTCTTGCACACATAATGTACTTCTAATATGTCCTTCACTGAATCAAATGCTTTGTAGAAAAGGTACTTTGAGCCACTAACCAATTCCCCATCAGGACCAGCAGTAAAGTTGATAAGATGCATGATGTCCTCCAAGGCTCTATTTGTTAATCCGTGTTTGAGTTTTAATGCCAGCAGCAGGAGTTCCACCTGTTCTTTTGTTGGTTTCTGGTCTAAAGTTGGACTTGTGGGGTCTTCTAGATGTTCCTCTACTGGCTCCCCAGGTGAAGAGCTAGGGCCAGGTATGGGTTGGTTCATCTGTGAATTTAAAACATTGGATAAAAACATGGGTATCGCTGCAATATGGTTAAGGACAAAGTAATATGGTATTTACAATTTGTGCTCCACTTTAAGCAACATCAGGTGGAAGTTTGGGTCGTGAAATTATCTTATGATGATTTACAGTAACTAGTGTGCATGCACATGCACGAAAAAAAAAAGAAAAAAAAAAAGAACTTGAATATTTTAGCCATTTTTAGCAACTTACTGTGTCATCAGATGCAGTAGACACCGGGTCATCTTGATTGTCCTCTTGGGTGAGATACCTAAAATAAAAATAAAAATCCTTGATCAAGAAATATGTAGGCCTAGTAAGTAAGTAAACTTTATTTATATAAAGTGTACTTACTCACAAAGTGCTTTACAGTAAAAACAAATAAAAACAACACATAAAAACAAAATCGTGTGTGCGTGTTTTCTACTTACTGAGTTGTAGAAGAAGAGGCCACAGCTTCTTCATCACCCATATCTTCAGAAATGTCCCTACCAAAAATGTTGTGGTAATGTTGTTAAAACACTTCATGCATCATTCAATTTACAGTCCCTCCAGAAAAACGCGATTATGCGATCGCAGAATTCAATGCATAATCAGCCAATGTCCGCATATTCATGCTGGGGCCGCATTTTTTCAAATACGCCGCACTTTCGCCGCATAAATTGCCGATTTCCGCGCAAAATATGCGGGGCTTGCATGATTTCATAATCCCCGCATTTTCGTTGTAAAAAAGTCACATATATCTAGGGTTGGGTACCGAAACTCGGTGCCAATGGGCCCCCGGATCCGACGTAAACGGTAGTAACGAGACCGAATAAGAACGAAGATTTCGGTGCCTTATTTCGGTGCCTGACTTTACACTATACTGGACAGCAGGTACCGTTAGCTAGCAGCGTGATTAATCACGGTTAACATGCTGACAGGTGACATTAAACAGTGTAAAGTGTGACTGTATATCAACAGTCTGCTCTGCAGCGCAGCAGCTGCTGATGTCAAGCACAGACGGTGCATTCACTGACACTGGTAATTGTTTGGTTTTGGTTGGTTATTTTAAAATACCCTTTTCCCATCTGGTTGCTGTTTTTGTCGTCCAACAGCAATTTACTGGTGAAATAAGTTATTGTTTATTATAAGATTACTATTAAATCATTTAATTTTGACCATATGGCCTTAGTAATAAACAACGTGTTCTTAAATGTCACAGACTGTTGTTGAGTAGGCCTATCCTTCTTGTTTCTTCTTCTTTTTTAAAAACTTTCTTAAAAAGTATCAGTTCAGGCACTGTTTTAAAAGTACCGATTTAGCAACAGTATCAGAAAAAAACCCAAACAATACCCAACCCTACATATATCTCAGCAGAAAGTTGAAAAATGTTGCGTTTACTTCACACAAGAGCAGCCATTTTCCCCTGTTGCCATGGGAACGTTATGAAGTGACGTAATTTCACCTACTGAGAACAGGGTGTTGGGGGAATCACTTTTTTTCTCTTTTTCATCAAACCGCAGTTTTTCCAAGTTCCCGCAAGTTCCCGCAATTTTTGCAAGTTCCCGCATTTTCATCGCATAAAATTGCATAAATATCCCGCATATTCCATCGCATTTTTTAAGAAAACGTGCCGCATAATCAAGGATTTTTGCCCGCAACAATCACGAAAAAACTCCGCGTTTTTCTGGAGGGACTGAATATAATAGGATTGAATTGACTGATTGATTAAGTCCAAGTAGGTAAATTCCATTCATGAGGTTAAACCTCTAAGACTGTAGATCCAAAACACACAAAGTGAAATATTTTCCTGGCTAGAGTTCCAACTTTAACCGTTTTCTTTATTTCTTTATTTTTTAGTTGTTTTTTTGGGGGGGGGGGGGGGGGGGTTATACAGTGGACATGGAAAGATAAATTTTACCTTTGTACAAACATACTTAACATACATTAAGGGAAATTATGCCACATACGTTTATATGGTATAGGAAATGATGTGTAGCTGGTAGCTTTGTTAGCTGGCTAACTTAGCAAGCTAGCTTCTACCACGTTTTGTTACAATACTTACTTTTGTTTACGTCTTCTCTTTGTTCTTTCTGGAACGGGTGCTTCGTCGTCAACGAGGTACCTTTTGTAACGTACTGGATCCATATCTATTGCTTTTCTTTAATTGCGTCTTTTTAACGTTATTTATACTGGCAAGCATTTCTCCACTCTGCTGCTACCGATCGGCCTCTACAGCGTCGCGTAGTTGATGACGTCATCCGCATGCGGCCGAGCGCGCTATCTTTCGCGCCGAAAGATAACGGCTGGGAGTAAAAATGGCGATAGCGTTGGATATCCGCTATGTCCTACTTGAATGGACTGAGGGTGAGGATAGAGGGGCCCATAGTATTTTGGCCATCGACTGTGTCCGGAATTTTTCAGTTAAAGATTTTCTTGAAAGGACTGAAAAAACCGAGAAGCTGGTGGAATGGCGAAAAGGCCGCCAACCCTGGCCGGTGCACCAAGCCAGAATTATTGACGTGGCAAGTATGTTACACACTAACTTTAGCTGACGTTATGTAGCTAGTTACATACCACATTAAATGGTTTTGCTCGCACTTAAAGAAGTGTAAAATGGATCTTGCTAGGTACCTGCTAGCAAGCTTAGCTTTCTGACGAATGTTAGCTAGCTAGCTACCTAATTTGCTAATGTTAGCGAATGTTAGATTTTGTAACGTTAAACATGATTAGACAAACGTTTGCAGTTCATGATAACATTTCAATGTTATTGCACCAGAATTTGAAAAAACTCTCCAAATTAAACTGCGTGAGATCTAGATGGAGAAAGAGGGCACACAAGGGCAAACAAAACGTCCTCACATCCCAAACTCAAAGTACAGTGAGCAGCAGGGGCAGACTGAGAAGGCTTCAAAGAAAATGGTAACTAACTGCACCAATTGGTGCTTTACTTAAAGTTATCTCCCCCTCTCTATCTTGTTTCTTAATGTGTGGGCATGTGTGTAGGTTTGTACTTGTGCCATCTATAATGATTTCATGTGCTTTGTTGACAAGATGTATGAGCAAGGTGGTGTAACGTAAGTTAATAAGAGTTGGGCTAAAAGTCAGTCACATTTGTAGCTTATCAGCAGTCTACCTGGGGTAGACTGACAGAAGCGAGGCTGCTCACATCTGCACCAACGGTCCCTCTGACCACCACCAACCATTCACACATAGGGATTGGGTGAAGTGTCTTGCCCAAGGACACGACATTATGCACCTGCAGGAGCCAGGATTCGAAGCCCCGACCTTCCGATAATGAGACGACCCGCTCTCCCATCTGCGCCACTGTCGCTGTTAAATTGCGTTTAATGGTAGCTGTTATAAGGTATGAAACCAGCACAATAGGGAACTTTGTCCTCTGTTTCTCCCTCTCCCTCCAAAGGTTGATGTGAAAAAGAGATGTTCTTCTAAATACAACCACGAGGAGGAGGAGGAGAAGGTGACGGCGGAGGAGGAGGAGGAGGAGGAGGATGAGGCGCGTCATGACAGACCTTCAAAGAACAAGGTACACTACCAGTCTGCATCCAGTGTGTGTTATTACATTGCAATACAGTAAAGATAAGCAAGACTTTTATAATAATAATATATATATATATATATATATATATATATATATATATATTATAATTACCAGTAGCTGTTACAAGGTATGACACCAGTAGGCAATTTTGTCCTCTCTCTTTCTTTCTCTCTCCCTCCCAGTGGGCCAGCGAAGAGGAGGAGCGTATTGGGGATGAAGAGGACATAGTACCATCCTCTAAGAAAAAGGTAGCCTAAATGATGACATCCAGTGTGTGGTGTAGTGCATACATACATTACATGAAATACAAGATGTGGAAGTTTCATGTTTTAAGTAAGGAATAACCACCAGGAGGCCGGACAACCAGTTACAAATAGCCAAGTGGAGGGATTTCTACCCTAGACTTCTTGCCACCTTCCTCTTACACCTCTCGTGACATCCTCCCAGCCAACCAGAATCAACCATTTACAAAAGAAGTTATATAACAATTAGCTGTTGTTCTTCTCCCTGTCTCTCTCTCTCTTTCTTGTAGACAGCTGCTGATTTTAGAAAACACCTGGACGAACAGATGTGGGAGAGAAGGAAACTAGACCAAATGCAAAGAAATTTGCAGGAGTTGAGAAATGAAGTCCATTCTCTTAAAAATGAAAATGCACGTCTGAAAGACATTATCATCAATCGTAAGTATTTCTAATTTTAATATTTATTAGCAGGGTTTTTTCTGGAGATAGATATTGCAGTGGTAGAGAAGTATAAACTTAGAAATTGTATGGGCTGAAACACGTGTTTGGCAAAATAAATGCTATGTTGTTAGCTGGTGAGGTAGTGTGGGTGCTCATATAGCCGTTGATAAGATTCAAATTTCAATTATATTTATTTGTCTCTTTCTGGAGGATTTCGTAGAGGGTTAACAAAAGTCATGGCCTAGAGAACATACAGTTCATGAGAATAAATGATGCTTCTCTGCCTTCAACGGCTCAAGGTTAAATCGAAGGTAATCGGCTCCAGAAAAAAACCCTGGGGAATTTGAATTTGGGAGAAATTGGAGAAAGAAAATTGCGTTCACAACCAGGTTTCCTCTGCAGAGCCTTATCAATGGGCTTTGGAGGGTTGTAGCTTGCGTTCACAGCTGCAGGAAATGTCTTTCGAAGAGCAAGGGCACTGAGTTGCTGGGTGCTACTTTGATCTAGTGATTGTAATTATTATTGTTTTTTCTTTATATAACCTCTTTCTAGAAATCCCTCAAATGAAAAGTGACCTTGCCATTATTGCTCAAAAGGTAAGTTCCTTTGATTTTCATTGCTTTTTAAAATTGTTTCTCAAGCAGAACTGTAGAGACTTGTGATGTTGGGCTGATTGATAGTGTTAATTATTTGATGTATTTGCACTTTAATTTATTGAAGATAATAACTATATTTTTCTTCTATGAACAAGACTGGAAGGACTCCTGTGGTGGATCTAGATTCCTCCTTCTCGACTTTTGGAGAAGTGCAACCAGTGAGTAACCCCCTTGCATTTTTATTTATTTATTTAGTTTACTTGTTACTCAAACAGAGCTATATGGATTTGTATGATGTTTGGCTGATTACTTTTGCATGTAACTTTAATTTATTGACATGTTTAATGTTTTCCAAGCCCCCCCTGTAAATAAGAATCTATAGTGGCTTGCTTGGATGAATAAAAATTGTTGAAGAGTTTTACTATGTTTCTTTCTTCTCTAAGACTCCAGAGAGGAGACCGAGCCCCGAGGAGACCGAGCCCTTTCAAGAGAGTCCCATGGTGACTGAGCGCTTTCGGGAGACACCACAGGTGTGTGTAACCCTTTTATACCTCAGATTTTTCTGTATTTATTTTCTCCAACTGAGCTATAGAGATTTTTATGTTGGGATAGTTAGTGGTAATATGTAATTTACTTGCCCCATATGCATAAAATTGTTGAAGAGTTTAACAATGTTTTTCTTCTCTAACAAGACTGCAGCAACAGCTGAGACCTCAGCGAAAACAAAGGTGAATAACATATTATGTTGTAAGGATGGGTATAAACTGTGTGCTTTGTAGGAGCCAATTAGTGTTATAAGTGACAATCATCATTTCCTCCTGCCCCCCTTCGCTCCTCTCCACCCACTGTCTTTTCTCCTTCCCTACTCTCCATCCAACCTCCTCCTTTCCCCCCACCCTGTCCTCCTCCTTCTCTCCTTTAATAATGTTTAGGGCAATGATTAATTTGTGTCATATCTTTATCATTAATCTGCATTTATACATAAAACCCTATTAACTATTGGGAAGCTAAGCATAATAATCAATATGAAACATGAAAATGTTTCTAAAAGTTGCCAATAAATTAATATTGTGATGTGAAATTATTTTTCAGATCGAAGTTATAAAGGGCTCTGGGGTGTTTTGCCAGGCAGAAGCGTGGAAAGCAGCCCGCCTTGCCACCTCTGCTACTGCCATGGTGCGGAATCTGCTGCTGGGCACTTTTGATTTGGAGACTTTGCTGAAAAGCAACCTGAATGGTACAAAACAACATGTTCCTAATCTCTTCTGTCCTTGAAAAAAAAACAAGTCAGTCATATTCTGTGGAATAAATTATGTTTGTGAACGGGCATACCATCGCTTTTTTACTTGGCATTTTTGTATTTCCTTGCACCTCAAGAAAATGTGATGTGTATATAAAAAAAACTTGCTTTCTCCACCTTCATTTTACTAACTTTCACTTTCATACTTAAAGGTGGGAAGCCAACCAGAGGGGATGGGGAGCAGCTGGTCGCCCTTGACCAAATTAAAAAGGCAGCCATTATTGGTGAGTAAATGCATTGCGTTGAGAAGGGAAAACAAAACTTTTAAGACTTTATAAGTTCACCACTTTAACCATAGCCTACTTGTATCAATGTTTATTAGGCATTAATGGAGACTGCATAAGGTAGGGCACCCATTATTGTTACTGTATCTGCTTGGCACCCATAATACTAATTCATCACTTGCTCACTTCTTGATCCTACCTTTCCTCTTCTAAAGCCACATTTCTGGGGTATTGCGCTGTAAGGTGTGTAGTCCTCTATTTTGTAGAACACAGTGTTGCAAATAACCTCATGGCATATTGTTGTTGTCTGAAGTGTTAATAAATAATCATATTCACCCCTCCTTCACCCTTAATCCCCTCTGTCCTGTGTTTGTGCCTTATTTTGATGTTTCCAATCAGAATTTCTTTCAGATTTAGCAGAATCCAATCAGAATCTTCCAATTGACGTGTTTACATGACGCATTTTTATTATGATCAGCCCTTTATCCAAAATATGTGTCCAATTGCAGTTGCACTGTAAGCACTTTGGGTTCCTGATGAAGCACTATATTATTATTATTATTATTATTATACTGTCTTATTATTTTTGTCTTCTCTAGATGCTACATTGAAGAAGTGGCCGGCAGCCAGCCGAGGGCAGATTGGCACATCTATCAATTCGAAGCTCACGGAGCTGAGAAGATCAACAAGATAAATTGTTTTTTTTTTTCTGTTCAGTGTTTTGTCTTATTTTTGTTCTTGTACTATTTGATTGCTCTTAAGTAAATAAATAATGTAAATTTCTACATTTTGGGCTTTTATTTATGTTGCCTAGTAGCTATGCATTTTAATAATTTTACTAATATATAGGTAAACATAGGTGCATATTTAGGTAAACATATAGGCGCATATATACGTGCATATATGCACACATATATATGTGCATATATGTACCTATATAGGTACATGTATGCATGCATACATGTACCTATTTATGTACACATATGTGCATATATATGTGCATATATGCACACATATATATGTGCATATATGTGCCTATATAGGTACATGTATGCACATATATATGTACACATATGTGCATATATATGTGCATATATGCACACATATATATGTGCATATATGTACCTATATAGGTACATGTATGCACATATATATGTACACATATATGTACACATATGTGCATATATGTACATATAATATAGGAAAACGGCCAATTTTATATATGTCACATATATTAAAAACTTATATCAAAACCTATATTAAAACATATATGTTTATATAGTTTTTTTCCATGTGGGACAGAGAGAAAGCGGAAAAGAAAACGAAACGGATAAAGAACAAACAATGGAGCCGGACACGAAATGGACGGCAATGGAAATATTGGACAATTTTAAGAGATATCGGGAGGATGCTGAGAAAGATGGACATGGAAGGAAGGATCAGAGGGATGAGACGGAAAGTGAAGAGGAAAGAACAAGGGACAATATGGACAAAGGCAGAGAGGAGAGAGGACAAATAAGAAGGAGATCATTAAAGGTAACACCGAATTTGGAAAATGCAAGAAAAAAGACTATGACAAGGGGCCTGGGGGGAGAAAATAGAGAATAATGGATTTTAGGTATTTATTTTCCTCTTATTTAATGGGTTTAAGCTGTGTTACTTTTAATGCAAGGGGACTGATGGACATGGGAAAATTTGAAAGAGTGAAAGAAAAGTGGAGGGGAGAAGATGTCATTGCTTTACAAGAAACAAATTGGAAAGAGAGTGTGATGATGGAATATAAAAAGAAATGGGAAGGGGATATTTTATATAATAATGGGGATGGTAGGCTTGGTAGAGGGGTAGCGTTTTTATTGAGAAAATATGATTTTGACAGAACCAAAGTGGTGTACAAAGATAATATGGGGAAATGCATGGCTGTGGAGGTAAATTACGAAGGACGTGAATTGATTTTAGTGAATGTACATGCACCAACAGAAGAGAAAGAAAAGAAAGACTTTTTTAATCGCTTAAGTAGTGTAATAAAGAAATATAAGGAAATAACAATGATGGGGGATTTTAACACAGTCTTTAGCAAACAAGACATGGTTGAGGGGATGGTTTTTAAATCGGACACAGGGAGGAAAGAGTTAAAGGAATTGATGAGAGAAAACAACCTAATCGATGTATGGAGGGAAAGAAATGGGGGGAAAAAGGTTTATTCAAGGAAGCAAATAGTGGGGAATTTTATAGGTAAAACAAGAATTGATTATGTGTTATGTACAAGAAATGTGGAGAATTCTATTGAAAAAATCTGCTATGAAGAAACAAGGTTTAGTGATCATAGTTTTTTACGTTTTAAAATAGATTGGAATAATGTAGAAAGGGGACCGGGTACATGGATTTTAAATACAGAGATCTTAAAGAAGGACGATTATGTTGCAGAGATAAAAGAAATTATAGAGAAAGAGAAGGATAATGCAATGTATAAAGAAGAAAAAAGAATGTGGTGGGAGAAAGTTAAATATCTAATAAAAGGTTTTTCAATAAAGTATTGCAGAATCTTGCAAATAAGTAAAAGGCACAAAGGAAAAGAAATAAAAGAGGCGTTAGAAAGAGAATTAAATAACGAGAATAAAGACATTACAAAGATAAAAGAAATAGAGGAGAAATTGGAAGAAATAGAAGAAAAAGAATATGAGGGGCAAGATTAAGAAGTAAGTCCAAATATATGGTGGAGGGCGAGAAATGCACAAAGTTCTTGTTTGAATTGGAGAAAAAAAGGGCGAAAAGTGGAATAATAAATGAAATAAAAGGGAAAAGTGGAGAGATAGTGGAAGGGAATGGAAAAGTGCTAGAAGAGATAAAGGTTTTTATGAGGATCTTTTTAAAACAAGAGGGGTGGAAGTTGAGGTAAAACAGAAACTGTTAAATCAGATTGAAACAAATTTAAGTGACGAGGACAAAAAAGAATGTGATGAGGAAATCAAGAAAGATGAGATTGAAAGAGCGATAGATCAACTAAATAAAAGGAAAAGCCCAGGGATGGATGGTTTGGGAAGTGAATTCTATATACGCTTTAAGGACATTTTAATAGAGATTTTAAAGGAGATTTTTAAGGAAATTTTTAAAGAGGAAGGAATGAATGAAAGGATGGGAATGGGGCTGATGAAGCTAATATATAAAAGGAAAGGTGAACAAATAGATTTAAAAAACTACAGGCCAATAACAATGTTAAACACTGATTTAAAGATACTAGCAAAGATTTTAGCAAATAGGTTAAAAGAAGTTATGCCACGAATAATAAAAACAAATCAAGCATATGCAGTAAAAGGAAGAAACACAGCAGACATAACGATGAGTATAAGGGACACAATACAATACATAAAAGAAAAGAATGAGGACGGGTATCTAATCAGCTTAGACTTCGAAAAGGCTTTTGATAGAGTGGAGGATGAATATTTGTTTGGGGTTTAAAATAGGTTTGGATTTGGGAAGAATTTTATGAAATGGATAAAGATTTTATATAAGGGGGCTCTAACAAAAATCAAATGTAACAGGTTTTTAATGGAATGTTTTAAAATAACGAGATCAATTAGACAAGGATGTCCACTCTCAGCTTTGTTATACTCTCTTGTAGCAGAACCTTTGGGCCTAGCAATAAGAAAAGAAGAGAAAATAAAAGGAATACAAATACAGGAAAGCAAATCAGAAGGGACAATTTTTCAATATGCGGATGATACAACAATACTAGTTAAAGGGAAAGAGTGTGTAAAACAGGTAATGAAGAACGTACAAGAATATTGCAAAGGATCAGGAAGTAAAGTTAATGAGGACAAGACAGCGTATATGAGGTTCGGGGCAGCGACAGTTTTAACAGAATGTTTTAATTTTAAGGAAGTTGAAGAAATGAGGATTTTAGGGATTTTAATGGGAAAGAATCAGAGGCAAGTAAGAGAGAAAATGTGGGAGGAATTGATAACTGGAATAGAGCGGAGGTTACATTTTTGGAGAATGAGGACGTTAAATTTGAAAGGGAAGGTTTTAGTCTTGAATGTTCTAATGGCTTCAAAGTTTGTATGTGACAGAAATGCCTTTGTGGGTAGAAGGGAGGTTGAACAAATGCTTCCTCTGTTTTTTGTCGGAGGGTAAACACCAGAGGATAGCATACAACACATTATTAGGACCATTAGAAGAGGGTGGGTTGGGGTTAATGGACATTAAACAAAGGAAAAACTGCTTAAGGGTAAAAATAGTAAAAAAATTGTTGCAAGAAGAAAATGAAACAGAATGGAAGAAAGTTATGAATTATTTTTTAAACAAATGTGGGAATTTTAATTTGGGGGAGAACATTTTATGGATGAAAACAAAAAACTGGATGACGGAGGAATTACGGGATTTTTATAAAGAAATTTTAAGTGCTTGGGGGGACTTCCTAACTGTTAACAGACTATAACCTGAAAGGAAGAGAAAACATTTTAAACCAACCTCTGTTCTTAAACAAAAGTATTTTAAGAGATTGGAAAGATATCTTTTTTTAAAAATGGATGGAGAGGAAATAACAAGGGTAAGATATGTTTTGTATGAATTTAAAGAAGGGTTTCTACCATCACAATTTATAATGGATGCAATGGAGGAAGTGCATGGTGTGTCTGGTTTTTTATTTATTCCAGTGCGTTAGCCACTACTCAAACCCGGGTAAAAGGCTCAGAAGGCATTTGGTGCTCGTCACCTACACAGTGCCAAAGTGAGAGGGAAGACGTGCTTCATCAAGACCCCACAATATGCTGTCGTGACCCGGATTCGAACCGGGGTTGCTGCGGCCACAACGCAGAGTACTAACCACTATACGATCACGGCTTGCAACCTTGGGATTGCTGCAAAGGCCTTGACTTGAGATGAAGTTTCGGTTTAACTATTCGAGAGACACAAATCAGCAGCTGAGCTCGATGCTCAGCAAACGTAGTCGGCAGGATTCGAACCTGCGCGGGGAGACCCCAATGGATTTCTAGTCCATCGCCATAACCACTCGGCCACGACTACACTTGAACAATGGTCTTCTACAAGCTATCGGGCCACAGCAGTACAACAAGGAGGCGGGAGTTTAACGGGTGAGCCTAAAGTTTGGCCACCAGGAGGTGGGCCTAAAAAGGGCAAATTCAAAGTCTGATGCTCTACCGACTGAGCTATACAGGCTCGTCTTGGAGCGTAAGTAAGTAAGTAAGTAAGCTTTATTTATATAGCACCCATCACAGAAAGAATCACAGAGTGCTTTACATGTAGCAAGCAAAACAATATAATAAGCATCATACAAACATAAAAACAAACATAAAAACTCAATCAACTAAAAGCATGTCTAAACAGTAGTGTCTTCAGCTGTTTTTTAAAAGAATCAATAGAATCGGCCACACGCAACGACAAGGGCAGTGCATTCCACAATTTTGGAGCAACTGCCTGGAAGGAGCGGTCTCCCCGAGTTTTAAGGCGGGTTTTAGGTACCATCAGGAGATTTTGACCTGAGGAGCGAAGAATGCGAGAAGAAGAGTGGGGGGTCAACATGTCTGCGATATATTGAGGTGTCTGTCCATGTATTGCTTTAAAAGTTAAAATTAAAATTTTATAATCAATTCTGTATTTTACCGGAAGCCAGTGGAGACTAAATAAAATTGGAGTAATGTGTGCCCTTCTGTTTGTTCCCGTTAAAAGCCTGGCTGCAGCATTTTGGACCAGTTGGAGACGTTTGAGAGAACATTTGTTAAAACAAATAAAAAGAGAATTACAATAATCCAACCGTGAAGAAATAAAAGCATGAATGATCATCTCCATATTAGTTTTTGGCAGTATTGTTCTCAATTTAGAGATATTTCGCAAATGATAGAAACAGCTTCTGACCAGCTGTCTAGAATGACCATCTAGAGACATTGATTGGTCGAACAGAACACCAAGGTTTCTTAGGCTCGTCTGGACGGAGGAGTCCAAGGAGTGTAGGTGTTGTTTGATTTGGGGAATTTTTTGTTCTGGAGCAATGATCAGAGTTTCTGTCTTTTTTGTATTTAGTTGTAGATAATTGTTATATAACCAAGTCTTAATGCAAGACAGACATTCCAACAAATCTGTTAATTTTCCGAACTCTGATTCATTGAATGTGCAGTACAACTGAATGTCATCAGCATAAAAGTGATAAGACACAGTATTAAAATTTCTAATTATTTCACCAAGAGGGCTAATATATAACAAAAACAAAAGAGGACCTAAAACCGAACCCTGAGGAACTCCATATAACAGAGGGGTCATATCTGACAGAATGTTGTTGATAGACACACAAAATGATCTGTCAGTCAGGTAAGAGGTAAACCATCTAAGAACATCACCAGAAAACCCCATTTCATTGCGTAACCGATTTAACAGGACCGTATGGTCCAATGTATCGAACGCAGACGATAAGTCAAGTAAAATCAACACCGTGTACTGTCCTGAGTCAGCAGCCATCAGAATGTCATTCGATACTTTAAGAAGCGCCGTCTCCGTTGAATGACTTTTCCGGAAACCTGACTGAAATTTATCAAGTATATATTTTTTTTCCATCAAGAAATGTAGTCAGCTGGCCAGCGACCACTCTCTCAAGAATTTTAGATAAAAAAGGCATTTTAGATATCGGCCTGTAATTAGTTGGTACAGAAGAATCCAAATTTGGTTTCTTTAGTAAAGGGCTGACAACTGCTTGTTTAAAATGACTGGGGACTGATCCGCTGAAAAGGGAAAGGTTTATCATTTTAACAACAAATGGTCCAAGTAAATCAAACACATTTAAGAGCAACGAAGTCGGCAATACATCGAGCGGGCTTGCAGATGGTTTTACTTTACTTAATAGGCTCATAATATCATCTAGAGTGATAGGTGAAAAAGTATCCCAGGAGTATGAGGCAGTTGACCCACATGATATGACATCAAGAGATGGATTTATAGTCATTCTAATATCTTGCACCTTGTTTACAAAAGCATGTAAAAACCTATTGCAATCACTCTTAGAGTGTACAGGCACTTGGGAAGCAAGGGGAGATACTATCTTAGATATTGTATCAAACAGGACCTTAGAATTATTCTTGTTCTGAGTTACAAGATTTGTAAAATAATCTGACCTTGCCTGTTTTATCTTAACATTTAGCAATGTGATAAGCTCCTTCAGATGCAATCTGTGTACTTCCAGACTTGTGGATTTCCATAAACGTTCAACTTTACGGCACGTTCTCCTGAAAGACATTATTTCATCATTCATCCAAGGGCAAATATTATTTGGGAATGTGCTTTTACTTTTCAAAGGAGCAACTAAATTTAAAACCGACAGACAATGATTATTAAATAACTGAAAAAATCGTTCAGCATCACTACAATCAATAAAAGAACTAGGGTCAAATGACTCAGAAAATTTTTCAGCTGTGGCTTGAGTAATAATGCGTCTTTGCAGCATCGGTCTACAAGGAAGACAGTCAACATTAGAAGACAGATTAAAAAATATGCAACAGTGATCTGTCACATTAATGTCCAAAACACTCAATTGGTTGATGCACAGACCTAATGAAAAAACAAGGTCCAGAGTATGACCTTTTATATGTGTAGGCCCAGAAACACATTGTTTAAAATGAAATGATTCAGTGAGTGTTAAGAACTCATATGCCACAGAACATGAAGAGTCATCAACATGCAAGTTAAAATCCCCAAGTATCAATACTTTTTCAAGTTTGATAATTGATGATATACTGATGAATTGATGATATAGCGTGCCGCAGTTCTTGTGGAATGCATCCTACAAAATGATGGCACCCTACATCAAGAGAGACGACTCGTGACCGTTTGGTAGTACTGGCAGACATGACACTCAAAGCGTGGCCTGGCCAGTGCAGTCGGTAACGCATGCGAATCTTAATCGCAGTGTCGTGGTTTTGAACCCTGCGTTGCTCCTCTGCGGGAGTGCCCTGGCTAGCAGGCCTAGTGCTGGGGCCTTCTTGGGACGAGTAAAACTTCTGACGGGGGTTCTCTGAAAACAAGCGTGGCGGTGCTACGTGTTTGCTCGTAGTTTTGCCATGCTTTGGCACTTTAATTCCGATTCAAACGGAGCGACGTGTCCGAGGAAAGTACTGCGTCGTTTTCTGTCGCTATCCCCGACTGCATACACACATCTGTCTCTGGCGCAATCGGTTAGCGCGTTCGGCTGTTAACAGAAAGGTTGGTGGTTCAAGCCCACCCAGGGACGAGAGAAGCTTTTCCTTGCAATGTTGAACACAGCTGCAGCAGTCTGCCCCATCACGCGGTGGCCTGGCAGCGAAGCTGGCTCAACAGAGCCTTACTCTATAACAATAAGGTATTTCTAGCCGAAACGCCAGCAAGGAAAAAAAGCCTCTGAGCTTCCCAAATTGAGAGCTAAACCTGGTCCGCTTGCGTGAAAGCAGGGGTCCTGAGTGACGGACACTTCAGAAAGGGCAACACCATATTGCCCTTGTTCAGGAGTCAGTCATGGTCCCACTGTTTCCCAGAATAAAAAGAAACCGAATTGCGACCCCCAAATTTTGTACTAAACGTGTACTATCAGTAAACAACAGAAAGAAGGATTTGGGGTTGAGGAAAAGACCCCCCTGACGACAGTTTGCTGAAGCAAGTGAACACACTGCCCGATTCTAACAGCATCTGTTCTTTAACACGGTTATGCAGCCCTGCCCTTAGCAAAGCCCCAAAAATAACACAAACTCACAGTGGTTCCCCTCCACGGAAACCTTTAGTAAAAGACGAAAGATTTATGCGTAGATGAAGAGAATCTCGAGCTTTGCCAATCTGTCCACGAACCAGCGTGCACAATATGTCACGCCACAATGTTCACAGAGGGTCATTTCTCCTGCAGGCTCCTCTCAAACCACTTCAATTGAGAGGAGGAAAATAAGTAAAAATCAATTCCATCCCCAAATAACTCCAATCCAATGAAGTGTGGGTTTTTCTCCTCTAGAGAGACAAATCAACAGCTGAGTTCAATGCACCGCACACATAGTCGGCAGGATTGGAACCAGCGCGGGGAGACCCCGATGGATTTCTAGCCCGACAACAGCACGTCACGACTTTGCCGGAAATTATGTTTTTTTTATTTTTTTCCATCTAAAAAAGAGGTAGCGGCATCGACGTCCGCATCATTCGAGGCTTTATTCGCATTATTCGAGTCGAGGCTCACCGCTAAGGAAAAATGTCTTCCCACAAGCTTTCTTGCAGTGTTTTTTGCATGTGTCGAGTGGTTGACGGCCCGCTGGGCGCAGGAGAAAAGCCACCCTGATCGGGGTGCACAAATTAGGTCTGCGGTAAAGTAATGAACAGACGAAGCCTTGCCGAAACCCGGGATCGAACCAGGGACCTTTAGATCTTCAGTCTAATGCTCTCCCAACTGAGCTATTTCGGCCACATCATACGTCTTGTGCAAAGGCTCAAACCGTTGGGCAGAAGCAATTCCAGACATGGGCCTCAAAAGGGGTTCTGATTGGAAGCCCCATAAAGGAGAATGCTGTGCTGAGAGGTCACACCGAGATTTGAACTCGTATCGCTTGATTCAGAGTCCAGAGTGCTAATCATTACACCATGGAACCCTGTGTCGAGTGGTTTTAGGCCCGCTAGGCGCACAAGAAAAGGCCACCCGGTCCAGGGTGCAAAAATATCTCTGGGGTAAAGCAACGCGCAGGCGAAGCCTTGCCTAAACTGAATCAGGGACCTTTAGATCTTCAGTCTAAAACTCTCCCAACTGAGCACAAAATAAGTCATTTGCCCTGGGCTTGAAAAATCTCTCTGCCCAAATGTGCTTTACTGCGAGTGTTTGTGTATAGAGGCGTCTAGAACGCAAAAAAACGTAGAAGAATTTCAATCGTGCGCCAACAAGCTAGTTGAAAGGCTCAAACCGTTGGGCAGAAGCAACTCCAGACAGATTGGATGCCCTGTTTAAGAGAATACTGCGCTTAGAGGTCCCACCGAGATTTGAACTGGGATCGCTGGATTCAGAGTGCAGAGTGCTAAACATAAGTTGAAATTCTAAAACCGTTGGGCAGAAGCAATTCCAGACATGGGCCCCTCGGAAGGGGTTCTGATTGGAAGCCCCATAAAGGAGAATGCTGTGCTGAGAGGTCACACCGAGATTTGAACTCGTATCGCTTGATTCAGAGTCCAGAGTGCTAATCATTACACCATGGAACCCTGTGTCGAGTGGTTTTAGGCCCGCTAGGCGCACAAGAAAAGGCCACCCGATCCAGGGTGCAAAAATATCTCTGGGGTAAAGCAACGCGCAGGCGAAGCCTTGCCTAAACTGAATCAGGGACCTTTAGATCTTCAGTCTAACACTCTCCCAACTGAGTTCAAAATAAGTCATTTGCCCTGGGCTTGAAAAATCTCTCTGCCCAAATGTGCTTTACTGCGGGTGTTTGTGTATAGAGGCGTCTAGAAAGCGAAAAAACGTAGAAGAATTTCAATCGTGCGCCAACAAGCTAGTTGAAAGGCTCAAACCGTTGGGCAGAAGCAACTCCAGACAGATTGGATGCCCTGTTTAAGAGAATGCTGCACTTAGAGGTCCCACCGAGATTTGAACTGGGATTGCTGGATTCAGAGTTCAGAGTGCTAAACATAAATCTAAAGTCAAAATAAGTCCTTTGCCCTGGGCTTGAAAAATCTCTCTGCCCAAATGTGCTTTATTTATCATTTCTGTGTGTGTGTGTGTGCGTGAAATCACATTAACGTTTCAGACATGGGCAATTTGTTGTGCTTTATATTTCGCTTGGGTGTATTGCCCTTTGGCTCATTTCGTACCATTGGCAGTTGTCAGTATGAAAAGCAGCGTGTGCTACTGATACTTTACGTTAACTGAACCCTGGTTGAAAACCTGCCGATGTCTTAGTTTATCATCAGAAAAACCTTCCGTCTTCTATGTGTTTCATCGTTCCACAAGTACAGCGCTACAACCCCTCGGAAGGGGTTCTGATTGGATGCCCTGTAAAAGACAATACTCTGCTGAGAGGTCCCACCGAGACTTGAACTCAGATCGCTAGATTCAGAGCCCAGAGTGCTAAACATTACACCATGGTCGGGGTGCACAAATTAGCTCTGCAGTAAAGTAACGAACAGACGAAGCCTTGCCGAAACCCGGGATCGAACCAGCGACCTTAAGATCTTCAGTCTAACACTCTCCTAACTGAGCTATTTCGGCCATTTGGTGAGATGTCATTGCAAGAGAAACAATTATGTGTTGATGCAGAATAACTGCGTGCTGAACGTGATGTTTGTGCGCTGAGAGGAAAAGAGTTAGAAAATGATTTTGAGATAAAACAATTTGAGTTGCAGCGTAACCTAGAGTTACAACAGACACTGGAGTTACGTAAATTGGAGTTACAATCTGAACGGGAGGAAAGAGATTTTCAGTTGAGAAAATTAGAGTTAGAACTGAGTGCCCAAACAGTTGGAACTCCACTTCGTGTGCCACTATCTGTTGAACCCATGGCGACTGCACCTGTTTTTGATGTTTATAAAAACATTAGACTAGTGCCACAATTTTTTGAGAAGGAAGTAGATAAATATTTCCAACATTTTGAACGTGTTGCAGAGTCTTTGAGATGGCCAAAAGAGTTTTGGACCTTATTGCTGCAATGTGTTTTAATTGGGAGGGCACAGGAAGTTTATTCAGCGCTGACTATAGAGCAAAGTCGTGATTATGACATCGTGAAGTCTGCTATTTTTCATGCATATGAGCTGGCACCTGAAGCATACCGCCAGAAATTTAGAAGTCATTTTAAGGCTGAGAAGTGCACATATCTGGAGTTTGCTAGAGAGAAAGAAAGCTTGTTTGACCGTTGGTGTACCTCAGTAAAAGTAACCACCAAGGAACAGCTTAGAGAACTGATTCTTTTAGAGGAGTTCAAAAGCTGTGTTCCAAATGCGGTTGCTATGTATCTAAATGAACATAAAGTGAGTAAAATGTCAGAAGCTGCTCTTATGGCAGAGGAGTTTGTTCTTACTCATCAGCTTTCTGTTAGTCACTTAAATGATCTGAGTAGGTCAAAGTTAAGTGTTACTGTTAAAAATAAAAAGGTGGTTGCACGCCAGAATGCTGTGTCAAATTTCGCTGATAATACCTCAGTCACACGTACGAAAGGTGAGTTGGTTTGCTTTTATTGTAAAAAGCCAGGACATAGAATTTCTGATTGTATTGCTCTCAAAAGGAAAGAGAAAGGCGTTAAACATGTTGGTTTGATTTCTACATCAAATGTGAAGCATACTCCTGCACGATTTAACCAGCAGATTGAACGGGTGGATGTTACTGAGATGGAGAGTGTCAAAAATAATGCTGATTTTGCACCATTTCTCACTGAAGGGACTGTGGCTTTGCCTGATTCGGATGAGACTGTACCTGTACGTATCCTCCGAGATACTGGGGCGGGGCAATCTTTTCTGATGGAAGGACTTTTGCCCTTGTCTGAACTTACTCCTACGGGAACAAAGGTGCTGGTCCGAGGACTTGAGATGGGGTTCACCGAAGTTCCTCTTCATTGCATTCATCTTAATTCCAAACTTGTGTCATGTGATGTGGTAGTTGGAGTTCGTGCTATGCTTCCTGTCCCTGGTGTAACTTTCATACTGGGCAATGATTTAGCTGGGGGGAATGTCTGGGAAAAGTCAGACGGCAGTGTTCCACCTATAGTGGTCTCTGCTGTTGAGAAATTAGCTGGATCTTCTGATTGTCTTGATTTATACCCTGCATGTGCAATCACTCGGGCGATGGCTGAGAAAAGGGTGTCAGATGAAACTGAAAATATTCTTTGTAATACTTTTATTGTTTCTGAAAATCTTTCTCAGCCAGAACTTAGTATTGCGTGTACGGATGTGCAGGATAAGATACCTGTTCATGAGTCACATGTTGTTGTTGATCATAAGACAGATGGGTCTGATTTTATGTCAGAAAGTCCATTTATCTGTGATGACCATGTTAACGCTTGTTCTTTATCTCCGCTTTTTAGTGTGACTCGAGATGATCTTGTCAAAGCGCAGCAGGCAGATGATACTCTTCAAAAATTGTTCTCTTTAGTTTAGGAAGTAGGAGACAAGACTTCATCTCCTTTCTATTTTCTCCAGGATGGATTGCTTTATAGACAACAACCTATGAGCTCTGATATTATACTCGATCCTAGGATCCAAATCGTGGTTAAATTTCGTCAAGACCTGTTACATCTTTCACATCAGGGCATGGCTGGTCACTTGGGCGTACGAAAGACCTATGATAGACTACTAAGAAAATTTTATTGGCCTAGATGTTAGCGAGATGTGATTAACTCCATACGGTCCTGCCATACTTGTCAAAAGACGGGAAAACCAAATCAAAAAGTTCCAGTTGCTCCTTTACAGCCTATTGCTGCAGTTACTACTCCTTTTTTCACACTTGACGATTGATTGCGTTGGTCCTTTACCACGATCTAAGGCTGGACATGCTTATCTACTCACTGTAATGTGTCAGACTACACGTTACCCTGCAGCTTATCCTCTGAGATCAATCACTAGCAAAGCTATTTTAAAGGTTTTAACAAGTTTCATGTCTATTTTTGGTATTCCAAAAACCATTCAGTCTGACCAGGGTTCGAATTTTATGTCCCGAAACTTCTCTAAGGTCATGCGACAACTTGAAGTTAAACATAACATATCAAGTGCTTATCACCCTCAAAGTCAAGGAGGTCTTGAAAGATTCCATCAGACCCTAAAGTCACTTTTGAGGTCTTATTGTGTCGGGCTTGACTGTGAATGGGAGGAAGGACTTCCTTGGATGTTGTTGGCTATTCGTGAGGTTGTACAAGAGAGCATAGGTTTTAGCCCTAATGAGTTAGTGTTTGGACACACTGTTAGAGCCCCTATTGCTGTCTTGGCAGATGAGTGGACTAATTCTGACCCTCCTGAGAATGTTTTAGACTATGTAAGTAGTTTCCGTTATCGCCTCTATGAAACTAGAGCAATCGCTTTACGAAAGTTAGCTAAGTCTCAAGGGAAGATGCAGAAATTGTTTGATCGCAAAGTTAAGTCCAGACATTTTCAAGCAGGTGACCAAGTACTTGCGTTGTTACCTGTTTTGACTAGTCCTTTCCAGGCTCGGTTTGCTGGACCGTATACGATTGCAAAGAGTCTTCCGAATAACAACTATTTGTTAAATACACCCGATCGGCGAAAGAAAATCCAGGTTTGTCATATTAACTTACTGAAATTATATGTTACTCCTGTACCTTCTTTGTCTATTGATGTTGTAAAAACTGCTGAAACTATAGATTTAAGTGTTTCAGAAGCATCTGTAGAGGTGGATGATCATCTAGAGGAAATAAAAGGTCCTTCTCGAGGAGAAGTGGAAGGGCGACTAAATAACTCTGAAAT
>NC_136768.1:15639028-15656528 GCF_947034865.1 Barbatula barbatula
CCAGCGATCCGAGTTCAAATCTCGGTGGGACCTCTCAGCACAGCATATTCTTTTTTAGGGCTTCCAATCAGAACCCCTTCTGAGGGGCCCATGTCTGGAATTGCTTCTGCCCAACGGTTTGAGCCTTTCTACTAGCATTGCATTTTTTCGCTTACTAGACGCCTATATCCACAAACACTCGCAGGCGAGAGATAAAGTAGCATTTTTAATCCTTTTATAGCAATTGGACTCTGAATCCAACGATCAGAATTCAAGTCTCGTTGGGACCTGTCAGCACAGCATTCTCTTCTATGGGGCCCATGTCTGGAATTGCTTCTGCTCAACGGTTTGAGCCTTTCTACTAGCATGTTGGCGCACGAGTGAAATTCTGCTGCATTTTTTCGCGTACTAGACGCCTCTATCCATAAACACTCGCAGGCGAGAGATAAAGTAGCATTTTTAATCCTTTTAGAGCAATTGGACTCTGAATCCAGCGATCCGAATTCAAGTCTCTGTGGGACCTCTCAGCGGAGCATTCTCTTTTACAGGGCGTCCAATCAGAACCCCTTCCGAGGGGCCCATGTCTGGAATTGCTTCTGCCCAACGGTTTGAGCCTTTCAACTAGCACGAACTAACTGGAACTGTTGCCACTTAACGGTACGATTTTTCGAGATTTTTCATGCCCAGGTTAAAGGACTTATTTTGACAATCGCCCAACAATAAGGGGATAACGCTATCCATGAAACTACGGTGAAAGCACAAGGAAACGCACCACAGTACGCGTTCACACTGTCTAAATGAAAATGCAAATAACACTGCAAGAAAGTTTGTGGGAGGACATTTTTACTTAGCGGTGAGCCTATATAAAGCGTTGAGCGTGTTGTGGAATTTTCTTATTCCTTAATCAAGGTGAGTCAATTTTGACAAACGCAACACACAGAGACATCAGGTACTTTGCAAAGTATTTTATTGTCGTTTAATCTGCATCATAAGCAATGAGCATGGTGCAGAGCAAAGGCGCTCTTTCCTTCTGCACCCAGAGTTTATATATTAAAACGTGAAAACCCCTCCCTTTGCCCCCTAGCCAGAATCCCGAGCTGGTTTCCGAGAAGTGATGCCCGTTATTCCAAACAGAACATCTTGGCCTCTGCTCGAGGGCAAAGGCAGAGTGGTATGACGTGTATAGAGAAAAACATGATAACATAGAGAAGAAAACATGGATAAAAACTTCATAAACATATAGATAGACACATCAAGAAGCTAGACTAGAAAATTTCCATTACATTCCCCCCTTTTATCATATATGATAACCAAAATCTTTATACTTTGACCATGTAAGATGAGCAACGCCCTTTCTCTTACAGGTTTCATTCTTCTATCTAAACAGTTCTTAAAATCCCACTAGAATTGGTAACACCCCCTGCTTCAGCCCCACTCCCCAACTTTATCAATTCCACCACTTCAACAGGCTGTTCAGTCATATCATCCGGCTTCCTGAATGTAGAAACAACAACTGACCCTGAGCTTTTTACACACACACACTGCTTAACCTTCGTCACTTTCCATATTTCCACTCTTATTTGTGGAATTGCTCCCGTTCCCTCATAACTAAAATTTTTCTGAGTTAGAGCTAGTCTAAAACTTTCTCTTTTTCCTTTTTATTTGGCCGTCCCAGGGGACATAATGGCCCACATTTTTAAATTTTGTTGCCTTATCCAGAACATCAACTGAGGTACACGTACCTCTACATAAATACATATTTGTTCCCCAGTACCTTCAAATTAGGGTAACACTGTCCCTCCCCATAACATTTTATTAAACTTGGAATATAGTGTTGCACAAAACAAAATTCTATAATCTCTAATTTCTCGGGGTTCGATGCGTCCCCGACTGGAACAGTTGATTCCCTTTGTCAGCACGACCATTGCGAAGAGCCATTGTGGATGGAGTTGCCCCTCCTTGGACCTTTTTGCAGTGGGAGGTGTGTCTTTCCCACGACTTCCTGGAAGCTGTGTAATGATTTGTCAGCTCCATTTGCTACTGCTCTTTTGACCTGCACAAACATTTTGAGAGCAAAAATACAAAAACACATTGCCTTGTAACATCCCCCCTTTTGACGCGTGGTCTAGGCCACGCGTCAAAATCGCAAAAGCAGGGAAAAAATGTTTTGGCAAACAGGGGAAGCACATTGTCTGTGTATTTACATGAGCACTTCTTCCAAAATGCACGCTCAGCTGGTTCTGCAAAATGTTTGCATCTCTGCAAGAGAAAGAGTTTTGTTAGTGATTTCTGGAGAAAATCTGTCTGTCTCTGATGTTGCTTGCTTTGCTGCAAGGTCAGCTTGTCGGCTTCCTGCAAAAAAATAGTTTCAGATACAAAAGTGTGTGTGGCAGTCACACACAACAATGGCTGATGGGATAAGAATGGCAGATAGCATTTCAGCAACCTGTGTGTGATTAAGAATGTTTTTACCATCAGCTTTTAAAAAGTTTCTGTGTTTCCAGAGTGTGCCAAAATCATGAGTTACACCAAATGCATATCTACTATCTGTGTGAATGTCTAAATTTTTATTCTTTGCTAATTCGCATGCACGTGCTCTGCTGTCTGAGCAGAGAAATGGTCCCTAAAAATGATATCAATTGCTTCTTTGCTTTTGGACTTGCGATGTCTGTAATTGCAGACACGCTTTGCGGACAGCTGTCTGCCGCGGTCAGTAATTTCGCGACCCAAAAACCGAACAAATTGTTTTGCCAGCTGGACTTCGGAGATATTCACTTTGTGTCCTTCTCTCTTGTCTTTTAAATTGGAAACAAAAGGTGTGCGCACAGGTGAATTTGCGCATGGCACAACTATGCTTTTATTTTTTTAATCTTTTTAAACTCATTAAATATTGGCCTTATGGTTTGAGGCTTCTGTTTTGAGGCTTCTGTTTTGAGGGGGTATTGTTGTTTGCGTGGACGAAAATTACCCTTGGGCGTTATCACAACAGGCTCACAGTTCCTAAACAACCAAACATAATATTTTCCTGTTATCAACAGTTGTACGGGCACCTTTACCAAAATTTCTTCATTAATCTTTTTGTGTGTGAAAACACTTCAAGTCCCCTTGTTGCTGACAGACAGGCATGATTTTCACGATGGGCGTGCAACAAATTTGAATATTGCACGTCATCCCTTTTAACCCATTCTATGGCGTGCGCATATTTGTCATCAAAACACCCACAGCTCCCCACACCATTGTAATCAACGTCATGAGGCTCTGTGAGGCAATACATTCTACATCATACTTACGTAATTCAAAACTACATCGTACAGCTGTACGAGCGCTGCACTCGGGTCGTGTTGGTATCATGCTCAATCTGTCATCATACACATTATGACTCTGCCCATTAAATGAATCGGGCAGCAGTCAGACATGAGAAACCTTTGTTGAAATTTGACACTCCCCAACTCACATTGCACCCTTTTGACATTAATTATTTTACATTAGAGCCACTAGCATTTAGGGAAAACACAGCTAGTTTAGACTCTGGCAAATTTAAACACTTCTTGTGAATCACAGTAGGCTATTTGTTGCCCCTGAATCTATCAAAAATTCAAGCGGTTTGTTGCACACAAGCATTGTGCATTTTAGCAAAGTTCAGAAAGCGGTTTCATTCATCATGGAATGTGAGCTAAGCAGATCTTCATTGCATACAGTAGGAAAAAGCATTTCTTCATTGCATATGCTAAGGGAAATCATACTCACCACCCTCGGAATGATGCCTCACCTCCTCACTTCCATCTACCTTTTCTCTTGACCTCCGCGATCTCCGAGGCTCAGGACAATCTTTGTGCCAGTGCCCCGTTTTTCCACAATTGAAACACTTCACTGGATCATAATTACTAGAGGGTTTAAAACCTTCTCTCCCTCGCCATCTTCCTATTCTTCCGTGTTCTCGTCCGATATTCATTAGAGCTATGTGGAGTTCTTTTTCTTGTGTGTTTTTCTTCTGAAGCTCTTTCTTGCCTGTTTGTCTTTCGGCGTGTACAGCATGACGGACGATCTCACTCATTCTTGCGCGATCTGGCTCGATGCATGATTTTTCCACTTCTCGTCTCAGCTCTTCTCTGAGGTTCCGCAGAAAAGCGGATCTGAGATGTCCTTCGAACGGACCAATGTCCGGTCCGTCTGCATCAGGTTGAAGTCCAGAATGTTCTTTAAATACTTCCTCTAGTCTTTCATCAGTCTTTTGCACACAAGCAGCGATCTTATCCAGATTCAGAGCTTTGGGAAAAGTAGATTTTAGTCCTTCTAAGAATTCTTCCAGAATCCTCCTGTACTCAGCATTGCTTGCGTGCGACCAATCGACATGTTCCCTTCTATAGTCCTCCACAGGCCATTTACCCTGTAGCTTCCTCAGGTCAGATGGTTCCAGTTTGACTTTCAACAGTCTCTCTAATTCTTTAATTGAGGGTGAGAATTCTTTGCAAAATGTCAAAAGTTCTTTATACGTCGGTGCTGGTTGCGCTCTTTTCTGCTTTTGACACACCACGGGCTGTGGTGGAGAAGGCACTTGTGCTGGTGGAGACACTGGTGGGGGCACTGGAGCTGCCTCGATCGGGTTCAGATGTCGGTGAGGAGGGACACAATCATCCTCCGGTTGGTGGTTGTACTCAGTCATAGATGGGGGTAAAGAAGACAGAGGGGTTAAATCATTATATTCAAGCAAAACAGGGTACAATGGAGTTTTCGGTGGTAGCAGTTCTTCCAATGCCTTTTCTTTAAAAACATAGTCACGTCTATTTGCTTCCTTCTCCCATAATTCTAAACATTTACACGCTTCGTCATATTTTTTTCTTTCTTTTTTGGACATTTTAAATATGTCCTTTTTCCCCATGTGTTCTCTTATTTTCTCTAATTTTGTGGTACTAAATGTACCGTTTCCTGGAAAGTTACCTTTTTCTTTTAAATAGGGTACACCTTGTAAACTTCCCGTTCCCCACCTTTTCCTCATTTCTCTGTATGTTGGTTTATCCATAATTCTGAACAGTCTCCCAGACTGTTTAGAATCTATCTCGATTCTGAGTAGTCTCCCCTCTTTAACTGTCTTAAGCAGTCCTCCAGACTGTTTAGAATCTATCTTGATTCTGAGTAGTCTCCCCTCTTTAACCAGACTGTTTAGAATCTATCTTGATTCTGAGTAGTCTCCCCTCAGACTGTTTAGCGCTAAGTAGTCTCCCCTTTCTTCTTAGACTGTTCAGAATATTTTCAACTCACCGTTTTTCACTTTTGTGCCTTGCACTGAGTTCTTTTGGGATCACGTCAGCCTGGGGTCCGGAGTAGAGTTCTCTCGTCCCTGTATGGGGTTAGAGCTGGATTTGCTATGTCCAGGATGATCAGTCAACTCTAATCCGTTCTCCATCAGCCTTGTGATCCCATACCTCGTCGCCAAATTGTTTTGGAATTTTCTTATTCCTTAATCAAGGTGAGTCAATTTTGACAAACGCAACACACAGAGACATCAGGTACTTTGCAAAGTATTTTATTGTCGTTTAATCTGCATCATAAGCAATGAGCATGGTGCAGAGCAAAGGCGCTCTTTCCTTCTGCACCCAGAGTTTATATATTAAAACGTGAAAACCCCTCCCTTTGCCCCCTAGCCAGAATCCCGAGCTGGTTTCCGAGAAGTGATGCCCGTTATTCCAAACAGAACATCTTGGCCTCTGCTCGAGGGCAAAGGCAGAGTGGTATGACGTGTATAGAGAAAAACATGATAACATAGAGAAGAAAACATGGATAAAAACTTCATAAACATATAGATAGACACATCAAGAAGCTAGACTAGAAAATTTACATTACAAGCGAATAAAGCCTCGAATAATGCAGACGTCGATGGCGCTACCTCTCGAATGCAAAACGAGCGCTCTTCCATTTGAACGAACTAATCGGAACTGTTGCCACTTAACAGTACGACACCCAAATGAGTAAAATCAGCGACGCGGAATGTGATTGCAGGAGCTCATAGGCGGGTTAGCTCAGATGGTTAGAGCGTGGTGCTAATAACGCCAAGGTCGCGGGTTCGATCCCCGTACTGGCCACTGACTTTTCCCTGGCATCCCGTCCATCTCTCATTGGTAAAATTATGCTGGGGTCGTTCGCCAAAAGGCTTGCACAAGACAGATGATGTGGCCGAAATAGCTCAGTTGGAAGAGCTTTAGACTGAAGATCTAAAGGTCTCTGGTGCGATCCCGAGTTTTGGCAAGGCTTCGTCTGTGCATTACTATACCGCAGAGCTAATTTGTGCACCCCGATCCGGGGAGCTTTTCTCGTGCGCCTAGCGGGCCGACAACCACTCGACACAATGTTCCATAGTGTAATGTTTAGCACTTTGGACTCTGAATCTAGCGATCCCAGTTCAAATCTCGGTGGGACCTCTCAGCGCAGCATTCTCTTTAACTGGGCATCCAATCTGTCTGGAATTGCTTCTGCCCAACGCACGCACACACACACAGAAATGATAAGTAAAGCACATTTGGGCAGAGAGATTTTTCATGCCCAGGGCAAAGGACTTATTTTGACAATCGCCCAACAATAAGGGGATAACGCTTTTCATGAAACTACGGTGAAAGCGAAAGGAAACGCACCACAGCACACGTTCACACTGTCTAAATGAAAATGCAAATAACACTGCAAGAAAGCTAGTGGGAAGACATTTTTCCTTAGCGGTGAGCCTCGACTTGAATAATGCGAATAAAGCCTTGAATAATGCGGAAGTCGATGCCGCTACCTCTCGCATGCAAAGCGAGCGCTCTTCCATTTGAAAAAACTCACCGGAAGTGTTGCCACTTAACAGTACGACACTCAAAGGAGCGCAATCAGCGACCCGGAACGTGACTGCGGCAGTGTTCAATCAGGCCGGTTAGCTCAGTTGGTTAGAGCCTGGTGCTAATAATGGCAACGTCGCGGTTTAGAACCCCTTACTGGCCCTGTTGTGGAAAAATGATCTTGTAGTTTCAAAAAATTGCTCAAACAAAGAAGGTCCAGGTGTCAAAAAGTAAACTTTATTTGTTCGAATCAAACAAAGTGAGATCTTCCCAAAGCATCTGAAAATACAGTGTTTTCAAGCCTATAGTTATAGTAAAACTTGTGCAGGGGGGTTTGTCTGTTACACCAATCAGGTAAGTTCCCGTTATCTCTTATTTTTGATGACCAATAACTCTGTTTCTGCCACCAATAAATCCCAGGCAACAGGACACGTTTTTAATTGTGGAATCTTGGTTGGCACATAGACAAATAATAATGTGCCCATATTTGAACACTTTTCCGGTTCTTTTCCGGCAAAACGACTTGGTGAACTCATAATGCATCTCTGACCCTATGCAATAACTCACGAGTTGTCCTTTAGCATACGATAGGGTTTTATTAAAACTGTCCTCATGTTTTGATATAGTAATGTTTTTTAGCGCATCAATGAGGCCATAAGTTAAATTTAATTAAATTTGTCTTCAAGAATGTGTCAGGGGTACGTGAAGGTGCTCTATGTAAAAAGTGTTTTCTGCATGTTATTCTCTAAACTTTATTTGAACCTTAGGCCTCACAGACATCACTGGACTTTATATTGCTGTAAAACGTTGAAAAGTATTCTTTAAACATGCTATATAAGTATTTTTATGTAAATAATCATTAAACTGGTATACTGATTGTAACATTAATTCATTAAATCATCTTAGTCACTTGCCTACAATCATCTTGACCTAAATGTGGTTAAATATGGTTTCTGATTATATCAATGATAACTAATATCTAATATTCTATTCTATTATTCCTATGAATACTTCTTAATGCTTCATTACTGATAAAAGTCTAATAATAAAATGTGATAGATTAATATTCAAATGCATGCATAAATGAAGATATATCATTGTGGTTAAGGATATGCGTTAAAGATACTGAAAGAAATAAAGAAAATACTCAAAAGAAATAAAGAAAATACTCAATAGCCCCTGGCATCCTGTCCATCCCTCATTTCTAAAATGATGCTGGGGTCGTTCGCGGAAAGGCCTGCACAAGACAGATGACGTGGCCGAAATAGCTCAGTTGGGAGAGCGTTAGACTAAAGGTCCCTGGGTCAGTTTCCGCAAGGCTTCGCCAGCGCATTGCTTTACTGCAGAGCTATTTGTGCACCCTGGACCGGGTGGCCTTTTCTTCTGTGCCTGACGTGGTTGCAAAAACACTCGACACAGGGTTCCATGGTGTAATGGTAAGCACGCTGGACTCTGAATCCAGCGATCCGAGTTCAAATCTCGGTGGGACCTCTCAGCACAGCATTCTCTTTTATAGGGCTTCCAATCAGAACCCCTTCTGAGGGGCCCATGTCTGGAATTGCTTCTGCCCAACGGTTTGAGCCTTTCTACTAGCATGTTGGCGCACGATTGAAATTCTTCTGCATTTTTTCGCTCACTAGATGCCTCCATCCACAAACACTCGCAGGCGAGAGATAAAGTAGCATTTTTAATCCTTTTATAGCAATTGGACTCTGAATCCAACGATCAGAATTCAAGTCTCGTTGGGACCTCTCAGCACAGCATTCTCTTCTATGGGGCCCATGTCTGGAATTTCTTCTGCCCAACGGTTTGAGCCTTTCTACTAGCATGTTGGCGCACGAGTGAAATTCTGCTGCATTTTTTCGCGTACTAGACGCCTCTATCCATAAACACTCGCAGGCGAGAGATAAAGTAGCATTTTTAATCCTTTTATAGCAATTGGACTCTGAATCCAGCGATCCGAATTCAAGTCTCTGTGGGACCTCTCAGCGGAGCATTCTCTTTTACAGGGCGTCCAATCAGAACCCCTTCCGAGGGGCCCATGTCTGGAATTGCTTCTGCCCAACGGTTTGAGCCTTTCAACTAGCACGAACTAACTGGAACTGTTGCCAATTAACGGTACGATTTTTTGAGATTTTTCATGCCCAGGGCAAAGGACTTATTTTGACAATCGCCCAACAATAAGGGGATAACGCTATTCATGAAACTACGGTGAAAGTACAAGGAAACGCACCACAGTACGCGTTCACACTGTCTAAATGAAAATGCAAATAACACTGCAAGAAAGTTTGTGGGAGGACATTTTTACTTAGCGGTGAGCCTATATAAAGCGGTGAGCGAATAAAGCCTCGAATAATGCAGAAGTCGATGGCGCTACGTCTCGCATGCAAAACGAGCGCTCTTCCATTTGAACGAACTAACCGGAACTGTTGCCACTTAACAGTACGACACCCAAATGAGTAAAATCAGCGACGCAGAATGTGATTGCAGGAGCTCATAGGCCGGTTAGCTCAGTTGGTTAGAGCGTGGTGCTAATAACGCCAAGGTCGCGGGTTCAATCCCCGTACTGGCCACTTACTTTTCCCTGGCATCCCGTCCATCTCTCATTGGTAAAATCATGCTGGGGTCGTTCGCCGAAAGGCTTGCACAAGACAGATGATGTGGCCGAAATAGCTCAGTTGGAAGAGCTTTAGACTGAAGATCTAAAGGTCTCTGGTTCGATCCCGAGTTTTGGCAAGGCTTCGTCTGTGCATTACTATACCGCAGAGCTAATTTGTGCACCCCGATCCGGGGAGCTTTTCTCGTGCGCCTAGCGGGCTGACAACCACTCTACACAGTGTTCCATGGTGTAATGTTTAGCACTCTGAATCCAGCGATCCCAGTTCAAATCTCGGTGGGACCTCTCAGCGCTCTCTTTAACTGGGCATCCAATCTGTCTGGAATTGCTTCTGCCCAACGGTTTGAACCTTTCTACTAGCTTGTTGGCGCACGATTGAAATTCTTCTGCATTTTTTCACTTACTAGACGCCTCTATCCACAAACACTCGCAGGCGAGAGATAAAGTAGCATTTTTAATCCCTTTAAACTACGGTAAAAGCGCAAGGAAACGCACCACAGCACACGTTCACACTGTCTAAATGAAAATGCAAATAACACTGCAAGAAAACTAGTGGGAAGACATTTTTCCTTAGCGGTGAGCCTCAACTCGAATAATGCGAATAAAGCCTTGATTAATGCGGAAGTCGATGCCGCTAACTCTCGCATGCAAAGCGAGCGCACATCCAGTTGAACAAACTCACCTGAAGTGTTGCTACTTGACAGTACGACACTCACAGGAGCGCAATCAGGGACCCGTAACGTGACCGCGGGAGTGTTCAATCAAACCGGTTAGCTCAGTTGGTTAGAGCATGGTACTAATAACGGCAAGGGCGAGGTTTCGATCCCCTTACTGGCCCCTGGCATCTTGTCTAGCTCTCATTTCTAAAATGATGCTGGTGTCGTTCGCAGAAACGCCTGCACAAGACAGATGATGTGGCCGAAATAGCTCAGTTGGGAGAGCGTTAGACTGAAGGTCTATAGGTCCCTGGTTCTATCCCGGGTTTCGGCAAGGCTTCGTCTATGCATTAATTTACCGCAGAGCTAATTTGTGCACCCCAATACGGGGAGCTTTTCTCGTGCGCCTAGCGGGCCGACAACCACTCGACACAGTGTTCCATGGTGTAATGTTTAGCACTTTGGACTCTGAATCCAGCGATCCCAGTTCAAATCTCGGTGGGACCTCTCAGTGCAGCATTCTCTTTAACTGGGCATCCAAACTGTCTGGAATTGCTTCTGCCCAACGGTTTGAGCCTTTCTACTAGCTTATTGGCGCACGATTGAAATTCTTCTGCATTTTTCCGCTTACTAGACGCCTCTATCCACAAACACTCGCAGGCGAGAGATAAGTAGCATTTTTAATCCTTTTATAGCATTTGGACTCTGAATCCAGCAATCCGAATTCAAGTCTCGGTGGGACCTCTCAGCGGAGCATTCTCTTTTACAGGGCGTCCAATCAGAACCCCTTCCGAGAGGTTGTAGCGCTGTACTTGTGGAACAATGAAACACATAGAAGACGGAAGGTTTTTCTGATGATAAACTAAGACATCGGCAGGTTTTCAACCAGGGTTCAGTGAACGTCAATTTCCAGTAGCACACGCTGCTTTTCATACTGACAACTGCCAATGGTACGAAATGAGCCAAAGGGCAATACACCCAAACAAAATATACAGCACAACAAATTGCCCATGTCTGAAACGTTAATGTGATTTCACGCACACACACACACACACACAGAAATGATAAGTAAAGCACATTTGGGCAGAGAGATTTTTCATGCCCAGGGCAAAGGACTTATTTTGACAATCGCCCAACAATAAGGGGATAACGCTTTTCATGAAACTACGGTGAAAGCGAAAGGAAACGCACCACAGCACACACAGCGATCCGAGTTCAAATCTCGGTGGGACCTCTCAGCACAGCATTCTCTTTTATAGGGCTTCCAATCAGAACCTTTTCCGAGGGGCCCATGTCTGGAATTGCTTCTGCCCAATGGTTTGAGCCTTTCTACTAGCATGTTGGCGCACGATTGAAATTCTTCTGCATTTTTTCGCTTACTAGACGCCTCTATCCACAAACACTCGCAGGCAAGAGATAAAGTAGCATTTTTAATCCTTTTATAGCAATTGGACTCTGAATCCAACCATCAGAATTCAAGTCTCGTTGGGACATCTCAGCGGAGCATTCTCTTTTACAGGGCGTCCAATCAGAACCCCTTCCGAGGTGCCCATGTCTGGAATTGCTTCTGCCCAACTGTTTGAGCCTTTCAACTAGCACGAACTAACTGGAACTGTTGTCACTTAACAGTACGATTTTTCTAGATTTTTCATGCCCAGGGCAAATGACTTATTTTGACAATCGCCCAACAATAAGGGGATAACGCTATTCATGAAACTACGGTGAAAGCGCAAGGAAACGCACCACAGTACACGTTCACACTGTCTAAATGAAAATGCAAATAACACTGCAAGAAAGTTTGTGGGAGGACATTTTTACTTAGCGGTGAGCCTATATAAAGCGGTGAGCGAATAAAGCCTCGAATAATATCAGGTCAAATATCAGACACACAATAAATTCCTATATGCAGTGTTGATTAAATAAGACTATCAAATTCTAGCAGCCCCCCCGGCCAGGCAAACAGTGCAAAACAGTGTGCAAACGGTGGCGAGGAACCCAAAACTCCATTGGAGGAGAAAAAAACCTCAGAGGGAGACCAGGCCTAACCAGGGGATTCCAGTTCTACTCTGGCAAAAACTGCAGCCTCTGCACAAGCTCGACAGTGCTTGCACAACAAGGCAAAATAAAAAACAAAGTTAGATTTAAAATTATCATTAATAATCTAATAGCGACTGAAGTTTTGTAGAGTCGCCACGTCCTTCGTCCAGCATTTGTCAGGTCTGGGAATGGATTGCGCCCTGCCCGCTCCGGTAACCTTGGACTGCGTCCTGCCCGCTCTGGTAACCTTGGAACAATGAGACAAAGACTGGCTGAGAGTAGAGTACTGTTCTGCACTCTTTGATGCAACAAATGCATCAGTTGTTATTGGAAGTGTCCCTGGTTCCGGTTGATCTAACTAGTGCAGCCTAGATCTTTGAAATATATATATTATGATAGTCTTGTGTATGCAAGAGTAAAAAGATGCGTCTTTAGTCTAGATTTAAACTGACAGAGTATGTCTGCCTCCCGGACAGTACAGGGAAGACTGTTCCAAAGTTTAGGCGCTAGATAGGAAAATGATCTGCCGCCTGCACTTGATTTTGAAATTCTAGGTATTACCAACTGGCCTGACACCTGAGAGCGTAGTGCACGTGATGGACTATAATACGTTAGAAGTTCTCTCAAGTAGTGAGGAGCTAAACCATGCAAGGCTTTATAGGTAATAAGCAAGATTTTAAAGTTTATGCGATGCTTTACAGGTAACCAGTGCAAGGTTGACAGAACCGGGCTAATATGCTCATACTTTTTTGTACGGGTAAGAACTCGAGCTGCCGCATTTTGGACCAGTTGGAGTTTTTGTAATAGGCCTGCAGGGCAACCACCTAATAGTGCATTACAGTAATCCAGTCTTGATGTCATAAAGGCATGTATAAGCTTCTCTGCATCTGATGGTGACAGCATATGACGTAGTTTAGATATATTTTTAAGATGGAAAAACGCAATTTTACAGGTGTTGGCGACCTGGTTCTCAAATGACAGAGTACTATTGAATATAAAGCCAAGATTCTTAGCTAAAGATGAGGGTTTTATGGAACATTCATCAATAGTTAAGCAGTATTCTTGCTTGTTACATAGGGCGGTTTTCGGTCCGATAAGTAACACTTCAGTTTTGTCCGAGTTCAGTAATAAAAAATTGCTACTCATCCACTTTTTTATATCGACTATGCATTCCACTATTCGATGAAATTGCTGTGTTTCATGAGGCTTCGAGGAAATATAAAGTTGCGTATCATCAGCATAACAGTGAAAGCTTACTCCGTGTCGCTTTATTATATCTCCTAGAGGTAGCATGTATAATGCGAAAAGCATAGGCCCTAAGACTGAGCCCTGTGGTACACCGTACTGGACTTTCGATTTGCGTGATACCTCATTGTTTATTGCTACATATTGAAAACGGTCGCATAAATAAGATCTAAGCCATTTCAAAGCTATTTCCTTAATACCGACATCATTTTCGAGTCTATGTAGGAGCATGCTGTGGTCAATGGTGTCGAATGCAGCACTAAGATCTAGCATAACCAATAAGGAGATACAATCTCGGTCGGACGCATAAGCAGATCATTTGTAACTCTAATCATAGCAGTCTCTGTACTGTGATGTGCTCTAAATCCAGACTGGAAATCTTCATTAATCTCATTCCTTTGGAGGAAGGAGCAAATTTGAATTGAGACTACTTTTTCCAGAACTTTAGATAAGAAAGGTAGATTCGAAATAGGTCTGTAGTTAACTAGTTCCCTTTCTGTCGGTCTCTCGACGTTGTGTCGAAGCCGACAGATGGGGTTCGCCCTTGAGAACCAGTCATCTCTGACTATTTTGAAAAGGCCAATGAAATTTGGCGAATAAAATTTGCATGCCGGGCCCCGCCCCCGGAAATCCGGGTATAAAAGGGGAGCCGGCGTGCTCATTCATTTACCTTTTTTTTCTTCGGAGCCTATGCATCGTTTGACGACAGCTGAATTCCTGACGTGGTGCAGCGGATTGTCCCTTCCGAGCGATCATCCCCCCGGCGTTTCAGCAGTTCCAGAGGTGTTTTCTGAAAGAGATATATTCTTGAAAGAGCAAATTTCTCAGCGTGGCATGTCCCGCTGTTCTCGTGGGTGCGGTTCCCTCATTGAGGAGGGGGACGGACACGATGCTTGCGTCAGGTGTTTGGGGGTCCAACACGCTGAGGCAGCATTCGTGGAGTCATCCTGCCCGCACTGCGGGCAGATGGCGATACAGACGTTGCGGTCACGGGTGGCTGCGCTCTTTCGAGAGCCAGCCACCACCTCGTCTGCTTCCCGCTCTGCGACCGCGGTGGCCACGGCCCCGCCGTCAGCAGCGGCGAGCAGCTTGGGTGGCATGGGGATTTCCGTGAGCGTAAACCCGTCAGCCGATGGCTCGCGGACCGTTCACGCCCCGACTCGCTCGTCTGGCCGTTCCCAGGAAGGCGGTTCCACACCGTCTTACTCCTTCGTCACGCAATCGGACTCGATGCGTGACGACGATGAGATGTCCCTCGCAGCATCGGAGGGCGACCTCCTGGCATCTGACCCTGACGATTCATTCGAGCCGTCTCCGTCCGGAGATATAGTTCAGGAAAAGGCAGACGTCGAGATGTCAGCCATGCTCTATCGGGCCGCCGCGAGCATCGGGCTGCAGTGCACCGCACCGCCCACGCCCCAACGCTCGCGGCTGGATAATTGGTACATCGGGTCCGAGCACAGCTCCAAGCCGCGCACGCCCCCTGTACCTTTTTTCCCCGAGGTGCATGAGGAGCTCAGCAAGACCTGGAACGCCCCCTTTTCGGCTCGTTCCCGTCATGCTGACTCTGTCGCCCTTTCTTCCCTCGATGGCGGGGCAGCTAGAGGCTACGTTGATGTCCCCCAGGCTGAACGTGCAGTCGCGGTGCACCTGTGCCCGCAGACGGCGGCCACCTGGAGGTCTCGACCTAGACTCCCGTCCAAGCCGTGTAGGGTTTCGGCATCGCTGGTGTTGAAATCCTATAACGCTGCTGGACAAGCTGCCTCAGCTCTTCATGCCATGGCCATCCTGCAGGTTCATCAGGCCAAGGCACTGAAAGAGCTCCACGAGGGTAAGACCGACCCGAAGGTTATGCAGGAGCTCCGCGCTGCCACCGACCTTGCCCTCCGGGCAACGAAGGTGACAGCGCGAGCTTTGGGTCGAGCGATGTCCACACTAGTGGTCCACGAGAGACACCTCTGGCTAAACCTTGCGCAGATGCGTGAAGCCGAGAAAGTTCGCTTCCTCGATGCTCCCATCTCGCAAGGAGGGCTGTTTGGTGACACTGTCGAGGACTTCTCCCAGCAGTTCTCGGCAGTGCAGAAGCAGACAGAGGCCATTAAGCACATCCTGCCCCGCCGCGACCCGACCGCCTTTCGGCCGTCGAGGTCCCGTGGAACGTCTGCCTCACAGCAGCCCCGGCCTTCCTCTTCGTCAGCTCCGGCTACGGTGCCCCCTCCTCAGGCGTCCCCCCGGAAAAGGACGGAGAGGAAGCGACCACCGTCTCGTCAGCAGCCGCCGCAGAAGCAGAAGCGTTCCTGACGAGCCGGACCCGGCGAGATCGAGATCGGGCCCGACCCCAGCCATTCCATCGCTGACGGGTCGGAAAGGGACGGTCCCTGCCCCGTCCCAACATCTGCTAGGCCCTTTTCAGGGCCTAGCGCCCACTTCCTCACAAAAAGAGCAGTCTCTCTCTCTGGGTCCCCCTTTCAGCTGCACTCACCCTCCGCAGGACTGTGTTCGGCAACTCGACGTTGCATTGTGGCGACACGCAAGGCCGAGTATAAAATTGCGCAGCCCTCAGCACCCCCTTCTTAAATCAGACTGTTTAGCGCTAAGTAGTCTCCCCTTTTGTTCCAGACTGTTCAGAAATCTATCTGACTCACCACTTTTCCTTTTTGTGCCTTGCACTGAGTTCTTTTGGGATCACGTCAGCTTGGGGTCCGGAATAGAGTTCTCTCGTCCCTGTATGGGGTTAGAGCTGGATTTGCTATATCCAGGATGATCAGTCAACTCTAGTCCGTTCTCCGTCAGCCTTGTGATCCCACCTCGTCGCCAAATTGTTGTGGAATTTTCTTATTCCTTAATCAAGGTGAGTTTTAAACACTCTAGACAAATGCAACACACAGAGAGGATGAGTTACCTTGCAAGGTATTTTATATTCATTGACATTCAGTCTGCATCACAAGCATGGTGCAGAGAGAAGGTCCCCTCCTTCTCACTTACAGGGCTTTTATATGATCCAAACATGACACCCCTTCTTCTAGCCCACCCTTGAGCAAGAACGTATCTTTGGTAACAAAAAATGTGTCGCCATCTCCTATCTTCACCAGAACCTCTTGGTCTTTGCTCAAAAGGATTAAAAATGCTACTTTATCTCTCGCCTGCGAGTGTTTGTGGATATAGGCGTCTAGTAAGCGAAAAAATGCAGAAGAATTTCACTTATGCGCCAACATGCTAGTAGAAAGGCTCAAACCATTGGGCAGAAGCAATTCCAGACATGGGCCCCTCGGAAGGGGTTCTGATTGGAAGCCCTATAAAAGAGAATGCAGTGCTGAGAGGTCCAACCGAGATTTGAACTCGAAACGCTGGATTCAGAGTCCAGAGTGCTAACCATTACACCATGGAACCCTGTGTCGAGTGGTTGTAGCCACGTCAGGCACACAAGAAAAGGCCACCCGGTCCAGGGTGCATAAATAGCTCTGCGGTAAAGCAATGCGCTGGCGAAGCCTTGACATTCAGTCTGCATCACAAGCATGGTGCAGAGAGAAGGTCCCCTCCTTCTCACTTATAGGGCTTTTCTATGATCCAAACATGACACCCCTTCTTCTCCCCGACCCTTGAGCAAGAACGTATCTTTGGTAACAAAAAAAAGCAGTCTCAAGTCCACTTTGGGTTAAAGCTTACAGCACCTGGTATTCCCAGGTGACCTCCCATCAAAGTACTGACAAGGCCCAACCCTGCTTGGTTTCCGAGATCAGACGAGAGCGGGCGTGCTCAGGGTGGTGTGGCCGTAAGCAAAATCTGTGAGTCCAATCTCTACGCAAAAAGAAAGCAGCCATATGGCCACTTTGGGTTAAAGCACCTGGTATTCCCAGGCGGTCTCCCATCCAAGTACTGACCAGGCCCGACCCCGCTTGGCTTCCAAGATCAGACAATAGCGGCCATGCTCAGGGTGGTGTGGCCGTAAGCAAAAGCTGTGCCACCAATCGCTACGCATAAAGAAAGCAGCCATAAGGCCACTTTGGGTTAAAGCTTACAGCACCAGGTATTCCCAGGCGGTCTCCCATCCAAGTACTGACCAGGCCCGACCCTGCTTGGTTTCCGAGATCTGATGAGAGCGGGCGTGCTCAGGGTGGTGTGGCCTTAAGCAAAATCTGTGCGTCCAAGCTGACATATGA
>NC_136768.1:15694028-15696528 GCF_947034865.1 Barbatula barbatula
TAAAAATCCTTCAGTCCCCCTCTTGACCATTAAAAAATGGTCACAAATCATCACAAACATCATTATCATCCTCATCTAGGAAGTGGTCTCCAGACAATAGAGGCATGGTATATTTTTCTAGGTGTGAGATCTTTCGGGGTCCCACCACCAGTATATTCTATTACCTCATCCCATGACGGACACCATTCACCCCTTATGGGTTCAGGATCAATGTCAGATTGAGTCTGCTGAGAGAAATGTTTAATCAAAACAGTCAGTTTGTCAAAATATACACAATCTGAAAATGGTACACAGGTGTCCGGATTCACCGACTGCACATTTTCCATACATATGGGACTCATTTTTCCCAAATCGTTCTTTCCCTTTTTATTCACTTTTATCATTCAGCAAGGCTTTAATACTTGCCGTTGTTTTAAAAGCGCCCTTTCTTATTCAGCAAGGCTTTGATACTTGCCGTTGTTTTAAAGGGATTTAACAACTTATTCACTTTTATCATACAGCAAGGCTTCGATACTTGCCGTTGTTTTAAAAGCGCCCTTTCTCATACAGCAAGGCTTTGATACTTGCCGTTGTTTTAAAGGGATTTAACAACTTACTCACTTTTATCATACAGCAAGGCTTTAATACTTGCCGGCAAGGCTTTGATACTTGCCGTTGTTTTAAAAGCGCCCTTTCTTACGCCGCAAGGCTTTGATACTTGCCGGTGGTTTAAAGGGATTTAATAACTTATTCACTTTTATCATCCAGCAAGGCTTCGATACTTGCCGTTGTTTTAAAAGCGCCCTTTCTCACGCCGCAAGGCTTTGATACTTGCCGTTGTTTAAAGGGATTTAACAATGAAATAAAAATAAAAATATCCTTTTATTCTGATCAACAAATATCAATGATTTTTAATTTTTAATCAATGGAACGGATATACTTCAAACTCAACACATAAATTTGGAATATCCAATCTGCAGAAGTTTGTTTAAACAGGTCTCTGCTCACCTTTGGTTTTTCTGTCGACAGCGTGTTCAAGTCAAAGTTGTCTCGTCCCGATTTTCGGTCACTCCCCGAGTTTTATAATTCTCTTTAAATGCCTTTTTCTCCAATCATGTCGGGGTCACCATCTGTTGAACATTAGAGCAATGTTCTGCGCGTTCAAAATTGGAGAGAGGCCTGTCAAAGTAAAATCTTGAAGTTTATTGATCAGAAGATTAAAAAAATAAAAATACATCAGCTGTGTACAGCAGCTGATGGGTGGGTTGCCTTAGACACAGTCTTAAGAAGAACTGATGTCTTTACAATGGCCCGACCGACACAGAAAAACAATTTCACAGCATATTTATAATATTTTGGGGAGCCTCTTCTTCAGCTGGGGTCCAATCAGCTTCTCTCCTCTTTGTCTTGTCTCAGCCAATCAGCTCACTGCCTTGTTTTTCAAATCACCTTCCATCTGTAAGACATTACATGATACCCTCACACATTCCAACACGCTCTGTGTGTAACCTGACCTTAACACACACACATACCCATTTCCTATGGAAAAAGCCCCTCAAAAGCATCCCCAACTATTGGCTCACACACTTGGTTATATTTTGTAAAGGCACGTTTAAACCACAATAAAAAACACAATAAAAATCCTTCACTCTCTAGAGGAGAAAAACCCACACTTCATCTCGGGCAAACCCTTTGCAATGTGACTTACTTTTTTCGGGTGTCCATAGCAGATTTCCACATTACGGACAGCAGTATGCTTGCTCCAAAAGTCCAAGCCTTACACTAATGTCTGAGGTCCTCGTCTGGCATTTGTCAGAGTTGGACAAATCTGTTAATAAGGCAGATTTAAATCTGATTACCTGTGGTCAGCGTGCAATCAGCGTCGTCGGCACCTCGTCAGAGGCGATTGGAGTTCTTTGGGGATGGAATTGATTTTTACTTCTTTTCCTCCTCTCAATTGAAGTGGTCTGAGAGGAGCCTGCAGGAGAAATGACCCTCTGTGAACATTGTGGCGTGACAGTGTGCATGCTGGTTCGTGGACAGATTGGCAAAGCTCGAGATTCTCTTCATCTACGCATAAATCTTTCGTCTTTTACTAAAGGTTTCCGTGGAGGGGAACCACTGTGAGTTTGTGTTATTTTTGGGGCTTTGCTAAGGGCAGGGCTGCATAAGCGTGTTAAAGAACAGATGCTGTTAGAATCGGGCAGTGTGTTCACTTGCTTCAGCAAACTGTCGTCAGGGGGGTCTTTTCCTCAACCCCAAGTCCTTCTTTCTGTTGTTTACTGATAGTACACGTTTAGTACAAAATTTGGGGGTCGCAAATCGGTTTCTTTAGCTCTGGGAAACAGTGGGACCATGTCTGACACCTGAACAAGGGCAATACGGTGTTGCCCTTTCTGAGGTGTCCGTCACTCAGGACCCCTGCTTTCACGCAAGCGGACCAGGTTTAGCTCTCAATTTGGGAAGCTCAGAGGCTTCTTTTCCTTGCTGGCGTTTCGGCTAGAAATACCTTATTGTTATA
>NC_136768.1:15699028-15721528 GCF_947034865.1 Barbatula barbatula
TTTTCTGCCATGTTTGTAGTCCTGCGTAGTTCTTTTCTTTATTCGATTCCCCAGGCGTTTATAATCAATTATATGAATAAACAACGACGCGATTCACATATTAAACTTTATTAGACACACATATGTTCGCAAGAACTCACATAATGCTTATTTATGCTTAAAAACGAGTTGTCACCAACTCACTACACGTGGTGCATTCATATAAACTGCGGGTGGTCACTTTCTGGTTGCCATATTTGTAGTACTTTGTAGTTTTTCTCGTTACTTAGTTTCGCCAGGCTTTTCTTTTTTACTTTTTTCCCGACGTATTTATATATACGACTAAAGAACCACCTTATTCCCTTAGTACACTTTATACAACACACATATGTTATTATCGACTCGTAGAAGGCTGTATTTTGCCTTAAAATGGGTCGTCCACCAACTTAATACACGTGGTCCCTTCAAATAAATGGCTGGTGGTCGCTTCCTGCGTGACTTGGCGAAAACACAGAAACGTCCACCTGCAGTTTATTTGAGCGGGCCACGTGTATCAAGTTGGTGGACATAATACTTATTAGCAATGTTTAACTAAAAAATATAAATTTATATGTTTCAAAAAGCTCTATGCACGATGCATTCGGTGACGCATACAGCGCATGCATGCGTCACAGTCTGCTGTTATAGCAGCGCTTGTATGCGTCACGGTCTGCTCTATGCACGATGCATTCGGGTGACGTGTGCAGCGTGTGCATGCATCACGGTTTGATGTCATGACGGCGCATGCATGCGACGCGGTCTGCTCTATGCACGATGCATTCGGTGACGCATACATGCATTCGGTGACGCATACGCTCTCCCTATTTTGACCTTTTGACACCCAAACAAAGTCATATAGTCGCCCGGCTTTTCCGCACGGCCGGTGGATGACGGGCGGTTGCTCGTGACCCGGTTTCGGGTCGGTTGACCCTGTCGGGGCTACGTCCACGAAACACATATGCAAAAGCCATTAAAATAAGCTATACGAGGAAATTTCCAGGAAGGTCCGAGGGGTCCCGTATTCTAGATTCTGGCCCGTCGGGCGGCCCCCGACAACATACCGAGAGCACATCGCACTAGAGGATCAGGGAATGTTTTTGCACCCAATCACAATATTAAGCACACAGCCTTGTCTCTCATATAACACTGAACAGCATTATGAAGGCTTAGTGTTGGGGGAGGTGGATTTTTCACAAAGGTCTAAGAACTTTGGACGTTTGGGGGATAAATGGGGGGCTTCTAGACAAAAATAATCCAAAATGTCCAGACCCTTCGGCCTATCGTTTCCCAACGGGAGGGCTCCCACCTACCATCTATGCCAATGCGTTTTCATTAACTGCTTCGTGGACGACTCTCCCTATTTTGACCTTTCGACACCCAAACAAAGTCACAGAGTCGCCCGGCTTTTCCGCACGACCGGTGGATGACGGGCGGTTGCTCGTGACCCGGTTTCGGGTCGGTTGACCCTGTCGGGGCTACGTCCACGAAACACATATGCAAGAGCCATTCAAATAAGTTATACGAGGAAATTTCCAGGAAGGTCCGAGGGGTCCCGTATTCTAGATTCTCGCCCGTCGGGCGGCCCCCGACAACATACCGAGATCACATCGCCCTAGAGGATCAGGGAATATTTTTTGCACCCAATCACAAGATTAAGCTCACAGCCTTGTCTCTCATATATGCCTGAACAGCATTGTGAAGGCTTAGTGTTGGGGTACTGCGTCGCATGCAGACCGCGTCGCATGTATGCGCCGTCATGACATCAAACCGTGACTTTCGTTGCCCTCACACCCAGCACACTCTCTGTTTGAACTTTTACCATCTGGTCGACGCTACAGAGCACCGAGCACTAAAACATCCAGACACAGGAAGAGCTTCTTTCCTCAGGCCATCTACCTCATGAACAGTTAAATGTTCACCTTTTGCAATAAATGTGTGAAATATTTTTGTGCCAGGTTTTTCGTATATAGCACTTTAAAATAAGTATATTTTAAACACCTGTAGATATCTCATAGAATCTGTATATATATATCATACACCCTACAGTGCAATAAATGTGTGCCATACTTTCCCTCAGACATTTCACATATATAAACTCATAACTTGTATATTTTAAACAAAAATTCCGGAGCTCTTCTGTCACACTGCACTTTCACCTTTGTGTGCTTAACTTTTATTTTTATTCTGTACTTTCGTTGCCTTTGTTGATTGTTACTTGTCTTGTAACCTTACTTGTGTACTGGAAGCTTCTGTAACCAAGACAAATTCCTCGTGTGTGTAAGCACACCTGGCAATAAAGCTTGTTCTGATTCTGATTCTGATTTTTAAAAAATCAACTGCAATCGGCAACTCCGAAGAGATGTTCTTCAAGTTAACAGCCTGCCGACCACATGCACTAGGATCTGGATCTGCCTAGGGACTAAAGAACACATCTTCAATCGCTGGCAACTCTAGCTGAAGCTGAACAGGGTAAACTCTATTGAATTTCTGTTAACCAACAGGTTCAAGTGTGTTGATCTGGTGAGAATCCCAAGGAGGACTAGATGAGGTTCAGGAAAGTCTGCACAACACTCTAAAAGAGCCCAGCATTCAGCCTTGCTCTGGCATTTTTTTGTCACTGAAATTTGATTTCCCGGCTAGCTCAGTCAGTAGAGCATGAGACTCTTAATCCAGGGTCGTGGGTTCGAGTCACATGTTGGGTGTTAACGGGACATCTCTTTGTGGCGCTTTTCTGTTAACCGAAAGGTGGTGGTTCGAGCCCACCCAGGGACGCCTTGTGCTTTCCGTTACCACGTATAGCACAGCTGAAAAATGTCCACAAAGGGTAACCTTTTTGCTTGGAAAAGGCCTCGTGGCGCAACGGTAGCGCGTCTGACTCCAGATCAGAAGGTTGCGTGTTCAAATCACGTCGGGGTCAGCGCTTCTTTGCGCGTGGGAGTAATGACTTGCGAGAATGGTAATCCATCATTTTGTCTGACAACTCGCGGTGGGCCAGTGGCGCAATGGATAACGCGTTTGACTACGAATCAGAAGATCCCAGGTTCGACTTCTGGCTGGCTCGTTTGTTCGTTTGTTTGTTCGTTCGTTCGTTCGTTCGTTCGTTGTGTTCCCCTTTCGTGCCATGGGGCGTCATCAAGGTATGCTTCACAACAAGGTTCATCACAAAGTACATAGGGCTCCAAACGTTGACATATTGCAGGAACAAGTTTTAAACCAAAAATCATAACCATATATTGTAAAAAAGCCACCTGGAGTGGCATAAGCAGAGATCTCTGAGGCACGTTCCGTAAGGGGAACCTGCCAATAACCCTTAAGCAAATATAACTTGGTCAAAAACTCGGCATCTCCTACCTCATCCACGGAGTCTTCTATTCTCGGACTGTAGGCGTCTCACAGGTCATTCTTATGTCGCTGGTTTGAATCCGGCTCTTAGAAAGCCGTGTTTGCAAGCACTCGTGAAATGCCCCATAGGGCGTCCAAAACCACATTCCCTGACCGGGAATCCAAACCGGGCCGCGGCGGTGAGAGCGCCGAATCCTAGCCACTAGACCACCAGGGAGAGCCTGCGTGGTTGCCTGGCACGATGACTAGCCTTAATCAAGGCAGCCTGTGGTACATGACCAGTGCATGAACATTTGAATCCCGTTCTGTCTTAAAGGACAGTTAACCGCTGTGCCAAGTCCTTCTGACAACTCAAGCGTAAAACGGCCCCCTCTGATTCGAAGCGGCAGTTTGACACTGCAGATTTGATATCAGATTTCGGTCGAATAAATATTTTGGATTGTTTTTCTCTTTAGAACGAACGTTCTCTGCTTTTGAACAACCTTCTGCAGCTCTGCAATATGCAGAACCCCCAAAAATACAACAAACTCGCAATGCTTCCTCCCCACGGAAATCTTTAGTAAAAGTTGAAAGATTTATCCGTATATGAAGAGAAACTCGAGCAATACCCAACCACTCCTAATGCCGAGCACTCACCATGCCGCACCATCATGTTTAAAGAGGGTGATCTCTCGTGAAGGCTCCCCAGAGCATTGCAATCAGGTAGAGCAAACGACCTCAAATCTTCCATCACCAAACAAATACGGCCTCCCTCACCCAGGAGATGTCACCGAAGACAATGCTGTGCCGACCACGTGTACTGGGATTTCTATAAGGAACTTGTGAACTGACTCGAATAGACAGACATTCGCTTCCAGGACACCTTAAACTCCTGTGCCGAGGATGTGCCTTACTTATGTCTTTGTTTGAATGTTGCTGCAAGGTGTGGACACGCTGAATGCAATCCTCCGTGATCATAAGGCTGGAGCACATGGACTGCTGTTTTTGCGGCAGATGTTGACACACTACCATCCAAAGCAGGTAAATGGAAATAAATATGGAGCGCTTCACGGATTTACGTGTCATCCTTTCGCAGGGGCCATGCTAATCTTCTCTGTATCGATCCAATTTTAGTATACGTGCTGCCTTAGCAAGCACGAGTACTGCGGCGAAACAAGGTAATTATACACCCCGTTTCACAGCAAGCAGTCAGGCGACTGGTGAGTTCCAGGCCGTCCTCCATTCAGTGTGGATGCTTATCTCCAGGCTGCCAAAATTTAGGGTGAACTCAGTCTTGGGTGGAATTCAGCTATCGTCATCCCTATACCAACGCAGACGAGTAGGTGCCGGCTTGCTGAATTTCCAAACGCACTGAACACGGTGTTGTAAGCCCACACCACTGCATCGAGCAACAGAGTCCCTTCACTGACTGGCAAGACAGGAGCGGATGAACCCTTCCGAACGGGTGGCCACGTGCATGCTGTGCAGAAGCTGAGTGTTCCTCGTTAGTATAGTGCACAGTATCTCCGCCTGTCACGCGTTAGACCGGGGTTCGATTCCCCGACGGGGAGGTTTCCTTTGAACGCCGATCTGTCTCACGGACCGTTAACTGCCACGCCGAGTCCTTCAAACAGCTCGAGCCTAAAATGCTCGTTCTTCGAAGTCAGATTTTGTTCGAACAAGCTTTTGTTAGGTTTTTCTTTTTTTAACATAAGCTGTTAAACCTGTTCGTGGCCATTTGCCCACGACAAATACCCCTTTCTGCTTTGGGACAAACTCAAGCAGCCCTGCTGTATGCAGAGCCCCCAACAATATAACAAAGGCGTTTGTTCTTGTAGTGTGATATAATGAAAGACTCCGTAAGCTGCCCTTCGAGATACGCCACGCCATGATTCATCAGTTGCAATGTGACATGTTTTGACTGAACATTTGACCGCTGGGAAAGTGCATGGGCATAGCTCCTTGTTTCTCTGATGACAAGCTTTAGCTAAACCTGATTGGCTTTGAAAGGAGTTCCTCGCAGAGTTGTCAAACCCCAATTCTGTCTATGGCCAGGCGGCAACAGAAAAGACGTCTCAGACCCGTATACAAGCTATGCATTTCTTCTTGAAAACAAAAAGAAGAGACACTCTTTCAGACTCAGAAAACGCCAAAACAACAAACAAAACCCATAACTGAAACTCCACTCACAACCTTTCTACATAACCTGTAACAAAAGAGAAAAGAAAAAGTATGATGAATTTCACACAACACTTACCTTACTCCTTAGTTAATAAAAACCAAGAAACGACAAAGGAATAAAATGTCCCCTGAAGAATCAAGACAATTAAACTCACTGTCCCCAAAACATGACAAAAACAGGCCTAAGACTAAACATGAGCAAGCTGCCTGTTAGGCTAGCAAGCTAAAAATGACTAGAGAGGACAGGTTTTTACCACCCCCCCAAAACAGCCGTGCCAATCAGCAGAAGTTATCCACGAACCAATAAACAGCCTCCATTCCTGCAACACAGACTCAAGCACAAGAAAACAAACAATCATTCCGGGTTGTAACACCTCCACCCATAAAATCTCAGATTTCCAAATAGTTTTAAATATGATATCTAGGCAAAGTGTCCGCAATCACATTTTCAACTGCCTTGTTGTGTAAAATCTGGGTTATGGTCATTATAAACAACAATGGGTAATGAACTAGAACCAAGATAAACCTCACATTGCTGTAAGCCTAGCAAATGGCTCAGGGCCTCTTTGTCCATGCTGATATGGTTAACCTGGTGACGATTGAACGTTTTTGAATAGAAACAGACAGGGCGGTTGATTGCATGATCATCTTCCTGCAATAAGACAGCACCCGTCCCACTCGCATCCACCTCCCGCTTAAATGGTTTTGAGAAGTCCGGGGCTGCTAACACAGGAGAACAATACAACTACGTTTTGAGGCCATCAAAGGCATACCGACACCTCAAATTCCATTCAAAAGACACTGGGCCACGCAGAAGATCTGTTAGGGGTTTTGCAACATCTGAAAAGTCCTTGCGAAAACTTCTATAATATCCAGCCTTCCCAAGAAATCGCCTAAGTTCTCATTTTGTTACAGGAACTGGGAAAGCATCGATGGCTTTTACTTTAGCGTCAAAAGGACGACGAACGGTCCCCTGACCCACATGTTTACCCAAATAAGTGACTGTAGCACAATCAAATTCACATTTAGCAAGATTAAGTGTGAGGTTTGCTGATTGAAGACTCCCAAACACAGTGTTCAGGTGTTTCTTCCAAGTTTCAGAGTAACACACTACATCATCAAGGTATGCTTCACAATAAGGTACATCACAAAGTACATAGGACACCAAACTTTGAAATATTGCACGAGCATGTTTTAAACCAAAAACCATAACCATATATTGTAAAAAAATCAACCTGGAGTGGCATAAGCTAGCAGAGATCTCTGAGACACGTTCCATAAGGGGAACCTGCCAATAACCCTTAAGTAAGTCTAACTCGGTCACAAACTCGGCATGTCGTACACTATCCACGGAGTCTTCTATTCTCGGTCTGTTGGCGACTCACGGGTCATCCTTAGGTCGCTTGTTCGAATCCGGTTCTAAGGAAGCGTCGTTCATAACTTCCAAGATGGCGCCGCGAATGGCTGCCTCGGTGTGGAGATCTCCAGTAGTCTTGCTGTTTTTGTTAGTTTGTCCTGTTTTATGTCTGTCAAACACTATCAGTTTTACAAGGAACGAACTGCTGAACATTCGGCAGTGGATACCAACTAATCTGCAACCAGTTTTCGATTTTTCTGACGTTTTGCTGGATATTTTAGTCAGTGCAGTCGCGTGGAGAGGACGCCGGAAGAAACGCAAGCGCGGGAAGCGAGCCGGCGCGCTCGTCAAGCTCAGACAGCGCGGCCTAAGAACGCCGTTGCCAAGCATTCATCTTGCGAATCTCCGCTCTCTACCTAACAAAATGGACGAACTTCGCCTGCTTTCAAGCAAAAACAAGGTTTTTACAAACTCTGCTGCTCTGTGTTTTACGGAAACCTGGCTGAACGAAACCATTCCGGACAGCGCGTTACATCTGCCGGACTTTCAGCTGTTCAGAGCGGATCGCGATACGGAGACAACAGGGAAAACGCGCGGTGGTGGGACATGCTTTTACATCAACAGAAGGTGGTGTACGGATGTAACTGTGTTAAAGAAGATGTGCTGTCCTGATGTGGAAGCGCTTTTCATTAACTGTAAACCGTTCTACTCGCCGCGGGAGTTTTCATCAGTCATCCTCGTAAGTGTTTACATTCCACCACAAGCACACGTGTGGACTGCGCTGCAACAGCTGGCTGATCTGATCACAGACACAGAACAACAACACCCGGATTCTGTCTTTATCATTCTAGGAGACTTTAATCAGGCAAAACTCACACGTGAGCTGCCTAAATTTAAACAACATATCACATGCCCCACAAGAGACAATAATATTTTATACCATTGCTACACTACTATAAAAGGTGCATATCGCTCTGTCGCCCGAGCAGCTCTAGGACTCTCTGATCACTGCCTGGTTCATCTGCTACCAACTTACAGACAAAAACTTAAAACTGCTAAGCCAGAAATAAGGACTGTAAAGAGATGGACCAACGACTCAGAGCAGGTCTTACAAGCCTGTTTTGAATGCACTGACTGGAGCGTTTTTGAAGCTGCTGCCACCGATCTGGACGAGCTCACAGAAACTGTTACATCATACATCAGTTTCTGTGAGGATTTATGCATCCCTACAAAGACTTATTTATCATTCAACAATGATAAACCATGGTTCACACCAAAACTCAGACAGCTGCGTCAGGCCAAAGAGGATGCCTACAGGAGCGGGGACAGGATCTGGTATAATCAGGCCAGAAACACTCTGACAAAGGAGATTGGGGTGGCTAAAAAGAGCTACGCCAAAAAGCTGGAAAACCAGTTTTCTGCCAACGACCCTGCATCAGTGTGGAAAGGCCTGAAAGACATTACCAACTACAAGACACCATCCCCTAGCATCGAGAGCAATAAACAGCTTGTTGAAGATTTAAATCACTTCTATTGTAGATTTGAGACCCTAGACCAGACACTTTACACCCACCTTGACCATCTCTATACACAGCCATCAACACCTCCAGCCATCCCCCTCTCCTCCCACCCTGCACTTCAGATCAGTGAGGATAACGTACGCCAGATCTTTAGAAAACAAAAGAGAAGGAAAGCACCAGGCCCAGACGGTGTTTCACCAGCCTGTCTGAAGACCTGCGCTGACCAGCTGGCCTCCATCTTCTCACTGATCTTCAACAGATCACTGGAATGTGCAAAGTCCCTTCGTGCTTTAAACGCTCCATCATCATCCCAATCCCAAAGAAACCAAAGATCACTGGACTCAATGACTACAGACCTGTGGCTTTAACATCTGTTGCCATGAAGTCATTTGAAAGACTGGTGTTGGCTTATTTGAAGGTCATCACTGACCCTTTGCTGGACCCCCTGCAGTTTGCCTACAGAGCAAACCGGTCTGTGGATGATGCAGTTAACATGGGACTGCATTACACCCTACAACATCTGGACAAACCAGGGACTTATGCGAGGATCTTGTTCGTGGACTTCAGTTCTGCCTTCAATACAATCATCCCATCACTGCTCCAGACCAAACTGACCCAGCTCTCTGTCCCTAGCTCTGTCTGTCAATGGATCACCAGCTTTCTGACAGCCAGACAACAGTTAGTCAGAATAGGCAAAATCATGTCAGACAGCCGCGCCATCAGCACTGGTGCCCCACAGGGATGTGTTCTCTCCCCACTGCTCTTCTCCCTGTACACCAACGACTGCACCTCTAAAGACCCCTCCGTCAAGCTCCTGAAGTTTGCAGACGACACTACTGTTATCGGTCTCATCCGGAACGGTGACGAGTCTGCGTACAGACAGGAGGTGGAGCAGCTGGCTCTATGGTGCAGGTACAACAACCTGGAGCTGAACACGCTCAAAACAGTGGAGATGATAGTGGACTTTAGGAGAAACCCCCCTGCACTTCCCCCACTCACCATCATGAACAGCACTGTGATTGCAGTAGAGTCATTCAGGTTCCTGGGCACCACCATCTCTCAGGATCTGAAGTGGGACGCTCACATCGACTCTATTGTAAAAAAAGCCCAGCAGAGACTTTACTTCCTCCGGCAGCTGAGAAAGTTCAACCTGCCACAGGAGCTGCTCGTACAGTTCTACTCAGCTGTCATCGAATCCATAATCTGCACCTCCATCACCGTCTGGTTCGGCTCAGCCTCCAAAACTGACCTCGGAAGACTACAGCGGATAGTCCGGACTGCAGAGCGAATCATTTGCACTACTCTTCCTCTAGATAACAAACACGTGAGAGTGTATACTGGGCTGCATTGTTTTCTCTTTCGAGAGAGGAATCCTGTTGTACCGACCTTAAGATAACGCAACAACGCTGCTCGTGAAATTGTATGTCCGCAAAGCAAACACCTAAAGCAACCGTAGTCGGCAGGGTTTGAACCTGCGCGGGGAGACCCCAATGGATTTCAAGTCCATCGCCTTAACCACTCGGCAGGACATCAACAAAAACAGCAAACAGTCCCCTGCCATGACCCGGAATCGCTGCGGCCACCAAAAAGAGTCATAACCATAATATGATCAAGGCAAGCCAACAGCCCTCTGGCGAAGTTGTGAGAGCAGGACTTGCCGACTACATCTACAGGGAGGGAAGCCTTTTGCTCAGCTGTCAAGGAATTTCTGGTGCGTGTGCTGAAGCAACGCACGATCAATACAAAGGGCGATGCCAGAACAGCTCACAAAGTAACGGTGAGGTACATGTGGGCACCCATCGCCTGAACAGGGACTTGATCCCTGGACCCTCAGATTAAAAGTCTGATGCTCTACCGACTGAGCTATCCGGGCTCGTGAGGGCATGCCCCTAGTTTTCGGTGTAGACGCTCAAGGCGGGGGTGTCCTGCAGGTGCGGTTCTGTAGGTCGTTTCCGCCATTGTGTTTTACACTAGGCCCCGACGATGCTTCTCAGACTTACAGGGTTCTGTCAGCTTTGGGTTCTGTGCACCTTTCTGAAGTAGGGTTGTTCAGTCTTACATCTGGAGGCGATGCCACCTGTAGATTGCAGTTCATCAAGTACACCTGAACCGGGTAATGGGATTCTGGGAGTTGGCAGGTAAGTGAAACTCAGACGTGTTTTAAAACTACCCTGACAGCTTATCTTTGGTATTTTTCTGCTCTTGCATGCCTTATAGGTTCCTTCAAAGCAAACATTTGTAAAATCACAGAAATTGTTGTATGCTCACATTGGTTTACATTAAACATGTACAGTATAGATATAGACTGTGGTTCACAAATCTGATCTTGTGTGGTGTGCTATCATCGTCACAGCACACCACACGTTATAGGTGCAAAACTATTAAATCCAGGATTTTTTGTGCTCATGTTTGTGGTCTCTCCCAGTTTTAAACTACTCTACGACAAAAAAATATGTGTGAGGCCCCGGCATAAGAGCTACCTTCTCAATGCACGGTAATTCATCACTGACCCTGGAGGTAAGCCAAATCACAGTTGCATGCCCCCTCATCGAGCACACATGAAATGGCCACTTTGGCTCAGATGGTCTGCAGGTACTTGAAAGTGAGATGCGAATTAAAAGCTGCCCTTTAAAGCCTGAGGGCAAACAGGCTTTTCAAGCAATAGCTGGCAGCGGTGGGATTTGAACCCACGCCTCCGAAGAGACTGGAGCCTTAATCCAGCACCTTAGACCGCTCGGCCACGCTACCAGAGATTTGACACCTAGGCCGGCCCTTTCTCGCCGCTGCCATCGCTCAGATGGCTTTACAGTCACAAGTTTAGAAGTCACAAGGACTTCCCGACTACATCTACAGGGAGGGAAGCCTTTTGCTCAGCTGTCAAGGAATTTCTGGTGCGTGTGCTGAAGCAACGCACGATCAATAAAAAGGGCGATGCCAGAACAGCTCACAAAGTAACGGTGAGGTACATGTGGACACCCATCGCCTGAACAGGGACTTGAACCCTGGACCCTCAGATTAAAAGTCTGATGCTCTACCGATTGAGCTATCAGGGCTGGTGAGGGCATGCCCCAAGTTATCGGTGTAGACGCTCAAGGCGGGGGTGTCCTGCAGGTGCGGTTCTGTTGGTCGTTTCCGCCATTGTGTTTTAAACTAGGCCCCGACGATGCTTCTCAGACTCACAGGGTTCTGTCAGTTTAGGGTTCTGTGCACCTTTCTGAAGCAGGGTTGTTCAGTCTTACATCTGGAGGCGATGCCACCTGTAGATTGCAGTTCATCAAGTACACCTGAACCGGGTAATGGGATTCTGGGAGTTGGCAGGTAAGTGAAACTCAGACGTGTTTTAAAACTACCCTGACAGCTTATCTTTGGTATTTTTCTGCTCTTGCATGCCTTATAGGTTCCTTCAAAGCAAACATTTGTAAAATCACAGAAATTGTTGTATGCTCACATTGGTTTACATTAAACATGTACAGTATATATATAGACTGTGGTTCACAAATCTGATCTTGTGTGGTGTGCTATCATCGTCACAGCACACCACACGTTATAGGTGCAAAACTATTAAATCCAGGATTTTTTGTGCTCATGTTACTCCCAGTTTTAAACTACTCTACAATTTAAAAAAAAATTGAAGCAAAACTATTAAATCCAGGATTTTTTGTGCTCATGTCTCTCCCAGTTTTAAACTACTCTACAATTTAAAAAAAAATTGGTGAGGCCCCCGGCATAAGAGCTACCTTCTCAATGCACGGTAATTGATCACTGTCCCTGGAGGTAAGCCAAATCACAGTTGCATGCCCCCTCATCGAGCACACATGAAATGGCCACTTTGGCTCAGATGGTATGCAGGTACTTGAAAGTGAGATGCGAATTAAAAGCTGCCCTTTTAAGCCTGAGGGCAAACAGGCTTTTCAAGCAATAGCTGGCAGCGGTGGGATTTGAACCCACGCCTCCGAAGAGACTGGAGCCTTAATCCAGCGCCTTAGACCGCTCGGCCACGCTACCACAGATTTGACACCTCGGCCGGCCCTTTCTCGCCGCTGCCATCGCTCAGATGGCTTTACAGTCACAAGTCGGCGCGGACGAGATACACCAGCTGGCAAGTAATTCTATATTCTTTTGGTGCTCAGTACACAGTTTTGAAGTAACACCGCATGAAAGATGCATTTACAAAAAGCAGAAAGAGCGTGTCTACTGTTCTTTTTTGAGCAACAGCAGGCGAGCATACTGACAACCGGCCATTAGGCTGTTTATGCCAGGAACACGTTCCATCTGTAACAGAGCCGCTCGTTAACAAACACGTGAGAGTGTATACTGGGCTGCATTGTTTTCTCTTTCGAGAGAGGAATCCTGTTGTACCGACCTTAAGATAACGCAACAAAGCTGCTCGTGAAATTGTATGTCCGCAAAGCAAACACCTAAAGCAACCGTAGTCGGCAGGGTTTGAACCTGCACGGGGAGACCCCAATGGATTTCAAGTCCATCGCCTTAACCACTCGGCAGGACATCAACAAAAACAGCAAACAGTCCCCTACCATGACCCGGAATCGCTGCGGCCACCAAAAAGAGTCATAACCATAATATGATCAAGGCAAGCCAACAGCCCTCTGGCGAAGTTGTGAGAGCAGGACTTCCCGACTACATCTACAGGGAGGGAAGCCTTTTGCTCAGCTGTCAAGGAATTTCTGGTGCGTGTGCTGAAGCAACGCATGATCAATAAAAAGGGCGATGCCAGAACAGCTCACAAAGTAAAGGTAAGGTACAGGTGGGCACCCATCGCCCGAACAGGGACTTGAACCCTGGACCCTCAGATTAAAAGTCTGATGCTCTACCGACTGAGCTATCCGGGCTCGTGAGGGCATGCCCCAAGTTTTCGGTGTAGACCAGAGGTGCCCAACCTTTTTTGATCCAAGATCTACTTTTCAAGTAGCCAACCTCCCGAGATCTACCAGTCCAGTGTCAACATCGCAAACCCACACACATCATTTCCAGCCTGCAGTAACTAACCTCACAACACTTTTTCTTGTTGTCACACAACTACTAGACATCACAATAAAAACCCTCCCTCTCTCAAACACACACAGACAAATTCCTCTCACACAGTTGCCAGTTTGCATAGTGCGCTGTAGCACAAACCCGCTCTCTATGCTCCTCTCTCTCTGTCACACTCACTCACTCTCTCTCACACACACACACACACACACCAATCTGCGTGATGAGCAATAGTCATAACTGACCTTAATATGAACCAAACAGAAACATAAACCAGATAGATCTCTAAGTTTGAAAAAAGGAAATCACTTTCTACCTTAGTGGGAGACCTGGCACTGGGAGGAGGAGGCTAGCTTCTCGTAGTTAGGAGTGTAGGAGCTGGTTGCAAGGCGTAGGCAGGCTGCAAGGTGGTCATCAGTCATTGTTGATCTGTACTTGGACTTGATGATTTTCATGTGTGAGAAAGCAGACTCGCACAAATAAGTTGATCCAAAAAGAGCTGTCAAGTTCAAGGCACATCTTCTGAGATTGGGATATTTCTCCTCCACCAGTAGTTTCCAGAACACTACATGCTCTCCAGGTTGAGCAGATGTTGATCTGGCTTTGATCTCAATGTCATTTTGCAATGTCAGAATCTCATCCTCAAGAGCGGAGCTTTCCAAGTCGAAAAGTGATTTGACTTTGGCTGCAATGTCACCAACATCAATACTTGCAGCAAATGGATAACACATATAGCTGGCTACAGGCTCGATGGATGCAAAGTCAGTAAAACGCCTCACAAACTCTGACGAGATGCTCTGAACATGCTCCTCATAACGTGCACTGTCAAGCTGTGTCACACCTTTACCTTGACGTTGTAGTTCTGCCTGCATGTGAGGGAAGTTGCGCAGGTTACCACGCTGCAGCCTGCTTGACATCAGCTGTAGCTTGCTTTTAAATGTGTTCACTGAACTCATCATGTTGACTACATCTTTACCCTTACCCTGCAGCTCTAAATTCAATTCATTGAGCTCGGCAGTGAGATCAGTGAGGAAAGATACATCTAACAGCCACTGGTGGTCCTCTAGCTTTGTATGGTAATCCACATGTTTTGAAAGCTTCAGGAAGTCCTTGATTTCAGGTAATAACTCCGTGAATCTGGACAAAAATTTACCACTGCTTAACCACCTAAAATCCGTGTGAAGCAGCAGGTTCACAATCTTCATCGCAATATCCATCACTTCTTTCATATTTAAAATCTTTCCACACAACGCTTGCTTGTGAATTATACAATGATAATTCAGGATATCTGGGAAGGATTCACTTTCTTTGCACAGTGCAATGAACCCACTGGTGCGGCCCATCATTGCAGGCGCCCCATCAGTTGTGATGGAGATCAGCTTGAAGAGCGGCAGTGTTGTCTCGCTAACAAATCCCATGAAAGCATTAAAAATATCCTCACCTCTGGTGTGTCCTTTTAATGGCAAAAGTGTGAGCAGCTCTTCCTTGGCGCTCATGTCTTCAAAAACCATCCTGATGAAAACACACAATTGTACTACATCCACCGTATCAGTCGACTCATCAAATTGGAGGGAAAAGCACTCACACGCATCAATATCCTCCCTCAGTTGCTCCTCCACATCCACAGCCATTCTCTCACATCGCCTTGTAGTAGTATTGCGGGAGAGTTGCACTTCTTTAATGGCCTTCATGATCTCTGTTTTATTTTTAAAGTCGTCAAAAAGGCTATCCGCTGCCTCGAGAAAGGCTTCCTTCACCATATCGCCGTCATTGAATGGCTTCTTGTGTTTAGCAAGGATGTGACTGACGCGATAGGAAGCAATAGTTGCGGCCTTACCCTGAGTCTTCGGTTTGGTGAAGATTGACTGCCGTGCTGAAAGCTGTGCTTTCAAATCCCGCACTTTTGTGGCGCGTAAAGGCGTTTTTGCAGGGAAATCCCTCTCGTAGCTCCCGTGTACTGTTTTAAAATGGCGCTCCAGGTTCCCTTTTTTTGCCAATGCCACCGTTGCATTGCAGATCAAACAAACAGGCTTTGAATGAGAATAAACAAAAAAATAATCTTCCTCCCATTCAGGGTGAAAATGGTAGGTCTTGGCTCGTTTCCCCTCAGCCATGTTCGTTTAGGTACGTGTAACCGCTCTGTTCGCTAGCTTCTAGGCTTCTGGCTACTGTTGACATGCAGCTGTCAACTTCCTGGCATGCATGTCACGCGCGACCGTAGGTTAAACGTGACCTACTTTTTTTTAAATACTTTTTTGTGGACGTGTTTAAGAGACTGATAGGGTACCAGGCAAGGACTCATGATAGGCTGTAGTGTACATTTTGTACAAAATATAACACACAAACACACGGGGTGTGTGTGTGTTATATTTTGTATTTTTTTTCTTTAATTTTTTCGCGGTCGACTTGGGAATAGTCTGCGGTCTACGAGCAGACCGCGATCGACTGGTTGGGCACTCCTGGTGTAGATGCTCAAGGCGGGGGTGTCCTGCAGGTGCGGTTCTGTTGGTCGTTTCCGCCATTGTGTTTTACACTAGGCCCCGACGATGCTTCTCAGACTTACAGGGTTCTGTCAGCTTTGGGTTCTGTGCACCTTTCTGAAGTAGGGTTGTTCAGTCTTACATCTGGAGGCGATGCCACCTGTAGATTGCAGTTCATCAAGTACACCTGAACCGGGTAATGGGATTCTGGGAGTTGGCAGGTAAGTGAAACTCAGACGTGTTTTAAAACTACCCTGACAGCTTATCTTTGGTATTTTTCTGCTCTTGCATGCCTTATAGGTTCCTTCAAAGCAAACATTTGTAAAATCACAGAAGTTGTTGTATGCTCACATTGGTTTACATTAAAAATGTACAGTATATATATAGACTGTGGTTCACAAATCTGATCTTGTGTGGTGTGCTATCATCGTCACAGCACACCACACGTTATAGGTGCAAAACTATTAAATCCAGGATTTTTTGTGCTCATGTTTGTGGTCTCTCCCAGTTTTAAACTACTCTACAATTTTAAAAAAAATTGGTGAGGCCCCCGGCATAAGAGCTACCTTCTCAATGCACGGTAATTCATCACTGTCCCTGGAGGAAGCAAAAGAAGAATATAGTAGACAAGAAATTGAGAATAAGTTTAAGATAATAAAAAGTGCAATACCAGAGGATTGGATAAGAAACATTAATGACATGAAACAGGGGAAACAAGAGGAAGAATTGTATGTCAGGTTGGGAGGAAAATTAAGAGTGTTTAAAGAATGTACTGTGAAAATGTTGTACGTTTTTTTTAGAGATTATGTTTTTAAGAAACCTGTTGTGAATAAATACTGGTTGCAGAAATACAAAGATTTGGAAGAAGACCACATATGGACCAATATGAAGGGAAAGATAATAGAGACAAAACTGGGGACTTTAGAATACTTAATCAGGCACAAGGCGGTTTTTACTGATGTTTTATTGACCAAAATCGGAAGAGAGCAAAACGCAACCTGCAAAGTGTGTAAAGAAGAAGATGAGGGGTTTTTACATGTGTTCTTATTCTGTAAGAAATTGGAAACTTTTAATAAAAAATGCAAAAGGTTGATTGAGAGGTTGAGAGGGGGGCAAGATGATAAAGAAATGGATGGTAACAAGATGATAATGTTAGGAGCATACAAACCATGTAAAAACAGAAAAGTGATCAACCTGTTCATTATGTTGATGAAAAGTGCAATATGGGAAAGAAGAGTCATTGCCAGGAAAGAAAATACTGTAATGGATGTTGAAATGGTGTTTAAAAGGAAAGTTGAGAAGTACCTGAAGTATTTACACTTTTATTTTAAGGAACAAAACAGGTTGGAAGAGTTTTCTTATGTTTTTAATAATGATGTGTGCAAAATATTTGAGGATGTTTAATGTGGGAGGTCAGACGATCATGGTTGTTTTTTAATTTCAATTTTCTGTTTATACTTTGCTTTTGTATGCTTTTACATTTCCTACATACATATGCCAATTATCTGTTTGTATTTAACCTTAAAATGTTTTTATTAAGAAACTACAATCATTTCGTATGCCAAAAAAATCTTTGCGATTGTAAATGTGAATGTTTTATAAGATTTTATAGATGTTTTATCAATAAAAAAAATAAAAGCACGCCTGCTCTCGTCTGATCTCGGAAGCCAAGCAGGGTCGGGCCTGGTCAGCACTTGGATGGGAGACCACCTCGGAATACCAGGTGCTGTAAGCTTTAACCCAAAGTGGCCTTATGGCTGCTTTCTTTATGTGTAGAGATTGGTTGCACAGCTTTTGCTTACGGCCACACCACCCTGAGCACGCCCGCTCTCGTCAGATCTCGGAAGCCAAGCAGGGTTGGGCCTGGTCAGTACTTTGATGAGAGGTAACCTGGGAATACTAGGTGCTGTAAGCTTTAACACAAAGTGGACTTATGGCTGCTTTCTTTTTGCGTAGATATTGGTGGCACAGCTTTCGCTTACGGCCACACCACCCTCAGCATGCCCGCTCTCGTCTGATCTCGGAAGCCAAGCAGGGTCGGGCCTGGTCAATACTTTGATGGGAGACTGCCTCGGAATACCAGGTGCTGTAAGGTTTAACCCAAAGTGGCCTCATGGCTGCTTTCTTCATGCGTCGAGCTTGGACGCACAGTTTTCGCTTACGGCCACACCACCCTGAGCACGCCCGCTCTCGTCAGATCTCGGAAGCCGAGCAGGGTCGGGCCTGGTCAGTACTTGGATGGGAGACCGCCTGGGAATACCAGGTTCTGTAAGCTTTAACCCAAAGTGGCCTTATGGCTGTTTTCTTTATGTGTAGAGATTGGTTGCACAGCTTTTGCTTACGGCCACACCACCCTGAGCACGCCCGCTCTCTTCAGATCTCGGAAGCCAAGCAGGGTTGGGCCTGGTCAGTACTTTTTGAGGTAACCTGGGAATACCAGGTGCTGTAAGCTTTAAAACAAAGTGGACTTATGGCTGCTTTCTTTATGCGTCGAGCTTGGTAGCACATATTTCGCTTACGGCCACACCACCCTGAGCGGCGCTAGAGAGCTACCAGGAAGTGAATTGGCTGTAGTGGGGAGAGAAAGGCTCTCCCAAACTTTTTTGTTTGGAGCTTATTTTTTATATATTATAAACGTTTTTGGATTTAGAGTTTTTCTTGGGTTGTTTTTCGGCACTGCCCTGTGCAGTAGCAGCTGCTCAGAGGGGAGAAAAATGAGCGAAGTGCTCGTAACGGAAGAATCTACGGGTAACGACGCAGGCATGGAGAGAGACAAGGAACAAGATCAAGGAAAGGATAATCAGCAAGGACAAATGCAAAGAAGAAGATCAGAAGGAAGAGAAGAAAGAAAGACTCATGACCAACAAAAGGAATATGCAAAGGAAGCTACAATGATTGTAAACTTGGCAGAGGTGGAAGGAGGAAAAGCAGAGGATGTCATCATTGCTCTAATAGATATCGTGGGAGTTACAAACATATTGGCAGTGAGACCACGATTGAATAAGGAATTTGAAATAACTTTGGAGAATGAGAATATTTTTGAGACCTTAAAAGGAGGATTAACAGTCAAAGGAATTGTGTGTGGAGTGAGGAGTTTACACTCAAGAGAGTGTGTAGTTTCATTCATGCACCTACCTGCTTATACAACTGATGGAGAAATCATAAGTAAGCTCAATGGATGGGGCGTCTCGGCGACATCAGAGATTAAAAGAAGATATTATCCAGGTACGAGTATTACAGATGGGACTCGCTATGTGAGGGTTAAATTCCCTAAGGACGTTGTATCACTCCCATACAGTACACGTTTTGAAACAGAGGAAGGAGTACAGTACTTTAGAACCATACATGATAGACAGGTTAAGATCTGTCGACTGTGTATGGGTCCTGGGCACATAATGAAGGATTGTCCCGAATTCAGGTGTCGGGACTGTGGGGAGGTGGGCCATTTCGCAAGAGAGTGTGATGCGGTCCGCTGTCCCGAATGCAGGAAAGTGCTTGTGAATTGCGAGTGTGGGATGGAGGCTGACAATGGAGAAGGAAACGATGTCCAAACAGAGGGGGAACAAAATGGAGAGGCAGAGGAGGAACAAACAGAAGGAATGGAGCAAAGGGAAGGAGAACAGGCTGGAGAGACAGAGGAGAATGATGTCGACAAAGAACAACAAGGTGGGAGCTCGGAGAGTAAAGACGGGGAACAAGATTCATCAGAAAGCCAAGAGGAAGAGGAGGCGATGGAGGGAGAAGGAGGGGAGGACAATAAAAAGGACTTGGAAAAGGGGACAACAACAAGACGACGAAGGTTAAAGGTAAAGCCAAATCTGGAAAAAGCTCTAAAAAGACATTTAATGAAAAGGAAAAGGAAGGGAAAGGAAACAAATAGAGATGGGAAAAGATCTGGAGAATTAATTGGAACGGACGATGAAAAGGGATGAGAAGAATAAAATGGATTGCCTTATGTATCATGTTTTTGAGAATTGCAGCCATTAATGTTCGTGGGTTATTAGATCATGGGAAATTTGGAAAGCTGAAAGAATGTTGTAGAAGGGCAAATGTATTAATGATTCAAGAGACTAATTGGAGAGATGAAGTAATGAGTGACTTTAAAAAGAATTGGAAAGGGGATGTTCTATATAATAATGGAGATGGGAGAAAAGGGAGGGGAGTGGCAATTTTAATCAAAAAAGGGGTGAGTGAGAATGTGCGAGAGGTGTATAATGACGGAGAAGGGAAATGCTTGGCGGTGGAAATAGAAGAAGGAAAGGAAAAAGTTATCTTATGTAATGTACATGCACCGATTATAGAAAAGGAAAAAGTTGCATTTTTTAAAAAACTGAAGACTTGTATGGAAAAATGGGAAGATTTCTTAATAATTGGAGATTTTAATACTGTTTTTAGCAGAATGGATATTGCGGAGGGAATGGTTTTTAAATCAGATGGAGGGCGGAATGAATTAAGGAGTATAATGGGAGAAAATGATTTAGTAGATGTATGGAGAGAAAGAAATGAAGGTATTAGAGAATTTTCAAGACAGCAAGTAGTTCAAAATCATGTGTGTGCAAGTAGGCTAGATTTTATAATATGCAAAAGGGATTTTATGAAGGTGGTTGATAATATTTATTACAAAGAAACATCACTTAGTGATCATAAAGTTGTGTGGACACAGGTGGATTTGAGTGGAATGAAGAGGGGGCCGGGGTTATGGATTTTAAATACAGAGCTTTTAAAGGAAAGGAGTTTTAAAGAAGGAATAGAAAAATTAATAAAAGAAGAACAGGAGGATCAATTGTATAAAGAAGATAAAAGGATATGGTGGGATAATGTCAAACATAGAATTGGGAAATATGCAAAGGATTTTAGCAAAATGATGAAGAGGGCAAAGAATCTGAAAGAAAATGAGATAAGAAAGGAATTAAAAGATATTTTGAACGAGGGGGTAGAGCAGGTGCAAAGAACTATAGTTTTAGAAGGAAAACTGAAAGAAATAGAAGAAATTAAGTTTCAAGGGGAGATATTAAGAAGCAGGGCAAAATATGCTGTAGAAGGGGAAAAATGCACAAAGTTTTTCTTTAATCTGGAGAAAAGTAGACAGAGAGAAGGGATGATGAAAGAGATAAAAGGAGAAAGGGGGGGAATAGTCACAGAAACAGAAGATATCTTAAAAGAAATAACAGAATTTTATAAGGGATTGTTCAGTAAAGATAAAATTGAAAAGATAGAAAAGGAAGAAATGATTGGGAAAATAAAGAAAAAATTGGACATAGATGATAAAACATTGAGTGATGAAGAGATAAGAATAGAGGAAATCGAGTGTGCTATAATGCAAGGGAATAATGGTAAGAGTCCTGGGAGAGATGGGTTGCCAAGTGAATTTTTCAAATACTTTAAAGAAGTGTTGACACCAATTTTAAAGGAGGTGTTTGATGAGATTTTTAAAAAGGAAGAAACAAGTAATTTTATGGGGATTGGGGTTATTAAATTAATCTTTAAGAAGAGTGGAGATAAAAATGACCTGAAAAATTATAGGCCAATAACAATGCTAAATACAGATTATAAAATCTTAGCAAAGATTTTAGCAAACCGATTGAAGAAAATTTTGCCGAATATAATTGAGACAAACCAGGCGTACGCTATCAAAGGAAGAGATATTACAGACACGGTGTGTAGCATAAGAGATGGAGTGAGTTATATGTTGGAGGAAGGGAAAGGTGGGTACGTTATAAGCTTAGATATAGAAAAAGCATTCGATAGAGTAGAGCATGAGTTTATGTTTGGAATTTTAGAAAAGTTTGATTTTGGACAGAACTTTATAAAATGGGTGAAGATTTTATATAAAGGGGCGAAAAGCCAAATAAAATGTAATGGGTTTTTAACGAGAGCTTTTAGTCTTTCAAGATCAATAAGACAAGGATGTCCTTTGTCGGCACAGTTATACAGTCTGGTAGCAGAATCCTTAGGGTTAGCAATAATGGGAGAAAAGGAAATCAAAGGAGTTGATTTAGGAGAAAATGGAGAATTACAAAAAATATATCAATATGCGGATGACACAACATTAATAGTGAAGGATGTTAAAGGGGTGGAAAAAGCTATGGAAATAGTAGAAAAGTATTGTAAAGGATCGGGGGCCAAAATAAACATACATAAGACAGTTCATATGAATATAGGGAAGGGAGAGAAAATTCAAAGTGTTTTTCCTTTTAGGGAAGAAGAAAGCTTAAAGGTATTAGGATTGAGAATTGGGAAAAATGAAAGCGTAATGAGAGATATGATGTGGGATGAAGTGATTGGGAAGATGGAAAGGGTTTTAAATTTCTGGAGACTGAGGGGGCTAACTTTAAGGGGAAAGGTGTTAGTACTGAATTCCTTAATGTTGTCAAAAATGTGGTATGTGTTGGGAGTTACACCAATGCCAATGTGGATCAGCAAACGGATAAAAGCAGTTGTTTTAAAATTCTTATGGGACTCTAAGCCATCAAAGATTGCATATGAGACAATAATAGGGGATTTGAAAGAAGGAGGGTTGGGATTGCAGGATCCGGAATTAAAGAAAAAGAGTTTTAGAGTCAAAATGGTGAAAAAGTTTTTAAATGAGGAGAATAAGGCACAATGGAAAAAAGTAATGGAATCTTTTTTA